>NC_083848.1:465139-567639 GCF_015708825.2 Lethenteron reissneri
GCCAGACAGAGCCTCACAGAGCCAGACTGAGACTCACAGAGCCAGACTGAGCCTCACAGAGCCAGACTGAGCCTCACAGAGCCAGACTGAGCCTCACAGAGCCAGACAGAGCCTCCCAGAGCCAGACAGAGCCTCACAGAGCCAGACAGAGCCTCACAGAGCCAGACTGAGACTCACAGAGCCAGACAGAGCCTCACAGAGCCAGACTGAGCCTCACAGAGCCAGACTGAGACTCGCAGAGCCAGACTGAGCCTCCCAGAGCCAGACTGAGCCTCCCAGAGCCAGACTGAGCCTCACAGAGCCAGACAGAGCCTCACAGAGCCAGACTGAGCCTCACAGAGCCAGACAGAGCCTCACAGAGCCAGACAGAGCCTCACAGAGCCAGACTGAGCCTCACAGAGCCAGACAGAGCCTCACAGAGCCAGACTGAGCCTCACAGAGCCAGACTGAGACTCGCAGAGCCAGACTGAGCCTCCCAGAGCCAGACTGAGCCTCCCAGAGCCAGACTGAGCCTCACAGAGCCAGACTGAGACTCGCAGAGCCAGACTGAGCCTCACAGAGCCAGACTGAGCCTCACAGAGCCAGACTGAGACTCGCAGAGCCAGACTGAGCCTCCCAGAGCCAGACTGAGCCTCCCAGAGCCAGACTGAGCCTCACAGAGCCAGACTGAGACTCGCAGAGCCAGACAGAGCCTCACAGAGCCAGACTGAGCCTCACAGAGCCAGACTGAGACTCGCAGAGCCAGACTGAGCCTCCCAGAGCCAGACTGAGCCTCCCAGAGCCAGACTGAGCCTCACAGAGCCAGACTGAGACTCGCAGAGCCAGACAGAGCCTCACAGAGCCAGACTGAGCCTCACAGAGCCAGACTGAGACTCGCAGAGCCAGACTGAGCCTCCCAGAGCCAGACTGAGCCTCCCAGAGCCAGACTGAGCCTCCCAGAGCCAGACAGAGCCTCACAGAGCCAGACTGAGCCTCACAGAGCCAGACAGAGCCTCACAGAGCCAGACTGAGCCTCACAGAGCCAGACTGAGACTCGCAGAGCCAGACTGAGCCTCCCAGAGCCAGACTGAGACTCACAGAGCCAGACTGAGCCTCACAGAGCCAGACAGAGCCTCACAGAGCCAGACTGAGCCTCACAGAGCCAGACTGAGACTCACAGAGCCAGACAGAGCCTCACAGAGCCAGACTGAGCCTCACAGAGCCAGACTGAGCCTCACAGAGCCAGACTGAGCCTCACAGAGCCAGACTGAGCCTCACAGAGCCAGACAGAGCCTCACAGAGCCAGACTGAGCCTCACAGAGCCAGACTGAGCCTCACAGAGCCAGACTGAGCCTCACAGAGCCAGACAGAGCCTCACAGAGCCAGACTGAGCCTCACAGAGCCAGACTGAGCCTCACAGAGCCAGACTGAGACTCGCAGAGCCAGACTGAGCCTCCCAGAGCCAAACTGAGACTCACAGAGCCAGACTGAGCCTCACAGAGCCAGACAGAGCCTCACAGAGCCAGACTGAGCCTCACAGAGCCAGACTGAGCCTCACAGAGCCAGACTGAGACTCGCAGAGCCAGACTGAGCCTCACAGAGCCAGACTGAGCCTCACAGAGCCAGACTGAGCCTCACAGAGCCAGACTGAGACTCACAGAGCCAGACTGAGCCTCACAGAGCCAGACAGAGCCTCACAGAGCCAGACTGAGCCTCACAGAGCCAGACTGAGCCTCACAGAGCCAGACTGAGGCTCACAGAGCCAGACTGAGCCTCACAGAGCCAGACTGAGCCTCACAGAGCCAGACTGAGCCTCACAGAGCCAGACTGAGGCTCACAGAGCCAGACTGAGGTTCACAGAGCCAGACTGAGACTCACAGAGCCAGACTGAGGCTCACAGAGCCAGACTGAGCCTCACAGAGCCAGACTGAGACTCACAGAGCCAGACTGAGCCTCACAGAGCCAGACTGAGCCTCACAGAGCCAGACTGAGACTCACAGAGCCAGACTGAGGCTCACAGAGCCAGACTGAGGCTCACAGAGCCAGACTGAGCCTCACAGAGCCAGACTGAGCCTCACAGAGCCAGACTGAGCCTCACAGAGCCAGACTGAGCCTCACAGAGCCAGACAGAGCCTCACAGAGCCAGACTGAGCCTCACAGAGCCAGACTGAGACTCACAGAGCCAGACAGAGCCTCACAGAGCCAGACTGAGCCTCACAGAGCCAGACTGAGACTCACAGAGCCAGACTTAGGCTCACAGAGCCAGACTGAGCCTCACAGAGCCAGACTGAGCCTCACAGAGCCAGACTGAGACTCACAGAGCCAGACTGAGCCTCACAGAGCCAGACTGAGGCTCACAGAGCCAGACTGAGGCTCACAGAGCCGGACTCAGGCTCCCACATGGTTCAGTGTTAATCACTGAGACTCACAGAGCCAGACTAAGGCTCCAACAGGGTTCAGTGTTAATGACTGAGACTCACAGAGCCAGACTAAGGCTCCCACAGGGTTCAGTGTTAATCACTGAGACTCACAGAGCCAGACTATGGCTCCTACAGGGTTCAGTGTTAATCACTGAGACTCACAGAGCCAGACTAAGGCTCCCACATGGTTCAGTGTTAATCACTGAGGCTCACAGAGCCAGACTAAGGCTCCCACAGGGTTCAGTGTTAATCACTGAGAATCACAGAGCCAGACTAAGGCTCCCACAAGGTTCAGTGGTAATCACTGAGGCTCACAGAGCCAGACTAAGGCTCCCACAGGGTTCAGTGTTAATCAATGAGACTCACAGAGCCAGACTAAGGCTCCCACAAGGTTCAGTGTTAATCACTGAGACTCACAGAGCCAGACTAAGGCTCCCACAAGGTTCAGTGGTAATCACTGAGGCTCACAGAGCCAGACTAAGGCTCCCACAGGGTTCAGTGTTAATCACTGAGACTCACAGAGCCAGACTAAGGCTCCCACAAAGTTCAGTGTTAATCACTGAGACTCACAGAGCCAGACTAAGGCTCCCACAGGGTTCAGTATTAATCACTGAGACTCACAGAGCCAGACTAAGGCTCCCACAGGGTTCAGTGTTAATCACTGAGACTCACAGAGCTAGACTAAGGCTCCCACAGGGTTCAGTGTTAATCGCTGAGGCTCACAGAGCCAGACTATGGCTCCTACAGGGTTCAGTGTTAATCACTGAGAATCACAGAGCCAGACTAAGGCTCCCACAAGGTTCAGTGTTAATCTCTGAGGCTCACAGAGCCAGACTAAGGCTCCCACAGGATTCAGTGTTAATCAATGAGACTCACAGAGCTAGACTAAGGCTCGCACAAGGTTCAGTGTTAATCACTGAGACTCACAGAGCCAGACTAAGGCTCCCACAAGGTTCAGTGTTAATCACTGAGACTCACAGAGCCAGACTAAGGCTCCCACAGGGTTCAGTGTTAATCACTGAGACTCACAGAGCCAAACTAAGGCTCCCACAGGGTTCAGTGTTAATCAATGAGACTCACAGAGCCAGACTAAGGCTCCCACAGGGTTCAGTGTTAATCAATGAGACTCACAGAGCCAGACTAAGGCTCCCACAAGGTTCAGTGTTAATCACTGAGATTCACAGAGCCAGACTAAGGCTCCCACAGGATTCAGTATTAATCACTGAGACTCACAGAGCCAGACTAAGGCTCCCACAGGGTTCAGTGTTAATCACTGAGACTCACAGAGCCAGACTAAGGCTCCCGCAGGGTTCAGTATTAATCGCTGAGGCTCACAGAGCCAGACTATGGCTCCTACAGGGTTCAGTGTTAATCACTGCGAATCACAGAACCAGACTAAGGCTCCCACAGGATTCAGTGTTAATCACTGAGACTCACAGAGCCAGACTAAGACTCCCACAGGGTTCATTGTTAATCACTGAGACTCACAGAGCCAGACTAAGACTCATATATGGTTCAGTGTTAGTCCACACTCTGTGCTGTTGTAATGCCGCTCCTCGCCACGAGAGGTCACTAGAGTTGCGGTTTGGGCCCAGCCTGGCCCTGGATGCCCACATGGGCAGCAGCATCACCACCACCACCAGGTAAATCCACTGCTGGTTTCGAATTTCGCGACTCCATCTCTCCAGTGTGGCTCTCAGCGTCTCTCACACGGCCACCGTGAACCCACGCTGACCCTGGCTCGAACCCATCATGATCACCATCATGATCATAATCATCATGATCATGATCATCATCAATATCGTCATCGTCATCATCATTATCATCATGATCATCATCATAATGAACATCATCATGATCACCATCATGATCATAATCATGATCATAATCATGATCATAATCATCATCATCATGATCATCATCATTATCGGCATCGTCATCATCTTCGTCATCATCATCATCGTCATCATCGTCATCATCATCATGATCTTCATCATCATGATCATCATCATTATCGTCATCATCATCGTCATCATCATCGTCATCTTCGTCATCATCATCATCGTCATCATCGTCATCATCATCATGATCTTCATCATCATGATCATCATCATTATCGTCATCATCATCGTCATCATCATCGTCATCTTCGTCATCTTCATCATGATCTTCATCATCATGATCACCATCATGATCAGCATCATGATCACCATCATGATCATAATCATGATCATAATCATCACCGTCATGATCACCATCAGCCGCGGCAGCTGTGATTGGAGTTGTGGGTTCGAGATTCGCCTTCTGGGGCCTCTTTCATTCACTGCACTCAACTGAACCATTCACTCGCTCACAGAGACAAAGGTCCCCCACACAGCCCCAGCAGACTGCAGGGGCAAGGGCCGTTAGCGAGTGGCAGCAGCAGCGCACGTGGTGTCAGTGACATACACACAGTGACACACACAGTGACACACACAGTGACACACAGACACACACAGACAGACACACACACACAGACACACAGACACACACACACAGACACACACACACAGACACACACACACACAGACACACACAGACACACACAGACACACACACAGACACACACACAGACACACACAGTGACACACACACAGTGACACACAGACACACACACACAGACACACACACAGACACACAGACACACACACACAGACACACACACACAGACACACAGACACACACACAGACACACACACACACAGACACACACACAGACACACACACAGACACATGCAAGCACCCACACAACAACAGCCGCCATTCACCACTAATTGGCTCCTGTGCCAGGCTGGGTGCACTTTGAGGCCACGTGACAGACCCAGCAGGTGCCATGGGTTGACTGATGTGCCAGGCTAGGTGCAGGAGGAGGTCACGGGACAGACCCAGCAGGTGCAGTGGGTTGACTGCTGTGCCAGGCTAGGTGTATGAGGAGGTCACGGGACAGACCCTGCAGGTGCCATGGGTTGACTGACTGAGATAAGTGGCCGATGCACCACCTGTGCCCCCTACTGTGTCTACTCGTTGCGTTTTACCCGCCCGGCGCTCCGCTCGTTGTTGTGAGCGTCGCTCCTCTGCCCTCCGCTGTTCCTCCAACTACCCAGTCGCCTCAAGGTGCACCTAGCCTGGCACTGCCCAGTAGTAGCGTCCTTCACGAGCCTCCTCCTCCACAGAGGCCGATCTTGACACAGCTGGTACCAGTCATCGGCAAGTCCACTCAGCTCCACGTCCCCTGTACCACATCAGCTCCAGCCCCTGTCACTCACTCACCCACTCTCCCACCCACTCACCCACTCTCCCACCCATTCACCCACTCTCCCACCCACTCACTCACCCACTCTCCCATCCACTCACTCACTCACCCAATCTCCCACCCACATACTCAACCACTCTCCCACCCATTCACCCACCCACTCTCCCACCCATTCACCCACTCTCCCACGCACTCACTCACCCACTCTCCCACCCATTCACCCACCCACTCTCCCACCCACTCACCCACTCACCCACTCACTCACCCACTCTCCCACCCACATACTCACCCACTCTCCCACCCATTCACCCACCCACTCTCCCACCCATTCACCCACTCTCCCACCCACTCACGCACCCACGCTCCCTCCCACTCACTCACCCACTCTCCCACCCACTCACTCACCCACTCTCCCACCCACTCACTCACCCACTCTCCCACCCACTCACCCACCCACCCACTCTCCCACCCACTCACCCACTCACTCACCCACTCTTCCACCCACTCACCCACTCACTCACCCACTCTCCCACCCATTCACCCACCCACTCTCCCACCCACTCACTCACCCACTCTCCCACCCACTCACTCACCCACTCTCCCACCCACTCACCCACCCACTCTCCCACCCACTCACCCCACTCACTCACCCACTCTCCCACCCATTCACCCACCCACTCTCCCCACCCACTCACTCACCCACTCTCCCACCCACTCACCCACTCTCCCACCCATTCACCCACTCTCCCACCCACTCACCACCCACCCTCCCACCCATTCACCCACCCACTCTCCACCCACTCCCCACCCACCCACCCACTCACCCACCACTCACCCACCCCTCACCCATTTTCCCAACCACCTCACTCACCCACTCACCCACCCACTCACCCACCCCCTCACCCACCCACTCACCCACCCACCCACCCATTCACCCACCCACTCACCCACTCACTCACCCACTCTCCCACCCACTCACTCACCCACTCTCCCACCCACTCACCCACCCACTCTCCCCCCCCACTCACTCACCCACTCACCCACTCTCCCCCCACCCACTCACTCACCCTCTCCCACCTACTCACTCACCCACTCTCCCACCCACTCACCCCCATTCCCACCACTCTCCCACCCACTCACTCACCCACTCTCCCACCCACTCGCTCACCCACTCTCCTACCCACTCACCCACCCACTCTCCCACCCACTCACCCACTCACTCACCCACTCTCCCACCCATTCACCCACCCACTCTCCCACCCACTCACTCACCCACCCACTCACTCACCCACTCTCCCACCCACTCACCCACTCTCCCACCCACTCACCCACTCACCCACCCATTCACCCACTCTCCCACCCACTCACTCACCCACTCTCCCACCCATTCACCCACCCACTCTCCCACCCACTCACCCACCCACTCACCCACCCACTCACCACCCACTCACCCACTTTTCCACCCACTCACTCACCCACTCTCCCACCCACTCACTCACCCACTCTCCCACCCACTCACTCACCCACTCTCCCACCCACTCACCCACCCACTCTCCCACCACTCTCCCACCCACTCACTCACCCACTCACCCACTCTCCCACCCACTCACTCACCCACTCTCCCACCCACTCACTCACCCACTCTCCCACCCACTCACCCACCCACTCTCCCACCCACTCACCCACTCACTCACCCACTCTCCCACCCATTCACCCACCCACTCTCCCACCCACTCACTCACCCACTCTCCCACCCACTCACTCACCCACTCTCCCACCCACTCACCCACCCACTCTCCCACCCACCCACTCTCCCACCCACTCACTCACCCACTCTCCCACCCATTCACCCACCCACTCTCCCACCCATTCACTCACCCACTCTAACACCCACTCACCCACTCTCCCACCCACTCACCCACTCACTCACCCACCCACTCACTCATCCACTCACCCACCCACTCTCCCACCCACTCACCCACTCTCCCACCCACTCACCTACCCACTCACCCACCCACTCTCCCACCTACTCACCCACCCACTTACGCACTCACCCACCCACTTACCCATCACTCCATCTCTTCTCTAGCCCGTGTCGTGCCCGTACACACACACACACACACAGTGACACACACACACACGTAGTGGCACACACAGACCCGCACAGATGCGCGTTTGTGAGCGCGTGTTCAGCAAACTGCAGTCGAAACGGCACGTGAGCTGTGGTTCTCGTTACTGATGTCACAACAGTTCTGGCCTTGTGTCAACAACAACACACACACAGACACGTGTCAAACACACACACGTGTCACACACACACACACAAACACCACACACATACAGACACCACACACACACAGACACGTGTCACATACACACACACACAGACACGTGTCAAACACACACACGTGTCACACACACACACACAAACACCACACACATACAGACACCACACACACACAGACACGTGTCACACACACACAGACACGTGTCACACACACACACACAGACACCACACACACATAGACACGTGTCACACACACACAGACACCACACACACACAGACACGTGTCACACACAAACACCACACACACAGACACGTGTCAAACACACACACACACACGTGTTAAACACACACACGTGTCAAACACACACACACACACGTGTTAAACACACACACACACACGTGTCAAACACACACACACACGTGTCACACACACACAGACACGTGTCAAACACACATACCACACACACGTGTCACAGACACGTGTCAAACACACACACACAGACACCACACACACCACACACACACACCACACACACCACACATACCACACACACACACCACACACACCACACATACCACACACACAAACACACAGCACACACACAGACACCACACACACCACACACACACACCACACACACCACACACACCACACATACCACACACACACCACACACATACCACACACAAACCACACACACCACACACACACCACACACACACACCACACACACCACACACACCACACACACACACCACACACACCACACACACCACACACACACACGCCACACACACACACCACACACACACCACACACATACCACACACAAACCACACACCACACACCACACACACCACACACACACACCACACACATACACCACACACACCACACACGCCACACACGCCACACACACCACACACACCACACACACACACCACACACACCACACACACACCACACATACACCACACACACAACACACACACAACACACACACACCACACACACACCACACACACCACACATACCGCACACACACACCACACACACACGCAACACACACCACACACCACACAGACACCACACACACCACACACACACACCACACACACCACACACACACAAGTGTCAAACACACACACACACACATACACCACACACACACACACCACACACACACACCACACACACACCACACACACCACACACATACACCACACACACACCACACACACCACATACACCACACACACACGTGTCAAACACACACAGACACGTGTCAAACACACACACACACCACACACACACACACCACACACACACCACACACACACACCACACACACACCACACTCCCCACGCACACACCACACACCACACACACCACACACCACACACACACCACACACACACCACACACGCACCACACACACACCACACACACACATACATCAAACACACATACCACACACACACACCACACACACATACATAAAACACACACACACATACCACGCACACACACACACC
Organism: Lethenteron reissneri; assembly: GCF_015708825.2. Taxonomy (NCBI): domain Eukaryota; kingdom Metazoa; phylum Chordata; class Hyperoartia; order Petromyzontiformes; family Petromyzontidae; genus Lethenteron; species Lethenteron reissneri. The sequence continues at coordinate 474,654 of NC_083848.1, forward strand.
ACACACACACCACACACCACACACACACACCACACACACACCACACACACACACCGCACACACACCACACACACATCAAACACACACACCACACACACACATACATCAAACACATACACACACATACCGCACACACACACCACACACACACCACACACACATCAAACGCACACACCACACACACACCACACACACACACCACACATACATCAAACACACACACATACCACACACACACACCACACACACATACATCAAACACATACCACACACATGCCACACATACATCACACACATGTCACTCACACACAAAGACAAAGATCCCCCGTGTAGCCTTAACAGACTGTAGGGGCAAGTGCTGTTAGCGAGTAGCAGCAGCACCTATGAAGGCCGGCACGGCACACGAGGGGGTGGGTGGCCAGCACCACGCCCGACCGCCTTTGTCTCCCCAGTGGTAAAGTTTTTACACAACGCACCAGGTTACTCATTTGAGGCTGAGTCGACCTAGGGGAGGCCCAGGACCGGTTCAGATAATCGTCACTGGCGGTGTTGGTCGTGAGCGGGAATCGAACCCGGGTCGCCAGGTTCGTAGCGCAGCGTAGCGCTAACCACTGCACCACCGCTCCCCACATGCACACACACAGTGACACACACACTGACACACACACACTGACACACACACAGTGACACACACACTGACACACACACAGTGTCCACACACAGTGTACACACACACAGTGTACACACACACACTGACACACACACACTGACACACACACTGACACACACACACTGACACACACACACACACTGACACACACACAGTGACACACACACTGACACACACACACAGTGTACACAGTGACACACACGCACACTAACTCACTGCACGTGTTCACAATGAACTCACGCTGCCGCTGCAGTGGCAGTGGTGGTGGTGTTGGTGAGCAACTACAGACAACATCAACAACAACATCAACAACAACATCAACAACTCGGCGTGTGTGTCTGTGTGTGTGTGGGGACTCCAATAGGAACTCAGATATATAATGGGTGACGTTTCGGGCAATGCACCTTCTTGATGGCACACTCACAGACTCGCTCACACACACACACCTACCCACTCACCCAATCACACATTCACCTAATCACACACTCACCAACCCACACACTCACGAACCCACGCTCTTACTCACCCACTCACTCACCCACTCCCTCACCCACTCACCCACTCACTCACCCAATCACACACTCACACACCCACTGACCCACACTTCCACTCACTCACACACGCGCAAAAGTCAGGAACCTGTATATAATATAATAATAACCCTGTGTGTCCTAACTTGTGGGCCACCCTGTACAATAACCATAATAACAACCCACAGACTCACCACACAGAGACCCACAGACTCACCACCACCACACAGAAACCCACCGACTCACCACACAGAGACCCACAGACTCACCACACAGAGACCCACAGACTCATCACACAGAGACCCGTAGACTCACCACACAGAGACCCACAGACTCATCACACAGAGACCCACAGACTCACCACACAGAGACCCACAGACTCACCACACAGAGACCCACAGACTCATCACACAGAGACCCACAGACTCATCACACAGAGACCCACAAACTCACCACACAGAGACCCACAGACTCACCACACAGAGACCCATAGACTCACCACACAGAGACCCGTAGACTCATCACACAGAGACCCACAGACTCATCACGCAGAGACCCACAGACTCACCACACAGAGACACACAGACTCACCACACAGAGACCCACAGACTCACCACACAGAGACCCACAGACTCATCACACAGAGACCCACAGACTCACCACACAGAGACCCACAGACTCACCACACAGAGACCCACAGACTCACCACACAGAGACCCACAGACTCATCACACAGAGACCCACAGACTCACACACAGAGACCCACAGACTCATCACACAGAGACCCACAGACTCATCACACAGAGACCCACAGACTCACCACACAGAGACCCGCAGACTCACCACAATGAGACCCACAGACTCACCACACAGAGACCCACAGACTCACCACACAGAGACCCACAGACTCACCACACAGAGACCCACAGACTCACCACATAGAAACCCACAGACTCACCACACAGAGACCCACAGACTCACCACACAGAGACCCACAGACTCATCACACAGAGACCCACACAGACTCACCACACAGAGACCCACAGACTCATCACACAGAGACCCACAGACTCATCACACAGAGACCCACACAGACTCACCACACAGAGACCCACAGACTCATCACACAGAGACCCACAGACTCACCACACAGAGACCCACAGACTCATCACACAGAGACCCACAGACTAACCACACAGACCCACAGACTCACCACACAGAGACCCACAGACTCACCACACAGAGACCCGCAGACTCACCACACAGAGACCCACAGACTCATCACACAGAGACCCACAGACTCACCACACAGAGACCCACAGACTCACCACACAGAGATCCACAGACTCACCACACAGAGACCGACAGACTCACCACACAGAGACCCACAGACTCATCACACAGAGACCCATAGACTCACACACAGAGACCCACAGACTCATCACACAGAGACCCGCAGACTCACCACAATGAGACCCACAGACTCACCACACAGAGACCCACAGACTCACCACACAGAGACCCACAGACTCACCACACAGAGACCCACAGACTCACCACACAGAGACCCACAGACTCACCACACAGAGACCCACAGACTCATCACACAGAGACCCACACAGACTCACCACACAGAGACCCACAGACTCATCACACAGAGACCCACAGACTCACCACACAGAGACCCACAGACTCACCACACAGAGACCCATAGACTCATCACACAGAGACCCACAGACTCATCACACAAAGAACCACAGACTCATCACACAGAGACCCACACAGACTCACCACACAGAGACCCACAGACTCATCACACAGAGACCCACAGACTCATCACACAGAGACCCACAGACTCACCACACAGAGACCCACAGACTCATCACACAGAGACCCACAGACTCACCACACAGACCCACAGACTCACCACAAAGAGACCCACAGACTCACCACACAGAGACCCGCAGACTCACCACACAGAGACCCACAGACTCATCACACAGAGACCCACAGACTCACCACACAGAGACCCATAGACTCATCACGTGTTGAATCTTCGGGAGTTTCCGGGTCTCTGGAGATCCATCTTCTCTGCTGCTAATAGCTCACCATCATGTGAGCGGGTGGTTTACACTCACACGTGGGCAGACAGACACGGAGACCCAGACCCAGGGCTCGAACCCAGACTCTCAGTGTCTCTGACACGGCCATCGTGAACCCCCTGAGAGAGAGACACCCAGACCCAGGGCTTGAACCCAGACTCTCAGTGTCTCTGACACGGCCATTGTGAACCCCCTGAGAGAGAGACACCCAGACCCAGGGCTTGAACCCAGACTCTCAGTGTCTCTGACACGGCCATTGTGAACCCCCTGAGAGAGAAACACCCAGACCCAGGGCTCGAACCCAGACTCTCAGTGTCTCTGACACGGCCATCGTGAACCCCCTGAGAGAGAGAGAGAGAGACACACCCAGACCCAGGGCTCGAACCCAGACTCTCAGTGTCTCTGACTTAGTGAACCCCACTGAGAGCGAGAGACACCCAGACCCAGGGCTCGAACCCAGACTCTCGGTGTCTCTGACACGGCCATCGTGAACCCCCTGAGAGACAGAGACACCCAGACCCAGGGCTTGAACCCAGACTCTCAGTGTCTCTGACACGGCTATTGTGAACCCCCTGAGAGAGAGAGACACCCAGGCCCAGGGCTTGAACCCAGACACTCAGTGTCTCTGACACGGCCATTGTGAACCCCCTGAGAGAGAGAGACACCCAGACCCAGGGCTTGAACCCAGACTCTCAGTGTCTCTGACACGGCCATCGTGAACCCCCTGAGAGAGAGAGACACCCAGACCCAGGGCTTGAACCCAGACACTCAGTGTCTCTGAAACGGCCATCGTGAACCCCCTGAGAGACACAGAGAGACACTCAGACCCAGGGCTTGAACCCAAACTCAGTGTCTCTGACACGGCCATCGTGAACCCCCTAAGAGAGAGAGAGACACCCAGACCCAGGGCTTAAACCCAGACTCTCAGTGTCTCTGACATGGCCATAGTGAACCCCCTGAGAAAGAGAGAGAGACACCCAGACCCAGGGCTCGAACCCAGACTCTCAGTGTCTCTCACACGGCCATCGTGAACCCCATGAGAGAGAGAGACACCCAGACCCAGGGCTCGAACCCAGACTCTCAGTGTCTCTGACACGGCCATCGTGAAGTGTTCTGACCACACGAGCAGCATGCTCGGGTTAAAGTGAGAACACGAACACCCCCTTCTGTGTCATCTCAACACTCTCACACACACACACACTGGCAGCACGCGTGAGTTAAAAAATAGTCTGGGTGTGTGTGCGCGTGTGTGTACGCCTGTGTGTGTGTGTATGCCTGTGCGTGTGTGTGTGTGTTTGAGTACGTGTGTGTGTGCATGCCTGCACGTAGGTGGGTGTGTGTGAGGGTGTCTTTGAGTGCGTGTGTGTGTGTGCATGCCTGTACGTGTGTGTGTTTGTGTTTGAGTGCGTGTGTGTGTGTATGCCTGTACGTGTGTGTGTTTGTGTGTGTGTGTTGAGTGTGTGTGTGTGTGCATGCCTGCACGTAGCTGGGTGTGTGTGAGTGTGTGTACCCATGTGTGTGTGGGTTTGTGTGTTTGAGTGTGTGTGTGTGTGCATGCCTGCACGTACGTGTGTGTGAATGTGTGTGTACGCCTGTGTGTGTGTGAGAGTTTGTGTGTTCGAGTGTGTGTGTGTGCATGCCTGCATGTATGTGTGTGTGAGTGTGTGTTTACGCCTGTGTGTGTGGGTTTGTGTGTGTGTGTTTAAGTGTGTGTGTGTGCATGCCTGCATGTACGTGTGTGAGTGTGTGTACACATGTGTGTGTGGGTTTGTGTGTGTGTGAGAGTTGTGTTTGAGTGTATGTGTGTGTGCATGCCTGCATGTACGTGTGTGAGTGTGTGTACGCCTGTGTGTGCGAGTTTTTGTGGGAGTGTTTTAGAGTGTGTGTGTACGTGTGTGTGTGTGTGTGCGTGTGGGGAGCGGTGGTGCAGCGGTTAGCGCTAAGCTGCGCTACGAACCGGCGACCGAGTTCGATTCCCGCTCACGGCCACCAACACCACCAGTGACCGGTCCTGGGCCTCCCCTAGGTCGACTCAGCCTCAAATGAGTACCTGGTGCGGTGTGTAGTAAACATTGCCACTGGGGAGACAAAGGCGGCCGGGCGTGGTGCTGGCCACCCACCCCCTCGTGTGCCGTGCCGGCCTTCATAGGTGCTCGCTAACAGCACTTGCCCCAACAGTCTGTTAAAGCTACACGGTGTGTCTTTGTTTTCAGTGAGATGTTCACTACCTCGCCTGCTATGCAAGAGGTCGTGAGTTCGACCCCGACCCTAACGCCTGCTGCTGCTGCTGTATATTTAGAGTCTGCGTCTCTCTCTCTCGCCGTGGTCGCGTGGAATTTCCTCCGGGATCCCTCCGGTTTTCCCCTTGACATTTAAAATTCAACGTCACGCGCTCGGAGTATTTGCACTGCTGCTATACTGCTCCTAGTAGTGTGTGTGTGGGAGAGGCTGCCACTTCTCTGTCGGGAGCTGGACCGGTACCGCCTGGATCTTTGCAGTATTCAGGAGCAGTGGCGGCTCCTGCAAAATCACTCAGGGGGGGCAAATGTCTGGATGATTGATAAGGATAAGGTCCACCCATGCAATGAATAAATTAACAGCTTAAGCATGTAAAGGCAACTTCACTTCTTTAATATTAATGAAAAATAAAGTGACTCTTACAATACATCTTGTTTGTTTATATACTCACTATTAAAACAAACCACTCAAGTTTATTTTATTAAAGATTCCACTAGGTAGCGATAAATTATATTGTTGGATGATGACGTTACACGTATGATGACGTAAGCACGTTAGGGCTTGCCCTCCCGGAAGCCATAGAGAATGCATTGGAGCGCCCCCGTTCGAAAAAAAACATCTTTGAATGTAAGTCTATGGGGCCACTCGGGGCGATTCTCAGCCGGAGTGAAATCGCCCAAAAAGAGGCGGTACTCCACAGAACGTAGCATGACGCTGATTGGACTATATCCAGAGGCTGCAGTGACGGCTAGCGTGACTCTGTGGTTGAATGACATTGGTGGTGCGTCGCCCAATCGCCCTAATGAAGAAACCGCCCCTGTTCAGGAGGTCCGGTGGACCGGCTCTGGCTCCTGCCACCATGAGGGGTGGACAGTCCTCAACCCGGGGCAGGAGACTGCCAAACAACAGGGAGTGGCTCTTCTTCTGAACAAGAGAATGAAGGGGGCGTGGGAGCGCGGCGGTGAGATGTGGCTCACCTCCCCATCGACGAGAGGCGAGGAATGGTGGTGGTGGTGTTGGTGGTGCCTGACGCCCCACACCGAAGATGAACATCGGTGGAGGGATGCCAGGCAATGCCGATGATGAAGCAAAGGTCGAGGCGGTGGTGGCCGCGGGTTGCCGAGGGGGTGGAGGCTGCCCCAGTCGCTCGCGGTCACGAATCGCCCTGTAGCTGCACCAACATGGCGACCTACAACAAGGGAAAGAGCCGCGCCGCGACCTCTGACCCCGCGGGAATCCATTTTGCCGGGCGGTCGTCTGAGGTCCAGGATAACGTCACGGGTTGCCAGCTTGCCGGGCCCGTGGCGCCTCAAGTATTTGAGAAAGTAGCCCGCTGCCTGCGAGCGAGCGGGAGGGGTTCACGATGGCCGTGTCAGAGACACTGAGAGCCTGGGTTCAAGCCCTGGGTCTGGGTGTCTCTCTCTCTCAGGGGGTTCACGATGGCCGTGTCAGAGACACTGAGAGTCTGGGTTCAAGCCCTGGGTCTGGGTGTCTCTCTCTCAGGGGGTTCACAATGGCCGTGTCAGAGACACTGAGAGTCTGGGTTCTAGCCCTGGGTCTGGGTGTCTCTCTCTCTCAGGGGGTTCACGATGGCCGTGTCAGAGACACTGAGAGCCTGGGTTCAAGCCCTGGGTCTGGGTGTCTCTCTCAGGGGGTTCACGATGGCCGTGTCAGAGACACTGAGAGTCTGGGTTCAAGCCCTGGGTCTGGGTGTCTCTCTCTCTCAGGGGGTTCACGATGGCCGTGTCAGAGACACTGAGAGTCTGGGTTCAAGCCCTGGGTCTGGGTGTCTCTCTCTCTCAGGGGGTTCACGATGGCCGTGTCAGAGACACTGAGAGCCTGGGTTCAAGCCCTGGGTCTGGGTGTCTCTCTCTCTCTCTCTCAGGGGGTTCACGATGGCCGTGTGAGAGACACTGAGAGTCTGGGTTCAAGCCCGGGGTCTGGGTGTCTCTCTCTCTTTCAGGGGGTTCACGATGGCCGTGTCAGAGACACTGAGAGCCTGGGTTCAAGCCCTGGGTCTGGGTGTCTCTCTCTCTCTCTCTCTCAGGGGGTTCACGATGGCCGTGTGAGAGACACTGAGAGTCTGGGTTCAAGCCCGGGGTCTGGGTGTCTCTCTCTCTTTCAGGGGGTTCACGATGGCCGTGTCAGAGACACTGAGAGGCTGGGTTCAAGCCCGGGGTCTGGGTATCTCTCTCTCAGGGGGAGCGTGAGTGGGTGGGTGGGTAGGCTGGTGGAGGCGCCATCTGTTGAGAAAGGTCCGAGACCAGGAAAAGCGCCGGGCGGAGATGATCTCCCAAGCGAACTGCCCTGGGAGGGTGGCGTCTGTGCACAGACTGCCCTACGTGGCATCGTCACAACAGTGTGGACCGCTGGACGGGTTCCGCAGGATTGGAATGGTGCCCTGGTTGGGTTCCCCCTGTTTAAGAAAGGGGGACCTACAGACTGTAACAACTACAGGGGCATTTCACTCCTCCTCAGTGTGAGGCCGGGAAAGGTCCTGGCAAGGATTATTCAACATCGCCTTGCCAGGCACGCTGAGGAGAGGCTTGCGGAGCCCCAATGCGGTTTCAGAAAAGGACGTTCCTGCCCAGATGCCATATTTTCTGTCCGTCTGCTACAGCAGAGGTGTAGGGAATTCCAACAAGACCTACATCTCTGCTTTATTGACCTGGTCAAGGCCTATGATACCATCAGTAGGCCTGGGCTCTGGGTTGTTCTTCGTGCTTTCAGAGTCCCTGACCCTCTGCTCACGATCATTAAGGACACTTCATGATGGTGAGCGGGCCCGGGTGAAACTACGTGGCCGGGAGTCGGAGCCATTCCCTGTACACCTTGGGGTGCGGCAGGGATGTCCACATCACACTCACCCTACCCCCATCACCTCGCCCCCATCACACTACCCCCATCACACTACCTCCTCCCAGCCCCTCTCCCAGCCCCTCCCTCTCCCAGCCCCTCCCCTCTCCCAGCCCCTCCCTCTCCCAGCCCCTCCTCCTCCCAGCCCCTCCCTCTCCCAGCCCCTCCCTCTCCCAGCCCATCCCCCTCCCAGCCCATCCCCCTCCCAGCCCCTCCCCCTCCCAGCCCCTCCCTCTCCCAGTCCCTCCCCCTCCCAGCCCCTCCCCCTCCCAGCCCCTCCCTCTCCCAGCCCCTCCCCCTCCCAGCCCATCCCCCTCCCAGCCCCTCCCCCTCCCAGCCCCTCCCTCTCCCAGCCCCTCCCCCTCCCAGCCCCTCCCCCTCCCAGCCCCTCCCCCTCCCAGCCCCTCCCTCTCCCAGCCCCTCCCCCTCCCAGCCCATCCCCCTCCCAGCCCCTCCCCCTCCCAGCCCCTCCCTCTCCCAGCCCCTCCCCCTCCCAGCCCCTCCCCCTCCCAGCCCCTCCCTCTCCCAGCCCCTCCCCCTCCCAGCCCCTCCCCCTCCCAGCCCCTCCCCCTCCCAGCCCCTCCCCCGCGTGACGCGTGCCTATAAACGCGGAAGAGAGGCGCTGTGGCAGCTTCCCTCTTCACTCGCGGTGCCACCAGCGGCATCAGCAGCAACATCAGCAGCGGCATCATCAGCAGCGGCAGCAGCAGCAGCGGCAGCATCAGCAGCATCATCAGCAGCGGCAGTGGCATCAGCGGCAGTGGCATCAGCGGCAGCATCAGCAGCAGCGGCGGCAGTGGCATCACCCGCACTCCACACACTGTACCAGTGACACACACATCACACGTGTCCGCACTGTACCAGTGACACACTGCATGCACACACACACACACTGACACCTACACACACACACTGTGACACCTACACACACACACACTGTGACACCTACACACACACACACCGTGACCCCAACACACACACACACACACCGTGACCCCAACACACACACACACACTGTGACACACACACTGTGACACCTACACACACACACACTGTGACACCTACACACACACACACCGTGACCCCAACACACACACACACACCGTGACCCCAACACACGCACAGAGAGAGACAACGCGATACAAGAAAGGACACCATGGCTGGTGAGTGACTTGGATCTGTGTGTGATCTGTTGAAGGGTCTTGCCCCGAAACGTCGCCTGTTTATATCATGTAAGATCAACACACGCGGTGTCACTTACGAGCGTGTTGGGATTTAGTGTTATTTGTGGGGTGAGTGGGTGGGTTTGTGGGTGGCTGAATTGGTGGGTGGGTTGGTGGGTTTGGGTGGGTTTGGGTGGGTGGGTGGGTTTGAGTGGGTTGGAGGGTGAGTGGGTTGGTGGGTGAGTGGGTTGGTGGGTGAGTGGGTTGGAGGGTGAGTGGGTTGGAGGGTGAGTGGGTTGGTGGGTGAGTGGGTTGGTGGGTGGGTTGGTTGGTGGGTGGGTGAATTGGTGGGTGGGTGAATTGGTGGGTGGGTGAATTGGTGGCTGGGTTAGTGGGTGGGTTGGTGAATTGGTGGGTGGGTTGGTGGGTGAGTGGGTTTGTGGGTGGGTGAATTGGTGGGTGGGTGAGGGGGTTTGTGGGTGGGTGAATTTGTGGGTGAGTGGGTGGGTTGGTGAATTGGTGGGTGGGTTGGTGCATTGGTGGGTGGGTTGGTGGGTGATTTGGTGGGTGGGTTGGTGAATTGGTGGGAGCGAGGTGGGTGGGTGAGTTGGTGCTATGAAGAAGGGTCATAGCCCGAAACGTCGCCTGGTGTGTATCTCGTATACACAGCACATGTAATGGTCCATTCAGGAGCAAAGTTGTATTGGTTTGTGTTATTTGTAAGTGGGTGTGTGAGTGACTGGGTGTGTGAGTGAGTGTGTGAGTAGGTGTGTGAGTAGGTGTGTGAGTGACTGGGTGAGTGACTGTGAGTGACTGGGTGACTGGGTGAGTGACTGTGTGAGTGAGAGTGTGAGTGAGAGTGTGAGGGACTGGGTGAGTGAGAGTGTGAGTGAGTGTGAATGTGTGTGACTATGTATGTGAGTGAGTGTGAGGTGGGTGTTGTGAGTGAGTGACTGGGTGAGTGAGTGACTGGGTCAGTGTGGGTGACTGGGTGTGACTATGTATGTGAGTGTGTGAGTGAGTTACTATGTGAGTGTGTGAGTGAGTTACTATGTGAGTGTGTGAGTGAGTTACTATGTGAGTGTGTGAGTGAGTTACTATGTGAGTGTGTGTGAGTTACTATGTGAGTGAGTGAGTGAGTATGTGAGTGTGTGAGTGAGTGTGTGACTATGTGAGTGAGTGTGTGAGTGAGTTACTATGCGAGTGTGTGAGTGAGTTACTATGTGAGTGAGTGAGTGACTATGTGAGTGTGTGAGTGAGTGTGTGACTATGTATGTGAGTGTGTGAGTGAGTTACTATGTGAGTGTGTGAGTGAGTTACTATGTGAGTGTGTGTGTGTGAGTTACTATGTGAGTGAGTGACTATGTGAGTGTGTGAGTGAGTGACTATGTGAGTGTGTGAGTGAGTTACTATGCGAGTGTGTGAGTGAGTGACTATGTGAGTGTGTGAGTGAGTGAGTTACTATGTGAGTGAGTGTGTGAGTGACTATGTGAGTGTGTGAGTGAGTTACTATGCGAGTGTGTGAGTGAGTGACTATGTGAGTGTGTGAGTGAGTGAGTTACTATATGAGTGAGTGAGTTACTATGTGAGTGAGTGTGTGAGTGAGTTACTATGTGAGTGTGTGAGTGAGTTACTATGTGAGTGTGTGTGTGAGTGAGTGTGGGTGTGTACCACTTCGTAGGACGATTACCAAAAACATCGTCCACCACATTAGTTCCTCATGTCCTGCACAAAGACAAAGCCTCCCCGTGTAGCTTCTAACAGGCTGCAGGGGCAAGTGCTGTTAGTAGCGAGTAGCAGCAGCGCCTATGAAGGCTACCGGCACTGTGGCACACGAGGGGGTGGGTGGTCAGCGCCACGCCCGGCCGCCTTTGTCTCCCCAGTGGCGATATTTACTACACATCGCACTAGGTTCTCATTTGAGGCTGAGTCGACCTAGGGGAGGCCCAGGACCGGTTCAGATAATCGTCACTGGTGTTGGTGGCCGTGAGCGGGAATCGAACTCGGGTCGCCGGGTTCGTAGCGCATCGTAGCGCTAACCACTGCACCACCGCTCACCACACACACACACACACGTGTACACACACTGACACACACACGTGTACACACACGACACACAGACAGACACACAGACAGACAGAGACACTGACACACGGGGCACACAGACAGACAGACAGACACACACAGACAGACAGACACACACAGACAGACAGACACACACAGACAGACAGACACACACAGACAGACAGACACACACAGACAGACAGACACACACAGACAGACAGACACACACACACTGACACACACACACTGACACACACACACTGACACACACACACTGACACACACACACACTGACACACACACACAGTGACACACACACACTGACACACACACAGTGACACACACACAGTGACACACACACACACACTGACACACACACAGTGACACACACACAGTGACACACACACACACAGTGACACACACACACACAGTGACACCACACACAGTGACAACACACACACACACAGTGACACACACACACAGTGACACACACAGTGACACACACACACACAGTGACACACACACACAGTGACACACACAGTGACACACACACACTGACACACACAGACAGACACACACAGACAGACAGACACACACACACTGACACACACACACTGACACTCACTCCCAGCGCGAGACCGACTCATTACATCCCGAGGGGGATTGCTCCTCTGAACAAAATCGTCCCACGGTTCAGTTTGCAAGCGCTGAGTTGGCGGTTAAAGTTGACGTTCATATTTGTTTCGATTTCACGGAAGATAGTAAGTGCGGGTGTTGTATACCTGAAGTTTGCGTGTCTCTCTCTCATCATCATCATCATCACGGTGGCTAGGAGATGTTAACTACCTCGCCTGGCGCACAGGAGGTCGTGGGTTCGATCCCGACCCTGACGACGCCTGCTGCTGTTTATTTGAGGTCTGCGTCTTTCTCATCATCATCATCATCACGGTGGGTATGAGATGTTGACTACCTCGCCTGGTCTGCAGGAGGTCGTGGATTTGCCCCTGGGGTGAGGAGCGGGACTGCGCGTGGCAGAGGGGGGGGTAGCAGACCCACAGACTCGCACAGAGACCCACAGACTCGCACAGAGACCCGTAGACTCGCACAGAGACCCGTAGACTCGCACAGAGACCCGTAGACTCGCACAGAGACCCGTAGACTCGCACAGAGACCCGTAGACTCGCACAGAGACCCGTAGACTCGCACAGAGACCCGTAGACTCGCACAGAGACCCGTAGACTCGCACAGAGACCCGTAGACTCGCACAGAGACCCGTAGACTCGCACAGAGACCCGTAGACTCGCACAGAGACCCGTAGACTCGCACAGAGACCCGTAGACTCGCACAGAGACCCGTAGACTCGCACAGAGACCCGTAGACTCGCACAGAGACCCGTAGACTCGCACAGAGACCCGTAGACTCGCACAGAGACCCGTAGACTCGCACAGAGACCCGTAGACTCGCACAGAGACCCGTAGACTCGCACAGAGACCCGTAGACTCGCACAGAGACCCGTAGACTCGCACAGAGACCCGTAGACTCGCACAGAGACCCGTAGACTCGCACAGAGACCCGTAGACTCGCACAGAGACCCGTAGCGTAGACTCGCACAGAGACCCGTAGACTCGCACAGAGACCCGTAGACTCGCACAGAGACCCGTAGACTCGCACAGAGACCCGTAGACTCGCACAGAGACCCGTAGACTCGCACAGAGACCCGTAGACTCGCACAGAGACCCGTAGACCTCGCACAGAGACCCGTAGACTCGCACAGAGACCCGTAGACTCGCACAGAGACCCGTAGACTCGCACAGAGACCCGTAGACTCGCACAGAGACCCGTAGACTCGCACAGAGACCCGTAGACTCGCACAGAGACCCGTAGACTCGCACAGAGAGACCCGTAGACTCGCACAGAGACCCGTAGACTCGCACAGAGACCCGTAGACTGCGCACAGAGACCCTAGACTCGCACAGAGACCCGTAGACTCGCACAGAGACCCTAGACTCGCACAGAGACCCGCAGACTCGCACAGAGACCCGCAGACTCGCACAGAGACCGTGACTCGCACAGAGACCCGTAGACTCGCACAGAGACCCGTAGACTCGCACAGAGACCCGTAGACTCGCACAGAGACCCGTAGACTCGCACAGAGACCCGTAGACTCGCAGAGACCTATAGACTCACACAGAGACCCATAGACTCACACAGAGACCCATAGACTCTCACACAGACCCATTGATTAGCACCGAGACCCATAGACTCACACACAGAGACCCATTGATTAGCACTGAGACCTATAGACTCGCACACACAGACCCATTGATTAGCACCGAGACCTATAGACTCACACCGAGACCCATTGATGGGCACTGAGACCCATAAACTCACACATAGAGACCCATTGATTAGCACTGAGACCCATAAACTCACACAGACCCATTGATGAGCACTGAGACCCATAAACTCACACATAGAGACCCATTGATTAGCACTGAGACCCATAAAATCACACAGAGACCCATTGATTTGCACTGAGACCCATAAACTCACACAGACCCATTGATTAGCACTGAGACCCATAAACTCACACATAGACCCATTGATTAGCACTGAGACCCATAAACTCACACATAGACCCATTGATTAGCACTGAGACCCATAAACTCACACAGACCCATTGATGAGCACTGAGACCCATAAACTCACACATAGAGACCCATTGATTAGCACTGAGACCCATAAAATCACACAGAGACCCATTGATTTGCACTGAGACCCATAAACTCACACAGACCCATTGATTAGCACTGAGACCCATAAACTCACACATAGACCCATTGATTAGCACTGAGACCCATAAACTCACACAGACCCATTGATTAGCACTGAGACCCATAAACTCACACATAGAGACCCATTGATGAGCACTGAGACCCATAAACTCACACATAGAGACCCATTGATTAGTACTGAGACCCATAAACTCACGCAGACCCATTGATTAGCACTGAGACCCATAGACTCACACAGACCCATTGATTAGCACTGAGACCCATAAACTCACACAGAGACCCATTGATTTGCACTGAGACCCATAGACTCACACAGACCCATTGATTAGCACTGAGACCCATAGACTCACTCAGAGATCAATTGATTAGCACTGAGACCCATAGACTCACACAGAGACCCATTGATTAGCACTGAGACCCGTAGACTCGCACAGAGACCCGTAGACTCGCACAGAGACCCGTAGACTCGCACAGAGACCCGTAGACTCGCACAGAGACCTATAGACTCACACAGAGACCCATTGATTAGCACTGAGACCCATAGACTCACACAGAGACCCATTGATTAGCACTGAGACCCATAGACTCTCACACAGACCCATTGATTAGCACCGAGACCCATAGACTCACACACAGAGACCCATTGATTAGCACTGAGACCTATAGACTCGCACACACAGACCCATTGATTAGCACCGAGACCTATAGACTCACACCGAGACCCATTGATGAGCACTGAGACCCATAAACTCACACATAGAGACCCATTGATTAGCACTGAGACCCATAAACTCACACAGACCCATTGATGAGCACTGAGACCCATAAACTCACACATAGAGACCCATTGATTAGCACTGAGACCCATAAAATCACACAGAGACCCATTGATTTGCACTAAGACCCATAAACTCACACAGACCCATTGATTAGCACTGAGACCCATAAACTCACACATAGACCCATTGATTAGCACGAGACCCATAAACTCACACATAGACCCATTGATTAGCACTGAGACCCATAAACTCACACAGACCCATTGATGAGCACTGAGACCCATAAACTCACACATAGAGACCCATTGATTAGCACTGAGACCCATAAAATCACACAGAGACCCATTGATTTGCACTGAGACCCATAAACTCACACAGACCCATTGATTAGCACTGAGACCCATAAACTCACACATAGACCCATTGATTAGCACTGAGACCCATAAACTCACACAGACCCATTGATTAGCACTGAGACCCATAAACTCACACATAGAGACCCATTGATGAGCACTGAGACCCATAAACTCACACATAGAGACCCATTGATTAGTACTGAGACCCATAAACTCACGCAGACCCATTGATTAGCACTGAGACCCATAGACTCACACAGACCCATTGATTAGCACTGAGACCCATAAACTCACACAGAGACCCATTGATTTGCACTGAGACCCATAGACTCACACAGACCCATTGATTAGCACTGAGACCCATAGACTCACTCAGAGATCAATTGATTAGCACTGAGACCCATAGACTCACACAGAGACCCATTGATTAGCACTGAGACCCGTAGACTCGCACAGAGACCCGTAGACTCGCACAGAGACCCGTAGACTCGCACAGAGACCCGTAGACTCGCACAGAGACCCGTAGACTCGCACAGAGACCCGTAGACTCGCACAGAGACCTATAGACTCACACAGAGACCCATTGATTAGCACTGAGACCCATAGACTCACACAGAGACCCATTGATTAGCACTGAGACCCATAGACTCTCACACAGACCCATTGATTAGCACCGAGACCCATAGACTCACACACAGAGACCCATTGATTAGCACTGAGACCCATAAACTCACACACAGACCCATTGATTAGCACTGAGACCCATGAACTCACACAGACCCATTGATTAGCACTGAGACCCATAAAATCACACAGAGACCCATTGATTAGCACTGAGACCCATAAACTCACACACAGACCCATTGATTAGCACTGAGACCCATAAACTCACACAGACCCATTGATTAGCACTGAGACCCATAAACTCACACAGACCCATTGATTAGCACTGAGACCCATAAACTCACACATAGAGACCCATTGATTAGCACTGAGACCCATAAACTCACGCAGACCCATTGATTAGCACTGAGACCCATAGACTCACACAGACCCATTGATTAGCACTGAGACCCATAAACTCACACAGAGACCCATGGATTTGCACTGAGACCCATAGACTCACACAGACCCATTGATTAGCACTGAGACCCATAGACTCACTCAGAGATCCATTGATTAGCACTGAGACCCATAGACTCACACAGAGACCCATTGATTAGCACTGAGACCCATAGACTCACACAGACCCATTGATTAGCACCGAGACCCATAGACTCACTCAGAGATCCATTGATTAGCACCGAGACCCATAGACTCATACAGACCCATTGATTAGCACTGCGACCCATAGACTCACACAGACCCATTGATTAGCACCGAGACCCATAGACTCACTCAGAGATCCATTGATTAGCACCGAGACCCATAGACTCACACAGACCCATTGATTAGCACTGAGACCCATAGACTCACACAGATACCCATTGATTAGCACCGAGACCCATAGACTCACACAGACCCATTGATTAGCACTGAGACCCATAGACTCACACAGACCCATTGATTAGCACCGAGACCCATAAACTCACACAGAGACCCATTGATTAGCACCGAGACCCATAGACTCACACCGAGACCCATAGACTCACACAGAGACCCATAGACTCACACAGAGACCCATAGACTCACACAGAGACCCATAGACTCACACAGAGACCCATAGACTCACACAGAGACCCATAGACTCACACAGAGACCCACAGACTCACACAGAGACCCATTGATTAGCACCGAGACCCATAGACTCACACACAGAGACCCACAGACTCACACAGAGACCCACAGACTCACACAGAGACCCATAGACTCACACAGAGACCCATAGACTCACACACAGAGACCCATTGATTAGCACAGAGACCCATAGACTCACACACAGAGACCCATAGACTCGCACAGAGACACATAGACTCACACAGAGACCCATAGACTCACACAGAGACCCATTGATTAGCACAGAGACCCATAGACTCACACACAGAGACCCATAGACTCACACAGAGACCCATAGACTCACACAGAGACCCATTGATTAGCACAGAGACCCATAGACTCACACACAGAGACCCATAAACTCACACACAGAGACCCATTGATTAGCACCGAGACCCATAGACTCACACACAGAGACCCACAGACTCACACACAGAGACCCACAGACTCACACACAGAGACCCATAGACTCACACAGAGACCCACAGACTCACACACAGAGACCCACAGACTCACACACAGAGACCCATAGACTCACACAGAGACCCACAGACTCACACACAGAGACCCATAGACTCACACAGAGACCCACAGACTCACACACAGAGACCCATAGACTCGCACAGAGACCCACAGACTCACACACAGAGACTCATTGATGAAGTGTGCATCTCTGCGTGATGAGTCTTTGGCTTTATATTCTTGGTTTTCTCGGTAACGTCACGTAGAAGGGAAGTAATGAAATAAGAGCCACGAATATGAATCCCTACAGTCACTGTCCAAAGCATGACTACTGTACAGACCCTACAGGACTACTGTACAGACGCTACAGATCCTACAGGACCCTATAGGGGTACTGTACAGACCCTACAGGAGTGCTGTATAAATAGCCAGGGCCACTGTGCGGGTTTTTGCTTCCAATGTTCAGTGGCCGTGAGAGATGCCGCTTCGGGGGAATGGAGAGTGGGGGGCAGGGTGGGGGGTGGGGGGTGGGGTGGGGGGTAGTGTGGGGGGCAGGGTGGGGGGTAGTGTGGGGGGTAGGGTGGGGGGTAGGGTGGGGGGCAGGGTGGGGGGCAGGGTGGGGGGCAGGGTGGGGGGCAGGGTGGGGGGCAGGGTGGGGGGCAGGGTGGGGGGCAGGGTGGGGGGCAGGGTGGGGGGCAGGGTTGGGGGGCAGGGTGGGGGGGAGGAGAGGGGGGAGGAGAGGGGGGATGGGATGGAGGGGAGGGGGAGGTCAGGACAAATTTATCTATAACTACCCCTTGTTGTTGTCGTGTTGTTGTTGTCGTGTTGTTGTTGTCGTGTTTCGTGTTGTTTTGTTGTTGTTGTTGTCCTCCCCCCCCCCCCGGCACCTCGGTTGGCTCCGTGCGGTGCGAGAGAAGTTCAACACAAATCTCGACATGGAGGCCATTGTGAACCTCCAAACACAAGGGGGGGGGGGGTCCCCCTCTTACGCAGGAGGTCGTGGGTTCCATCCCGACCCTGACGACGCCTGCTGCTGCTGCTGCTGCGTATGTGGAGTCTGCGTCTCTCTCCCCGTGGTGGTCGCTGCGTGGATTTGTCTCCGGCTCCTCCGGCTTTCCCCCTCCACGTTTAGAGTCAACATCAGCAGCAGCACCACGTGGTGCAGAGGATGGTGGTGGTGGTGGTGGTGTCAGCCGCTGTCTATCTCCACGTGGTGACGGTGGTGACGGTGGTGACGGTGGTGACGGTGGTGACGGTGGTGACGGTGGTGACGGTGGTGACGGTGGTGACGGTGGTGACGGTGGTGACGGTGGTGACGGTGGTGACGGTGGTGACGGTGGTGTCAGCCACTGTAGATGTCCACGTGGTGACGATGATGACGATGATGACGATGATGACGGTGGTGGTGGTGGTGGTGATGGTGGTGGTGGTGGTGATGATGACGATGGTGGTGGTGGTGGTGTCAGCCGCTGTCGATCTCCACGTGGTGACGATGATGACGACGGTGGTGGTGGTGGTGGTGATGGTGGTGATGATGATGACGATGACGATGGTGGTGGTGTCAGCTGCTGTGTTAAGCTGCTCCCATTGGTGGTGGCCAGGTGGCTTCTGGAAGCCGAGCTACACCTGGTCACGTGGTCACCTGGTCACCTGGTCACGTGGTCACGTGGTTCATCGGTTTTTTTTCGTGACGGACCTTTAGAGGCAAGTGCTGTGCCTCATGAAGGCCGGGACAACAATTTGATGGGTGGGTGGTCAGCACCACGCCCGGCCGCCTTTGTCTTCCCAGCGGCAATGTTTGCTACACACTGAGTCGACCTAGGGGAGGCCCAGGACCGGTCCAGATAATCGTCACTGGCGGTGGTGGTGGCCGTGAGCGGGAATTGAACTCGGGTCGCCGGGTTCGTAGCGCAGCGTAGCGCTAACCGCTGCACCACCGCTCCTGGCACACACTGACATACACTGACATACACACAGACACACGCACGCGCACGCACGCGCACGCACACTGACACACACGCACACACTGACACGCACGCACACAAGCACACACTGACACACACACACACTGACACACACACACTGACACACACACACTGACACACACACACTGACACACACACACTGACACACACACACTGACACACACACACTGACACACACACACGCACTGGCACACACACACGCACTGGCACACACACACACACTGACACACGCACTGGCACACACACACTGGCAGACACACACACACACTGACACACACACACACTGACACACACACACACTGACACACACACACACTGACACACACACACACTGACACACACACACACTGACACACACATTGACACACACACACTGACACGGCCATTGTGAACACACTGACACACACACACTGGCAGACACACACACACTGACACACACGGACTGACACACGGACTGACACACGCACTGACACACGGACTGACACACGGACTGACACACGGACTGACACACGGACTGACACACGGACTGACATACACACTGGCACATACACACTGGCACACATACTGGCACACACACACACTGACACACACACACACACTGACACACACACACACACTGACACACACACACACTGACACACACACACACTGACACACACACACACACACACTGACACACACACACACACACATTGACACACACACACACACACTGACACACACACACACTGACACACACACACACACTGACACACACACACTGACACACACACACACACACTGACACACACACACACACACTGACACACACACACACACACTGACACACACACACACACACTGACACACACACACACACACTGACACACACACACACACACTGACACACACACACACACAGACACACACACACACACACTGGCACACACACTGACACGGCCATTGTGAACACACTGACGGAGACGGCCAAGACCCTGAGCCTCGTGCCAAGGGTCTTGTCCGTGCTGCCATCGTAGGTTCCACACGGCCATGCGTGTAGCTTGCGTGTAGCTTGCGTGTAGCTTGCGTGTAGTGTAGTGTGTGCATGTAGCGTGCATGTAGTGTGCGTGGTGTGGTGTGTGCGTGTAGTGTGTGGTGCGTGTAGTGTGTGTCGTGCATGTAGCATGTGTGTGTGTAGTGTGCGTGTAGTGTCAGTGTGTAGTGTGCGTGTAGTGTCAGTGTGTAGTGCGCGTGTGTGTGTGTGTAGTGTGTGTGTGTCATGCATGTAGCGTGTGTGTGTGTAGTGTGAGTGAGTGTGTGTGTAGTGTGCGTGTTGTGTGTGTGTGTGTGTAGTGTGCGTGTAGTGTCAGTGTGTAGTGTAGTGTGTGTAGTGTGAGTGTGTGTGCGTGTGTCGTGCATGTAGCTTGCATGTAGCTTGCGTGTCGTGTGCATGTCATGTGTCCCTATGTTGAACGCCTCTCTCGCCCCGCACGTAGCGAGCCGTGCTAATCGCTGGTGCCGGGGGGAAGGACGACAAACGAGACGCACAAAGCAGTTTCTCAATCAATGGGTTTGTCAGTCGGCCCAGGGCGCGTGCGTGCCAGGAGCGGTGGTGCAGCGGTTAGCGCCACGCTGCGCTACGAACCCGGCTATGACCCGAGTTCGATTCCCCGCTCACGGCCACCAACACCGCCGGTGACGATTATCTGAACCGGTCCTGGGCCCTCCCCTAGGTCGACTCGGCCTCAAATGAGTACCTGGTGCGGTGTGTAGCAAACATCGCCACTGGGGAGACAAAGGCGGCCGGGCGTGGTGCTGGCCACCTCCACCCCCTCGTGGGCATTTCCTGCCTTCCGTTAAGGTGCTGCTGCTACTTGTTCACAGCATTTTGCCCCAACAGTCTGTGACCAATGAAAGTCGACTAGACAATGTCCACGTGACCCAGGTGAGCTGTGTAGTTCGGCTTCCAGAAGCCGCCTGGCCACCACCAATGGGAGCAGCTCAACACAGCGGCTGACACCACCACCATCGTCATCATCACCATCATCACCACCACCACCACCACTGTCGTCGTCATCATCACCACGTGGAGATATACAGCGGCTGACACCATCACCATCACCACCACCACCACCACCGTCGTCATCATCGTCACCACGTGGAGATCGACAGCGGCTGACACCACCACCATCGTCATCATCACCACCACCGTCGTCATCATCGTCACCACGTGGAGATCGACAGCGGCTGACACCACCACCATCGTCATCATCACCACCACCGTCGTCATCATCGTCACCACGTGGAGATCGACAGCGGCTGACACCACCACCACCATCACCACCACTGTCACCACCGTCACCACGTGGACATCTACAACGGCAGCCACATCCTCTGCACCACGTGGTGCTGCTGCTGATGTTGACTCTAAACGTGGAGGGGGAAAGCCGGAGGAGCCGGAGACAAATCCACGCAGCGACCACCACGGGGAGAGAGACGCAGACTCCACATACATATCAGCAGCAGGCATCGTCAGGGTCGGGATGGAACCCACGACCTCCTGTAGACCAGGCGACGTAGTCAACATCTCCTAGCCACCGTGATGATGATGAGAGAGAGACACCCAGACCCAGGGATTGAACCCAGGCTCTCAGTGTCTATGACACGACCATCGTGAAACCCCTGAGAGAGAGACATCCAGACCCAGGGATTGAACCCAGACTCTGTGTGTCTCTGGCTTAGTGAACCCACTGAGACCGATACACCCAGGCCCAGGGATTGAACCCAGACTCTGTGTGTCTCTGGCTGAGTGAACCCCACTGAGAGAGACACACCCAGACCCAGGGCTCGAACCCAGATTCTCAGTGTCTCTGGCTGAGTGAACCCCACTGAGAGAGAGAGACACCCAGACCCAGGCCTTGAAACCAGACTCTGTGTCTCTGGCTTAGTGAACCCACTGAGAGACACACACCCAGACCCAGGGATTGAACCCAGGCTCTCAGTGTCTCTGACACGGCCATCGTGAAACCCCTGAGAGAGAGACACCCAGACCCAGAGATTGAACCCAGACTCTCGGTGTCTCTGGCTGAGTGTACCCCACAGAGAGACAGACAC
Organism: Lethenteron reissneri; assembly: GCF_015708825.2. Taxonomy (NCBI): domain Eukaryota; kingdom Metazoa; phylum Chordata; class Hyperoartia; order Petromyzontiformes; family Petromyzontidae; genus Lethenteron; species Lethenteron reissneri. The sequence continues at coordinate 497,523 of NC_083848.1, forward strand.
ACCCAGGCCCAGGGCTCGAACCCAGGCTCTCGGTGTCTCTGACACGGCCATTATGAGCCTCGCCCTTCTGAGTAATGATTTGGGTTCACTTGAGGCTCGAAATTGGTGTGGAGACAAAGGTTCCCCTTGTAGCCTCGCACAGACCGCAGGGGCAAGTGCTGTTAGCGAGGGAGTTGTAGCAGCACCTACAAAGGTGGTCACTGTGGCACACGAGGGGGTGGGTGGCCAGCACCACGCCTGGCCGCCTTTGTCTCCCCCAGTGGCGATGTTCACTACACACCGCACCAGGTACTCATTTGAGGCTGAGTCGACCTAGGGGAGGCCCAAGACTGGTTCAGATAATCGTCACTGGTGTTAGCCGTGAGCGGGAATCCAACTCGGGTCGCCAGGTTTGTAGCGCAGCGTATCGCTAACCGCTGGACCACCACTCCCTACAAAACACACACACAGTGACACACACGCACCTACACACGCACCTACACACGCACCTACACACACCTACACACACACACCTACACACACACACACGCACCTACACACGCACTTACACACACCTACACACACACACGCACCTACACACGCACCTACCTACACACGCACCTACACACGCACCTACACACGCACCTACACACACACCTATACACAAAGACAAAGATCCCCCATATAGCCTTAACAGACTGTAGGGGCAAGTGCTGTTAGCGAGCACCTATGAAGGCCGGCACGGCACACGAGGGGGTGGGTGGCCAGCACCACGCCCGGCCGCCTTTGTTTCCCCAGTGGCGATGTTCACTACACACCGCACCAGGTACTCATTTGAGGCTGAGTCGACCTGCAGGTTTGGTCACGCAGCCGACAGACAACACTTTCTAAGCTTCCGCATCAGCAGCAGCATCAGCAGTAGCTGATGCTGCTGATGCTGCTGCTGATGCTGCTGATGCTACTGCTGATGCTGCTGCTACTGCTACTGCTGATGCTGCTGCTACTGCTACTGCTGCTGCTGCTACTGCTACTGCTGATGCTGCTGCTACTACTGCTGCTACTACTGCTGCTGCTACTACTGCTGCTGCTACTACTGCTGCTGCTGCTGATGCTGCTGCTGATGCTATTGCTGATGCTGCTGCTGATGCTATTGCTGATGCTGATGCTGCTGCTACTGATGCTGCTACTGCTGCTGCTGCTACTGCTGCTACTACTGCTGCTGCTACTACTGCTGCTGCTGCTGATGCTGATGCTATTGCTGATGCTGCTGCTGATGCTGCTGCTACTGATACTGCTACTGCTGCTGCTGCTACTGATGCTGCTACTGCTGCAGGGCATCGCCCCGATGACTCCCAAGTCGGGCGGAACCTTAGAAAGTGTCGTCTGCGTGGCCACAGCCGCAGGGAGACGGGTCAGGGCGAGCTGGGGCGTGTGTGTGTGTGTAGGTGTGTGTGTGTGTGTAGGTGTGTGTGTGTGTGTGTAGGTAGGTGTGTGTGTAGGTAGGTGGGTGTGTAGGTAGGTGTGTGTGTGGAGGTGTAGGTGTGTGTGTGTGTGTAGGTGGGTGTGTAGGTAGGTGTGTGTGTGGAGGAGTAGCTGTGGAGGTGTGTGTGTGTGTGTAGGTGTGTAGGTGTGTGGAGGTGTGTGTGTGTGGAGGTGTAGCTGTGTAGGTGTGTGTGTGTGGAGGTGTGTGTGTGTGTGTGGAGGTGTAGGTGTGTGGAGGTGTAGGTGTGTGGAGGTGTAGGTGTGTGGAGGTGTAGGTGTGTGGAGGTGTAGGTGTGTGTGTGTGGAGGTGTAGGTGTGTGTGTGTGTGGAGGTGTAGGTGTGTGTGTGTGTGGAGGTGTAGGTGTGTGTGTGTGTGGAGGTGTAGGTGTGTGTGTGTGTGGAGGTGTAGGTGTGTGTGTGTGGAGGTGTAGCTGTGTGTGTGTGTGGAGGTGTAGCTGTGTGTGTGTGTGGAGGTGTAGCTGTGTGTGTGTGTGTGGAGGTGTAGCTGTGTGTGTGTGTGTGGAGGTGTAGGTGTGTGTGTGTGTGTGGAGGTGTAGGTGTGTGTGTGTGTGTGGAGGTGTAGGTGTGTGTGTGTGGAGGTGTAGGTGTGTGTGTGTGTGTGTGTGGAGGTGTAGGTGTGTGTGTGTGTGTGTGTGGAGGTGTAGGTGTGTGTGTGTGTGTGTGTGGAGGTGTAGGTGTGTGTGTGTGTGTGTGGAGGTGTAGGTGTGTGTGTGTGTGTGTGTGGAGGTGTAGGAGTGTGTGTGGAGGTGTAGGTGTGTGTGTGTGTGTGGAGGTGTAGGTGTGTGTGTGTGTGGAGGTGTAGGTGTGTGTGTGGAGGTGTAGGTGTGTGTGTGTGTGGAGGTGTAGGTGTGTGTGTGGAGGTGTAGGTGTAGGTGTGTGTGTGTGTGGAGGTGTAGGTGTGTGTGTGTGTGTGTAGGTAGGTGTGTGTGTAGGTAGGTGTGTGTGTGGAGGTGTAGGTGTGTGTGTGTGTGTAGGTGGGTGTGTAGGTAGGTGTGTGTGTGGAGGTGTAGCTGTGGAGGTGTGTGTGTGTGTGGAGGTGTGTAGGTGTGTGGAGGTGTGTGTGTGTGTGTGTGGAGGTGTAGCTGTGTAGGTGTGTGTGTGTGGAGGTGTGTGTGTGTGTGTGGAGGTGTAGGTGTGTGGAGGTGTAGGTGTGTGGAGGTGTAGGTGTGTGGAGGTGTAGGTGTGTGGAGGTGTAGGTGTGTGTGTGTGTGTGGAGGTGTAGGTGTGTGTGTGTGTGGAGGTGTAGGTGTGTGTGTGTGTGGAGGTGTAGGTGTGTGTGTGTGTGGAGGTGTAGGTGTGTGTGTGTGTGGAGGTGTAGGTGTGTGTGTGTGTGGAGGTGTAGGTGTGTGTGTGTGTGGAGGTGTAGCTGTGTGTGTGTGTGGAGGTGTAGCTGTGTGTGTGTGTGGAGGTGTAGCTGTGTGTGTGTGTGGAGGTGTAGCTGTGTGTGTGTGTGGAGGTGTAGCTGTGTGTGTGTGTGGAGGTGTAGCTGTGTGTGTGTGTGTGGAGGTGTAGCTGTGTGTGTGTGTGTGGAGGTGTAGGTGTGTGTGTGTGTGTGGAGGTGTGTGTGTGTGTGTGTGTGGAGGTGTAGGTGTGTGTGTGTGGAGGTGTAGGTGTGTGTGTGTGGAGGTGTAGGTGTGTGTGTGTGGAGGTGTAGGTGTGTGTGTGTGTGTGTGTGGAGGTGTAGGTGTGTGTGTGTGTGTGGAGGTGTGTGTGTGTGTGTGTGTGGAGGTGTGTGTGTGTGTGTGTGTGTGGAGGTGTGTGTGTGTGTGTGTGTGGAGGTGTGTGTGTGTGTGTGTGTGGAGGTGTAGGTGTGTGTGTGTGTGGAGGTGTAGGTGTGTGTGTGTGGAGGTGTAGGTGTGTGTGTGTGTGGAGGTGTAGGTGTGTGTGTGTGTGGAGGTGTAGGTGTGTGTGTGTGTGGAGGTGTAGGTGTGTGTGTGTGTGGAGGTGTAGGTGTGTGTGTGTGTGGAGGTGTAGGTGTGTGTGTGTGTGGAGGTGTAGGTGTGTGTGTGTGTGGAGGTGTAGGTGTGGTGTGTGTGTGGAGGTGTAGGTGTGTGTGTGTGTGGAGGTGTAGGTGTGTGTGTGTGTGGAGGTGTAGGTGTGTGGTGTGTGGAGGTGTAGGTGTGTGTGTGTGTGGAGGTGTAGGTGTGTGTGTGTGTGGAGGTGTAGGTGTGTGTGTGTGTGGAGGTGTAGGTGTGTGTGTGTGTGGAGGTGTAGGTGTGTGTGTGTGTGGAGGTGTAGGTGTGTGTGTGTGTGGAGGTGTAGGTGTGTGTGTGTGTGGAGGTGTAGGTGTGTGTGTGTGTGGAGGTGTAGGGTGTGTGTGTGTGGAGGTGTAGCTGTGTGTAGGTGTGTAGGTGTGTGTAGGTGTGTGTGTAGCTGCTGCTGCTGCAGTAGTAGCAGCAAGCCGCTGCAGGGCGTCTCGCCCTGCCCTGCAGGCTCCATTCGGGTGGAGGGTGGTGGTGGAGAGTGGTGGTGGTGGGGGGTGGTGGTGGTGGTGGGGGGTGGTGGTGGTGAGTGGTGGTGGTAATTGTTGGTTGTGGTGGTAGTAATTGGTGGTTGTGGTGGTGATGGTGATGGTGGTGAGTGGTGGTGGTGTTGTCATTCATTACGGAGGCCGCCTTTGAAGGACGAGTTTGGGGGGAAGGAAGAAAGTGGGGGGAGGGAGGGGAGGAAAGTGGGGGGGGGGGGGATGGAAAGTTGGGGGCGTGGAAGGTTTAGGGGTGGGGGTGGTGGAAGGTTTAGGGGTGGGGGTGGTGGAAGATTGGGGGGCGGGGGTGAATGTTTGAGTGTGGGTTGGTCGTCGTGGGTGTAAGTGGGTGGTGTAGAATGGTGGGTGCTATTGGTGGGTGGTGTAGGGTGGTGGGTGCTATTGGTGGGTGGTAGTGGGTGGTGTAGGATGGTGGGTGGGTGGTGGTGGAGGCGGTGGTGGTGGAGGCGGTGGTGGTCATTGCGGTGGTGGTTGTGGTTGGTGGTGGTTGGTGGTGGAGGAGGAGACGCTGCTGGTGGTGATGATGGTGGTGGTAGTAATTGTGGTGAAGGTGGTAGTGGTGTAGTAGTTATGGTTGTGTTGGAGGTTCTCGTGGTGATGGTTGTGGTGGTGGAGTTGGAGGCGGTGGTGGAGGTATTATGGTTATGGTGGTTGAGGTTGTGCTCATAATTGTTGTGGTAAATGTGTTGGTTGTTGGTGGTGGTGGTGGTGGTGGAGGTATTATGGTTATTGTGGTTGAGGTTGTGCTCATAATTGTGGTGGTTGTGGTAAATGTGGTGTAGTAAAATGTGTTGGTTGTTGGTGGTGAACTTTGCATTCATTCATGCGCAGCGCACGCCACTGCAGCGCGGCCTTCTAACCACCACCGCCACCACGTGGCTGCCCCTGCTACTGCTGCTCCTCCTGCTGCTGCTCCTGCTGCTGTTGCTACCACTGCTGCTGTTGCTGCTACTGGTGCTGTTGCTGCTACTGCAGATGCTGCTGCCACTGTTGATGCTGCTGCCACTGCTGCTGCTGCTGCTACTGCTGCCACTGCTGCTGCCACTGCTGCTGCTGCTGCTACTGCTGCCACTGCTGCTGCTGCTGCTACTGCTGCTCCTGCTGCCACCGCTGTTGCTGCTGCCTCCTTCCCTCTCCTCGTCTGTGGTGCCTCCTCCCCCTCCTGGCACCTCAGAGTCGTCCCCTCTCGTGAGAGCGAGAGAATGCTGTGTGTATGCTGTGTGTGCGTCACCACGTGACCGTGTTCTGTGTGTACGTCACCACGTGACCGTGTGCTGTGTGTACGTCACCACGTGACCGTCTGCTGTGTGTACGTCACCACGTGCGTCACCACGTGACCGTGTGCTGTGTGTGCGTCACCACGTGACCGTGTGCTGTGTGTACGTCACCACGTGACCGTCTGCTGTGTGTACGTCACCACGTGCGTCACCACGTGACCGTGTGCTGTGTGTACGTCACCACGTGATCGTGTGCTGTGTGTACGTCACCACGTGCGTCACCACGTGACCGTGTGCTGTGTGTACGTCACCACGTGACCGTCTGCTGTGTGTGCGTCACCACGTGACCGTGTGCTGTGTGTGCGTCACCACGTGACCGTCTGCTGTGTGTACGTCACCACGTGACCGTGTGCTGTGTGTACGTCACCACGTGACCGTGTGCTGTGTGTACGTCACCACGTGACCGTGCTGTGTGTACGTCACCACGTGACCGTCTGCTGTGTGTACGTCACCACGTGACCGTGCTGTGTGTGCGTCACCACGTGACCGTCTGCTGTGTGTGCGTCACCACGTGACCGTCTGCTGTGTGTGCGTCACCACGTGACCGTCTGCTGTGTGTACGTCACCACGTGACCGTGTGCTGTGTGTACGTCACCACGTGACCGTGTGCTGTGTGTACGTCACCACGTGACCGTGTGCTGTGTGTACGTCACCACGTGACCGTGTGCTGTGTGTGCGTCACCACGTGACCGTGTGCTGTGTGTGCGTCACCACGTGACCGTCTGCTGTGTGTGCGTCACCACGTGACCGTCTGCTGTGTGTGCGTCACCACGTGACCGTCTGCTGTGTGTACGTCACCACGTGACCGTGTGCTGTGTGTACGTCACCACGTGACCGTGTGCTGTGTGTACGTCACCACGTGACCGTGTGCTGTGTGTACGTCACCACGTGACCGTGTGCTGTGTGTACGTCACCACGTGACCGTGCTGTGTGTACGTCACCACGTGACCGTGCTGTGTGTACGTCACCACGTGACCGTGTGCTGTGTGTACGTCACCACGTGACCGTGCTGTGTGTACGTCACCACGTGATCGTGTGCTGTGTGTACGTCACCACGTGACAGGGTTCTGTGTGTATGATGGACGTGCGTCACTGCACGTGGTTATTTTCGGCTGCCATTGCCGCTGCGTCTTCTGCGAAGGGGATTTGCCCCCCCCCCCCCCCCCGTTACTCGATAGCAGCCGTGAATAGTCTCCCAGATATTCAAGAGCTCCATTTAGACTGTGAGCTCGCGGTGGCTGGGAGATGTTGACTACCTCGCCTGGTACGCAGGAGGTCGTGGGTTCGTGGGTTCCATCCCAACCCCTGACGACGCCTGCTGCTGCTGTATATTTTGAGTCTGCGTTTCTCTCTCATCATCATCATCACGGTGGCTAGGAGATGTTAACTACATCGCCTGGTCTACAGGAGGTCGTCGGTTCGATCCCGACCCTGACGACGCCTGCTGCTGCTGTATATTTGAAGTCTGCGTGTCTCATCATCATCATCATCACAGTGGCTAGGAGATGTTTACTACCTCGCCTGGTACGCAGGAGGTCGTCGGTTCGATCCCGACCCTGACGACGCCTGCTGTGTATTTGGAGTCTGTGTCTCTCTCATCATCATCATCATCATCACGGTGGCTATGAGATGTTGACTACCTCGCCTGGCACGCAGGAGGTCGTGGGTTCGATCCCGACCCTGACGACGCCTGCTGCTGCTGCTGTGCATTTCGCCGTCGCCATCAGCACCACGTCTCGGGAGCCTTCGGCTGCTGCTCTGAATGTTCTCGTGGTTCAAGTTCAAGTTCATGTATTAGGTGTAGCCCTGTGAGCCATTCGGCTCTTGAATCGGGTGCAACCGCAACAAACAAAAAACAAAAACATGAACAAGAAAACGTCTTGTAGTGACTATGTGACTGAGTGGTGATGACGATGTCGGCCAATGTGTGTTGGGCTCTCGTTTGTGTTGGGCAGGTCGCTTCTGAAAAGTAGTGTGGGTCTCTGTGGGTCTCTGTGGGTTTCTGTGTGGTCTCTGTGGGGTCTCTGTGGGTCTCTGTGGGGTCTCTGTGGGGTCTCTGTGGGGTCTTTGTGGGTCTCTGTGGGGTCTCTGTGGGGTCTCTGTGGGTCTCTGTGGGGTCTCTGTGGGGTCTCTGTGGGGTCTCTGTGGGGTCTCTGTGGGGTCTCTGTGGGTCTCTGTGGGGTCTCTGTGGGGTCTCTGTGGGGCTCTGTGGGGTCTCTGTGGGGTCTCTGTGGGTCTCTGTGGGGTCTTTGTGGGTCTCTGTGGGTCTCTGTGGGTCTCTGTGGGGTCTCTGTGGGGTCTCTGTGGGGTCTCTGTGGGGTCTCTGTGGGTCTCTGTGGGTCTCTGTGGGGTCTCTGTGTGTCTCTGTGGGTCTTTGTGGGTCTCTGTGGGTCTCTGTGGGTATGTATAGGTCTGTGTCGGTTTATATGGGTCTCTGTGGGTCTCTGTGGGTTTATATGGGTCTCTGTAGGTCTCTTTGGGTCTCTATAATACTCTATGGGTCTCTGTGGGTTTATATGGGTCTCTGTGGGTTTATATGGGTTTCTGTGGGTCTTTATGGGTCTCTGTGGGTTTATATGGGTCTCTGTGGGTCTCTGTGGGTCTCTATGGTACTCTATGGGTCTTTGTGGGTTTATATGGGTTTCTGTGGGTTTATATGGGTCTCTGTGGGTCTCTGTGGGTTTATATAGGTCTCTGTGGGTCTTTGTGGGTTTATATGGGTCTCTGTGGGTCTCTGTGGGTTTCTGTGGGTTTCTGTGGGTCTCTGTGGGTTTATATGGGTCTGTGTGGGTCTCTGTGGGTTTATATGGGTCTGTGTGGGTCTCTGTGGGTGGGTCTCTGTGGGTCTCTCCGGCTCTCTCTGAGTCTGTAGACACGTGACGCCTCCACGTGGTTGAGTTTGCTCGCATCGTTGATGGGCAAGCTCAACAGGCGGGGGGGAGGGGGGGGGCTGCCTTGGCACCTCGTCAAGCGGTGGTCGTCTTCGTTTCTTAGCCGCCGGACGGGCGCTCCGTTGGCAGTGAATGTTGATGTGCGAGTTGGTACGGTCCAGACTCTCAAACCCCCCCACGACATCCCTTTGCACTTGGTGTCGCCCACCCCTCTGCATTGCGGGTGCACATGAGGCCACGTGGTGTGCTGCTTGCCTCTCTCTCTCTCGCTCCGTGTGTGTATATAATATAATAATTATACAACTGCTAGACGAACACACATTGTATATATTTTTAATAATAATATAATATTATCGTGAATGTTGACGACCCAGCTTGCTGTCGTGGCAAGAACTTGGCCCGCTCGCTCCCAGCAGTAGCGGCAGCCTGTTGGAGGCTATACGGGGGACCTTTGTCTGTGTGTTGTGATGGTTGGTGGTGATGTTGGTGATGGTGATGTTGGTGATGGTGGCTTTGTCATCTTAAATGCGACGATGAGTTTTGCAATAGGGTGTCGCTAATAGGATTTCTGTTGGTATCTTTGCTTGTAGGATTTTGCAATAGGGTGTCGCTAATAGGACTGCTGTTGGTGTCTTTGCTTGTAGGATTTTGCAATAGGGTGTCGCTAATAGGATTGGTGGTATATCCCATAGGGGTTGGCCTATTGCGGTTTGCTTTGGCAGTGGGCTTGGTGGTTCACTGGGTGAGTGGGGGGGTTGGTGGTTCACTGGGTGAGTGGGGGGGTTGGTGGTTCACTGGGTGAGTGGGGGGCTTGGTGGGTGACTGGGTGAGTGGGGGGCTTGGTGGGTGACTGGTGAGTGGGGGGCTTGGTGGTGACTGGGTGAGTGGGGGGCTTGGTGGGTGACTGGGTGAGTGGGGGGCTTGGTGGGTGACTGGGTGAGTGGGGGGCTTGGTGGGTGACTGGGTGAGTTGGGGGGGTTGGTGGGTGACTGGGTGAGTGGGGGGCTTGGTGGGTGACTGGGTGAGTGGGGGGCTTGGTGGGTGACTGGGTGAGTGGGGGGCTTGGTGGGTGACTGGGTGAGTTGGGGGGTTGGTGGTTCACTGGGTGAGTTGGGGGGTTGGTGGTTCACTGGTTGAAGCGATGGGCTGGTTGCCACTCTTCGCTAAGCGGCCTCTCTCCACGCTGCTTTCCTACTGCACCACCGCCGCCTGCATCATGCCGCCGCCGCCCGCCGCAACAGGTGAGCTCCCGGCACGGGAATGTGGAATTCCCACGTGGCGTGGCGGCGCTGGCGAGTTGGGGGGGGGGGGGGGGAGCGGTGGCTACGAGCCCGGCGGAGAGCGGCGATGTCGCGGTTTTGCGTCGGCACCGGCTCCTTGGGAGCTGTGCGGAGTCGGCCTCAAGTGGCGGTAGTACCCGGTGCGGTGAACTTCGCCGCTGGGGAGACAAAGGTGGCCGGGCGGGCGTGGTGCCGGCCTCCTCCTCCTACCCCCGTGCGTGCCGTTCGTAGGTGCTCGCTCACTAACGTTGTGTTTAGAGCTTCATTTTGGTGATTTCGGAGACGTTTTGGTTTAGCCGTGTTTGTTTGTTTGTAGTGTAATGTGAGGGACATATCCGGGTTGCTGTTGGATCACACCTCGTACGATGATTGGCTCTGCCGGTCCTGGCCCATAGCCAATGGGGAGAAGCCTAGGGGCGTGGCCCTGACGTCATGGGAAGGTGACAGCTGCAAGTAGATGATTGGTTCTGCTGGCTTTAGCCACAGCCAATGGGGGGACGAGTCAGGGGCGTGGTCCCGGGAGCCTACGATGGAGTCTGGAAGATTCCATAGAGGCTAACCAGGATTGGTGGAAAGGTACCACGTGACCCGGGTATTAAAAGGGGTGGAGACGGACAACACGTGGTCAGATCTGGAACGAACGGAGGATGAGGCCACGCGGGAGTGGGGTCCAGGCTACACCACGTGGTCCAGGCTGCCCACGTGGTCCAGGCTGCCACGTGGTCCAGGCTGCCCACGTGGTCCAGGCTGCCACGTGGTCCAGGCTGCCACGTGGTCCAGGCTGCCACGTGGTCCAGGCTGCCACGTGGTCCAGGCTGCCACGTGGCCGCGCGTGTGTCTCTCTCTCTATCCCTCTCACGCTGTCTGTCAGCTGTGTGAAGGAGTGTTGTAAAGAAAGGCAAATAAAGACCGGATTCCAGAAGTCTATTCCACGACCTTTATTACAGTAGCACAGAGCTCGACTGATAACTTTAATCTAAATTGCCTTGTGGTTGTTGTTGTTGTTTGACTCGCATCCCACTGGGATTTTTGCACGCAGCGTTGAAGTGCGGTGCTTTTTGTTAGCCACTTGAAGATGTTTTCTTGTTTTTGTTTGTTGCGGTTGCACCCGAGTTAAGAGCCGCATGGCTCACAGGGATACACCTCATAATACAGCACTTGCTCCAACAGTACATTAAGGCTATACGGGGGATCTTTGTCTTGTGTGTGTCTTCGTGCATGTGTGCGTGTGTCTGCGTGCGTGTTTGTACATGTGTGTGAGTCTGTGCGTGTGTCTGCGTGCGTGTGTCTGCATGCGTGTTTGTACGTGTGTGTCTGCGTGCGTGTGTCTGCATGCGTGTTTGTACGTGTGTGTCTGCGTGCGTGTGTCTGCGTGCGTGTTTGTACATGTGTGTGAGTCTGTGCGTGTGTGTCTGCGTGCGTGTTTGTGCGTGTGTCTTCGTGCATGTGTCTGAGGTGCGTGTCTGCGTGCGTGTTTGTACGTGTGTCTGCGCGTGTGTGTGTGCGTGCGTGTGTGCGTGCGTGTTTGTGTAATCGTGCTGGCACAGTAGGGGGGTACAGCTGGTGGTGCATCTACCAGTGGTCATCTCAGTCGGTCAACCCATGGCACCTGCTGGGCCTGTCCCGTGACCTCCTGCACCTAGCCTGGCACAGTAGGGGGGTTACAGCTGGTGTGTGTGCATCTGCCGGTCATCTCAGTCAGCCAACCCATGGCACCTGCTGGGCCTGTCCCGTGACCTCCTGCACCTAGCCTGGCACAGTAGGGGGGTTACAGCTGGTGTGTGTGCATCTGCCGGCCATCTCGGTCAGCCAACCCATGGCACCTGCTGGGTCTGTCCCGTGACCTCCTCCTGCCAGCAGGGAGCCTTCCACACTTAACGTGGTAGCCTCAAAGTGGTGCACCTAGCCTGGCACAGGCGCCGTGGTGACGTCACCGTCACTTCGTAGCGAATGGCGGCTGTTGTTGCGGGAGGGCGAGGAGTGGGCGACCAGGTGTTGACCCGTTGATCTTCATAGATTGTGGACCGGTTGACCCCTCGTTGACCCTTCGTTGACCCCCCATTGACCCCCCCGTTGACCTCCCGTTGACCCCCGCAGACGAGGCGTTTGTGACGCTGGCGACCAACGACTCCTACGCCAAGGGGGCGCTGGTGCTGGCTCACTCGCTACGGCAGCAGGGCACCACGCGACAACTCGTCATCCTGGTCACACCACACGTGTCGGCAGCCTACCGGTGAGTGGGTGGGTGAGTGTGTGTGTGAGTGGGTGAGTGGTTGTGAGTGGGTGAGTGGGTGGGTGGGTGAGTGAGTGAGTGTAGCTGGTGCTGGCTCACTCGCTACGGCAGCAGGGCACCACGCGGCAGCTCGTCATCCTGGTCACCCCACACGTGTCAGCAGCCTACCGGTAGGGGGGTGAGTGGATGGGTGGGTGGGTGGGTGAGTGTGGGTGGGTGAGTGGGTGGGTGTGAGTGGGTGAGTGGGTGAGTGGGTGGGTGAGTGGGTGGGTGAGTGGGTGAGTGGGTGGGTGAGTGGGTGAGTGTGGGTGGGTGGGTGAGTAGGTGAGTGTGGGTGGGTGTGTGGACGGGTGGGTGGGTGTGTGGACGGGTGGGTGGGTGTGTGGACGGGTGGGTGGGTGTGTGGACGGGTGGGTGGGTGTGTGGGTGGGTGGGTGTGTGGGTGTGTGGGTGAGGTGTGTGTGGGTGGGTGTGTGGTGTGGGTAATGTAGTCGGTAGTGTAGCGGGTAGCGCTACGCTGCACTACGAACCTGGCGACCCGAGTTCGATTCCCTTTCACGGCCTCCAACACGGCCACCAACACCACCACCAGCGACGATTATCTGAACTGGTCCTCAGCCTATACACAGACAAAGATCCGTGCCCCTCCTCTCACCCCCCCTCCCCCCCTCACCCCCCCCCCCTCACCCCCCCCTCACCCCCCCCCCCCCCCAGCTCTGCGCTGGGCGTGGCCTACGACCTGGTGCAGCCTGTGGACGTGATGGACTCTGGCGACGCGGCCCACCTGGCCCTGATGGAGCGCCCCGAGCTCGGGGTGACGCTCACCAAGATCCACTGCTGGGCGCTCACCCAGTACACCAAGGCCGTCTTCATGGACGCAGACACCCTGGTGAGAGTGGGGGGCACACAGACACCCTGGTGAGAGTGGGGGGCACACAGACACCCTGGTGAGAGTGGGGGGCACACAGACACCCTGGTGAGAGTGGGGGGCACAGAGCCCCCCCCAGTGAGTCCACTGACCCTGTGGGAGCCCCATCGACTCGTCACACAGAGAAACCCCCTTGTGACCCCGTGTGTCTCTCCCCGTGGTCTCCCCCCGTCTGTCTCCGTGTGACCCCGTGTGTCTCTCCCCGTGTCTCCTCCCGTGTCCCCCCCATGTCTCTCCCCGTGTCTCCCCCGCGTGTCTCCCCCCGTGTCCCCCCCGTGGTCCCCCCCGTGTCCCCCCCGTGTCTCTCCCCGTGTCTCTCCCCGTGTCTCCCGTGTGTCCCCCCATGTCTCCCCCCGTGTCTCCCCGTGTCTCCCCCGTGTCTCCCCCCGTGTCCCCCCCCCCGTGTCCCCCCCCGTGTCTCCCCGTTCTCCCCCCATGTCCCCCCCCGTGTCCCCCCATGTTTCCCCCCGTGTCTCCCCCCGTGTCTCCCCGTGTCTCCCCGTGTCTCCCCCCTGTCCCCCCCCCGTGTCTCCCCGTGTCTCCCCCGTGTCCCCCCCCGTGTCTCCCCCCGTGTCTCCCCCATGTCCCCCCCCGTGTCTCCCCCGTCGTCTCCCCCATGTCCCCCCCCCCCCCCCGTGTCTCCCCCCGTGTCTCCCCCCCGTGTCCCCAGGCCGTGGCCCCGCTGGATGACCTCTTTGAGCGCGAGGAGCTGTCGGCGGCTCCCGACCCCGGTTGGCCGGACTGCTTCAACTCGGGCCTCTTCGTGTTCCGCCCCTCGCTGGACACGTACGCACAGCTGCTGGAACTCGCTCGCTCCACCGGCAGCTTCGATGGTGAGTCACTCACTCACCAGCTCACTCACTCACCAGCTCACTCACTCACTCGCTGGACACGTACGCACAGCTGCTGGAACTCGCTCGCTCCACCGGCAGCTTCGATGGTGAGTCACTCACTCACCAGCTCACTCACTCACCAGGTCACTCACTCACTCACTCGCTGGACACGTACGCACAGCTGCTGGAACTCGCTCGCTCCACCGGCAGCTTCGATGGTGAGTCACTCACTCACCAGCTCACTCACTCCCCAGCTCACTCACTCACTCACTCGCTGGACACGTACGCACAGCTGCTGGAACTCGCTCGCTCCACCGGCAGCTTCGATGGTGAGTCACTCACTCACCAGCTCACTCACCCACTCACTCACCAGCTCACTCACCAGCTCACTCACTCGCTCACCAGCTCACTCACCAGCTCACTCACTCGCTGGACACGTACGCACAGCTGCTGGAGCACGCTCGCTCTACAGGCAGCTTCGATGGTGAGTCACTCACTCACCAGCTCACTCACTCACTCACTCACTCGCTCGCTCACCAGCTCGCTCACTCACTCACTCACCAGCTCACTCACCAGCTCACTCACTCACCAGCTCACTCACTCACCAGCTCACTCACTCACCAGCTCACTCACTCGCTCACCAGCTCACTCGCTCACCAGCTCACTCGCTCACCAGCTCACTCACCAACTCACTCACCTCACCCACTCACTGGACACATACTCTCAGCTGCTAGCGCTCGCTCACTCCACCGGCAGCTTCGATGGTGAGTCACTCGCTCGCTCACTCACTCACCAGCTCGCTCACCAGCTCGCTCACCAGCTCACTCACCAGCTCACTCACCAGCTCACTCGCTCGCTCACCAGCTCACTCACCAGCTCGCTCACTCACTCACCAGCTCACTCACTTGCTCGCTCACTCACTCAGTGTGGTGGTGGTTGATGATGGTGGTGGTGGTTGATGATGGTGGTGTGGTGGTTGGTGGTGGTGGTGTGGTGAGCGGTGGTGCAGTGGTTAGCGCTACGCTGCGCTACGAACCCGGCTATGACCCGAGTTCGATTCCCGCTCACGGCCACCAACACCACCAGTGACGATTATCTGAACCGGTCCTGGGCCTCTCCTAGGTCGACTCAGTCTCAAATGAGTACCTGGTGCGGTGTGTAGTCAACATCGCCACTGGGGAGACAAAGGCGGCCGGGCGTGGTGCTGGCCACCCACCCCCTCGTGTGCCACAGTGCCGGTAGCCTTCACAGGTGCTGCTGCTACTCGCTACTAACAGCACTTGCCCCTACAGCCTGTTAGAGGCTACACGGGGGATCTTTGTCTGTGTATAGGTGCTGCTACTTGCTACTAACAGCACTTGCCCCTACAGTCTGTTAGAGGCTACACGGGGGACCTTTGTCTGTGTATAGGCGCTGCTGCTACTCGCTACTCACAGCACTTGCCCCTACAGTCTGTTAGAGGCTACACGGGGATCTTTGTCTGTGTATAGGTGCTGCTACTCGCTACGATGAACAGCACTTGTCCCTGCAGTGTGTGTGAGGCTACACGGGGGACCTTTGTCTGTGTAGGGGGTGACCAGGGCCTGCTGAACACGTTCTTCAGCGGCTGGGCCACGGAGAACATCGACCGCCACCTCCCGTTCACCTACAACCTGAGCATCGCGTCAGTGTACTCTTACCTGCCAGCCTACAAACGGTACACACACACACAGTGTACACACACACACACGTACACACACACACACAGCATCGCGTCCGTGTACTCTTACCTGCCGGCCTACAAAAGGTGTGTACACACACACACAGTGTACACACAGTGTACACACACACACACACAGTGTACACACACACACAGCATTGCATCCGTCTACTCGTACCTGCCAGCCTACAAAAGGTGTGTACACACAGTGTACACACACACACACAGTGTACACACACACATACACAGCATCGCGTCAGTGTACTCGTACCTGCCAGCCTACAAACGGTGTGTACACACACAGTGTATATACACACACACACACACGTACACACACAGTGTACACACACACACACACAGCATCGCCTCAGTCTACTCGTACCTGCCAGCCTACAAACGGTGTATACACACACACACACGTGTACACACAGTGTACACACGTACACACACAGCATCGCATCCGTCTACTCGTACCTGCCGGCCTTCAAAAGGTACACACGTACACACACACACGTACGTACACACACGTACGTACACACACGTACACACACGTACACACACACACACACGTACACACACACACGTGGTGTACACACACACATGTATACACACACACACACGTGCGTACACACACGCATGCGTACACACACACGTACACGCATACGGACACATGAACGCACATGGAGATGGACACACACACAGGTCACCCCCTAACAAACTGATCATCACCACCACCATCACCATCACCACCACCTTCACCTTCACCACCATCACCATCACCACCACCACCTTCACCACCTTCACCACCACCACCACCTTCACCTTCACCACCACCTTCACCACCACCATCACCTTCACCACCACCATCACCTTCACCACCACCAGCACCTTCACCACCAGCACCTTCACCACCACCACCTTCACCACCACCTTCACCACCACCACCACCTTCACCACCACCACCTTCACCACCACCACCTTCACCACCACCACCACTAGGAGCCGGAAGGCCGCGGGGTGATGCTGCCTCCCCCCTCCCCCCCACCTCCACCCCCTTCCAAGATTTGGTGGCGATGTCAAGGTGGTCCACTTCCTGGGTGCGGTGAAGCCCTGGCACTGCCGCTACGACTCCACGTCCGGCACCGTCTCCTCCTCCTCCTCGGACCTCACGCAGCAGCACCAGCAGCAGCAGCAGCTGCCCCACCAGCTGCCCCACCACGCCAACTTCCTGCAGCGCTGGTGGCAGCTGTTCCACGCCAGCGTGTTGCCCACGCTGCCCGCGGACGCCGCCGCTGCGGCCGTGGCGCAAGCGGCCGCCGGCGTAGAGGTTGGTGGTGACGCCGGTGGTGGCGCCGGTGATGGCGCCGGTGGTGGCGGTGGTGTCGATGGTGTCGGTGGTGGCGGCGGTGGCGGTGTCGGTGGTGGTTCTGCTGCTGGAGAGGTGAGCGCATGGCCTCATTCTTGCTTCCTGTTTTTTAGTTTGTGCTGCTCGCTATGAGATGTTGACTCTCTCATCATCATCACGGTGGCTATGAGATGTTGACTACCTCGCCTGGTACGCAGGAGGTCGTGGGTTCGATCCCGACCCTAACGGCGCCTGCTGCTGCTGCTGCTGTATATGTGGAGTCTGCGTCTCTCCCTCTCATCATCACGGTGGCTATGAGATGTTGACTACCTCGCCTGGTCTACAGGAGGTCGTGGGTTCGATCCCGACCCTGACGCCTGCTGCTGCTATGTATGTGGAGTTTGCGTCTCTCTCCCCGTAGTGGTCGCTGCGTGGATTTGTCTCCGGCTCCTCCGGCTTTTCCCCCTCCACGTTTAGAGTCAACAACAACATCAACATCAACAACATCAGCAGCAGCACGTGGTCCAGAGTCTTTGACTGCTGCTATAATGTCCACACGGTGGTGATGATGATGATGCTCGTTGGTTCTTTCAGTAAAGTCGCGTAGAAAGAGAACACAATAGATTAAATACCAGCACACGACGCTTCGATTGCAACACAAGCAATCATCGTCAGGTTCAAATGAAAGAGAAAACCAACCTAGTGAACTTAGAACTACAATGCAATACAGCACACAGAGTCGGCCAACACGACAGTCAACACCCTACCTGGTTGGTGGACCACACGCGGATGGGTGAGCGGAGCTCTCTTCCTACCCCGTGCCACCACTACCGCCCCCCCCCCCCCCCCCCCGTGTGGACTAATCCCCATCCGTCCCACGCTTGCTCAGGTTTCGTCTCTGCAGTCGGCGCTGTCGGCGCTGGCCGTGGCTCCTGGCGCCGGCTCCTCGCAGCAGGAGCAGCAGCAGCAGCAGCAGCAGCAGGAGCACGAGGAGCGCAGGCGGAGGCAGCAGTGGGAGAGTGGACAGGCCGACTACCTGGGAGCGGACGCATTCAAGCACATCCAGCGCAAGCTCGACTCGCAGCTCAAGTGACGCGGCGGGGGCCAGGGTGGGGGAGGTGGGGGGGGAGGCCATAGTGGGCCCATAGTGGGCCCGTAGTTGGCCCTATAGTTGGCCCTATAGTTGGTCCTATAGTTGGCCCTATAGTGGGGTCATAGTGGGGCCTACTTGGCCCTCTCGTCCAACTGGCTGACCGACCGCTCATTTGTACACTCACTCGCTCACTCAACCATTCACTCAACCACTCGCTCACTCACTCAACCACTCACTCATTCAACTACTCACTCACTCAACCATTCACTCACTCACTCTACCACTCACTCACTCAACCACTCACTCACTCAACCACTCACTCACTCAACCACTCACTCACTCAACCATTCACTCAACTACTCACTCACTCACTCACTCTACCACTCACTCACTCAACCACTCACTCACTCAACCACTCACTCACTCAACCACTCGCTCACTCACTCAGCCACTCATTCACTCACTCAACCACTCACTCACTCACTCAGCCACTCACTCACTCAACCACTCACCCACACGCTCACCCACCCACATGCTCTCCCACTCTCCCATCCACACGCTCACCCACCCACACTCACCCCCACAACCCCCTTGTGGTGCCACGTGGTACCACGCGGTGCCGCGTGGTGCCACGTGGACATTCCACATTCCCATGGCGGGTGACAGTCTGTCCACGATGCATCCACCCACCACTGAATGTTTACCCCGAAATCAAGTGGTGCTGTGAATCACGTGGTGATGGTAGTGGTGGTGATGGTGATGGTGGTGATGGTGATGGTGGTGATGGGCATTATGTTGGTGATGGGCATTATGTTGGTGAAGTTGGCGATGGTGATTGTGGTTTTTAATGGTAGCGATTGTGGTGATCATGGTGATGATCTCCATCAAGATGATGGCAATGTTAAAGGTGATAATGATGATAATGGTGGTGGTGGTTTGAACGCTGGAACCTCAACCGGACCCATATAGAGACCCATATAGAGACCCATATAGAGACCCATATAGAGACCCATATAGAGACCCATATAGAGACCCATATAGAGACCCATATATAGACCCATATAGAGACCCATATAGAGACCCATATAGAGACCCATATAGAGACCCATATAGAGACCCATATAGAGACCCATATAGAGACCCATATAGAGACCCATATAGAGACCCATATAGAGACCCATATATAGGAACCTCTAGAGAAACCCCATAGACCCATACAGAGACTCATGGACTGACTCACAAAGACACTGACAAACACACACACACAAGGCAAAGCTCCCCCGTGTAGCCTCTAACAGGCTGTAGGGGCAAGTGCTGTTAGCGAGCAGCACCTATGAAGGCTACCGGCACTGTGGCACACGAGGGGGTGGGTGGCCAGCACCACGCCCAGTGACACACTGACACAGTGACACACTGACACATACACAGTGACACACACACAGTGAGACACACACACAGACAGACACGGTGACACAGAAACGGTGACACACACAGTGACACACACACAGACAGTGACACACAGTGACACACAGTGAGACACACAGACACAGTGACACACACAGACTGACTGCCACACAGCTGATATAACGGCTGACTTAGCTGATGACAGCCTGACTCGGCTGGTGACCAGCTGACTTGTCACGCAGCTGGTGACAGCCTGACTCGGCTACAGACCAGCTGACTTGTGACTCAGCTGGTGACAGCCTGACTCGGCTACAGACCAGTTGATTTGTCACGCAGCTGGTGACAGCCTGACTCAGCTGGAGATCAGCTGACTTGTCACGCAGTCAGCGTTGCCTCCAGCATTGAGCCGGAGTCATCGCAGCTGCTGCTGCTGCTGCAGCTGCTGCTGCTGCTGCTGTTGCTGCTGCTGTTGCTGCTGCTGCAGCTGCTGTTGCTGCTGCTGCAGCTGCTGTTGCTGCTGCTGCAGCTGCTGTTGCTGCTGCTGCAGCTGCTTTTCGTTTGTGGTTCCTTGTTGAGAGGAAGGACCCCCAGCACCGGCGACCAGGCGTGACGGACACCGCGACCTGCTGCTGCTGCTGGGGGTGTTTCTGTGGGGGGGGGGGGGTGTTGTTCTGGGGGTGTTGCTGTTGATGGTTGTAACACAGGCGGCGGCGGTGGTGGTTCTTTAGTCGAATAGAAACAATAAAAAAATACATTTGACAACATGGCTCCCGTTTTGAGAGTGAGTGTGGGTCTGTACCTGTGTGTGTGTGTGTACCTGTGTGTGTGTGTGTGTACCTGTGGGTGTGTGTGTGTGTACCTGTGTGTGTGGGTGTGTGTGTGTGTACCTGTGTGTGTGTGTGTGTACCTGTGTGTGTGTGTGTGTACCTGTGTGGGTGTGTGTGTGTGTGTACCTGTGGGTGTGTGTGTGTGTGTGTACCTGTGGGTGTGTGTGTGTACCTGTGGGTGTGTGTGTGTGTGTGTACCTGTGGGTGTGTGTGTGTGTGTACCTGTGGGTGTGTGTACCTGTGGGTGTGTGTACCTGTGGGTGTGTGTACCTGTGGGTGTGTGTACCTGTGGGTGTGTGTGTACCTGTGGGTGTGTGGGTGTGTGTACCTGTGGGTGTGTGTGTGTGTGTACCTGTGGGTGTGTGTGTGTGTGTACCTGTGGGTGTGTGTGTGTGTGTACCTGTGGGTGTGTGTGTGTGTACCTGTGGGTGTGTGTGTGTGTACCTGTGGGTGTGTGTGTGTGTACCTGTGGGTGTGTGTGTGTGTACCTGTGTGTGTGTACCTGTACAAAGTCCCATTGGTGAGCTCCTCCGGCAGGACACTCCACCCCCACAGCTCCCAATCGGTGATGGGGAAGTTGTGGAGAGAGTGGAGAGTTTCCCATACCTGGGCAGTGTGCTTATGACCGGCTCCAGTTTAACAGCAGAGGTCTCACTCCGAATCAGTCGAGCGGCAATATCTTTTCATCGGTTGCGTAACGATGTGTGGAAGCTACCTGGTCTGTCGCTCCGCACGAAGCTTCAGGTCTTCTCGGCCACGGTCATTCCCTCCCTTCTCTACGCTTGCGAAACGTGGAGCCCCCTAATGGAGCATCTTCGCCGGTTGTAAACATTTAGGCTGGCCTGCCTACGATCCATCCTGGGTTTAACCAGGCTGGATTGTGTGAGGAGCTCACAAACCCTTGATAGATCTGGGCAAAGTCCCATCGGTGAGCTCCTCCGGCAGGCAAGGCTGCGTTGGCTGGGTCATGTAGCCCGCATGCCCAGCCACCGCATGCCTAAACAGCTTTTGTTCGGCCGGATCGAGGGGGCTAAACGGGCGCGGCACGGGCTAGAGAAGAGATGGAGTGATGTGGTACAGGAGGACGTGGAGCTGAGTGGACTTGCCGATGACTGGTACCAGCGGTGTCAAGATCGGCCTCTGTGGAGGAGGCTCGTGAAGGACGCTACTGGGCAGTTGGAGGCAGTCGCCCTCCAACAACAACGGTGGGCGGAGGAGCGACGCTCACAACAACGAGCGGAGCGCCGGGTGGATAAAGCACAGCGAGTTGGCATCATCTGCCAGTCATCTCAGTCGGTCGACCCGTGGCACCTGCAGGGTCTGTCCCGTGACCTCCTGCCAGCAGGGGGCCCGTTGACACTTCACGTGATAGCCTCGGAGTGTATCGCCACTGGGGAGACAAAGGCGGCCGGGCGTGGTGCTGGCCACCCACCCCCTCGTGTGCCACAGTGCAGGCGCTCCTTAACAGCACTTGCCCCAACAGTCTATTAAAGGCTATACGGGGGATCGTTGTCTTTATTGTGATACATTTTTAAAACAATCTAATCTCAGCGAGTTTATTGTCTCAGCCTGGTCACCAATGACTCAATACACAGAGACCCATAGACTCACCACACAGAGACTCATAGACTCATCACACAGAGACCCACAGACTCATCACAGAGACCCACAGACTCATCACACAGAGACCCACAGACTCGCCACAGAGAGACCCACAGACTCACCACACAGAGACTCATAGACTCATCACACAGAGACCCACAGACTCATCACAGAGACCCACAGACTCATCACCACAGAGACCCACAGACTCACCACAGAGAGACCCACAGACTCACCACACAGAGACTCATAGACTCATGACACAGAGACCCACAGACTCATCACAGAGACCCACAGACTCATCACACAGAGACCCACAGACTCGCCACACAGAGACCCACAGACTCACCACACAGAGACCCACAGACTCACCACACAGAGACTCACAGACTCATCACACAGAGACCCACAGACTCGCCACACAGAGACCCACAGACTCACCACACAGAGACCCACAGACTCACCACACAGAGACTCACAGACTCATCACACAGAGACCCACAGACTCATCACACAGAAACCCATAGACTCACACACAGAGACCCACAGACTCACACACAGAGACCCACAGTCTCATCACAGAGAGACCCACAGACTCACACGCAGATACCCACAGACTCATCACCACAGAGACCCACAGACTCACCACAGAGAGACCCACAGACTCACCACACAGAGACCCACAGACTCACCACACAGAGACCCACAGACTCACCACACACAGACCCACAAACTCACCACACAGAGACCCACAGACTCACCACACAGAGACCCATAGACTCACCACACAGAGACGCACAGACTCACCACACAGAGACCCACAGACTCATCACAGAGACCCACAGACTCATCACACAGAGACCCACAGACTCGCCACACAGAGACCCACAGACTCACCACACAGAGACCCACAGACTCACCACACAGATACTCACAGACTCATCACACAGAGACCCACAGACTCATCACACAGAAACCCATAGACTCACACACAGAGACCCACAGACTCACACACAGAGACCCACAGACTCACCACACAGAGACCCACAGTCTCATCACAGAGAGACCCACAGACTCACACGCAGAGACCCACAGACTCATCACCACAGAGACCCACAGACTCACCACAGAGAGACCCACAGACTCACCACACAGAGACCCACAGACTCACCACACAGAGACCCACAGACTCACCACACACAGACCCACAAACTCACCACACAGAGACCCACAGACTCACCACACAGAGACGCACAGACTCACCACACAGAGACCCACAGACTCACCACACAGAGACGCACAGACTCACCACACAGAGACCCACAGACTCATCACACAGAGACTCACAGACTCACCACACAGAGACGCACAGACTCACCACACAGAGACCCACAGACTCACCACACAGAGACCCACAGACTCACCACACAGAGACGCATAGACTCACCACACAGAGACCCACACACTCGTGACCGCCACCTGCTGTTCGCCCAGCGTCACTGCGTGTCTGGCGCCGACGTGGAGACTGACAATTGGCGACGCTTCGGGCAATGCGCCTCCCGCAGAGCGCGATAGCCAACTCACGAAGTCACCCACAAACTCACTCACAAAGTCACTCACGACGTCGCCCACAAACTCACTCACAAAGTCACCCACAAACTCAGTCAGACTCAGTCACAAACTCACCCACAAAGTCACCTACAAACTCACTCACAAAGTCACCCACAAACTCACCTACAAACTCACTCACGAAGTCACCCACAAACTCACCCACAAACTCACTCACAAACTCACCCACAAACTCACTCACGAAGTCACCCACAAACTCACTCAAACTCACTCACGAAGTCGCCCACAAATTCACTCTCAAACTAACCCACAAACTCACCTACAAACTCACTCACGAAGTCACCCACAAACTCACTCAAACTCACTCACGAAGTCGCCCACAAACTCACTCTCAAACTCACCCACAAACTCGCTCACAAACTCACTCACAAAGTCACCCACAAACTCACCCAAAAACTCACCCACAAACTCACTCAAACTCACCTACAAACTCACTCACAAAGTCACCCACAAAATCACCCACAAACTCACTCACAAACAAAGATCCCCCGTGCAGCCTTAACAGACTGTTGGGGCAAGTGCCTATGAAGGCCGGTACAGCACACGAGGGGGTGGGTGGCCAGCACCACGCCCGGCCGCCTTTGTCTCCCCGATGGTGATGATTACTACACACTGCACCAGGTACTCATTTGAGACTGAGTCAACCTAGGAGAGGCCCAGGACCGCTTCTGATAATCGTCACTGGTGGTGTTGGTAGCCGTGAGCGGGAATCGAACTCGGGACGTTGGGTAGCGCAGTGCGCTAACCGCTGCGCCACCGCTCCCCACTCACACACGAAGCTACTCACGTGTTCACACAGTCACCCAACTACTCGGCACACTCACTCACACACTCACACACTCACTACTCACACACACACTCACTCACACACTCACTACTCACACACACACTCACTCACACACACTCACACACTCACACACACACTCACTCACACACTCACACACACTCACTACTCACACACACACTGACTCACACACACTCACACACTCACTCACACTCACTCACACACACACTCACTCACACACTCACCCATCCACTCACATGCCCACACAGACCCACCCACTCACACACCCAATTACTCACACTCTCACCGACTCGCACACCCACACGCCAACTCACATTCACACACCCACAAATTCACTCACCCACCCACAAAGACAATGATCGTCCACACACTCGCCCATCCACTCACATCCACAGAGACCCATAGACTCACACAGAGACCCATAGACTCACACAGAGACACAGACTCACACAGAGACACAGACTCACACACAGACCCATAGACTCACACAGAGACACAGACTCACACAGAGACACATAGACTCACACAGCGACCCATAGATTCACACAGACCCATAGACTCACACAGAGACCCATAGACTCACACAGCGACCCATACACACACAGAGACCCATAGCCTCACACAGAGACCCATAGACTCACACGGAAACCCATAGACTCACATAGAGACACAGACTCATACAGAGACGCATAGACTCACACAGAGACCCATAGACTCACACAGAGACACAGACTCACACAGAGACACAGACTCACACACAGACCCATAGACTCACACAGAGACACAGACTCACACAGAGACACATAGACTCACACAGCGACCCATAGATTCACACAGACCCATAGACTCACACAGAGACCCATAGACTCACACAGCGACCCATACACACACAGAGACCCATATCCTCACACAGAGACCCATAGACTCACACAGAAACCCATAGACTCACATAGAGACACAGACTCATACAGAGACGCATAGACTCACACAGAGACCCATAGACTCACACAGAGACACAGACTCACACAGAGACACAGACTCACACACAGACCCATAGACTCACACAGAGACACAGACTCACACAGAGACACATAGACTCACACAGCGACCCATAGATTCACACAGACCCATAGACTCACACAGAGACCCATAGACTCACACAGCGACCCATACACACACAGAGACCCATAGACTCACACAGAGACCCATAGACTCACACAGAAACCCATAGACTCACATAGAGACACAGACTCATACAGAGACGCATAGACTCACACAGAAACCCATAGACTCACACAGAGACACAGACTCACACAGAGACCCATAGATTCACACAGAGACCCATAGACTCACACAGAGACCCCTAGACTCACACAGAGACCCATAGACTCACGCAGAGACCCATAGACTCACACAGAGACACAGACTCACACAGAGACCCATAGATTAACACAGAGACCCATAGACTTACACAGAGACCCATAGACTCACACAGAGACCCATAGACTCACACAGAGGCCCATAGACTCACACACAGAGACTCACTCACACAGAGACCCATAGACTCACACAGAGACACATAGACTCGCACAGAGACCCATAGACTCACACAGAGACACATAGACTCACACAGAAACCCATAGACTCACACAGAGACCCATAGACTCACACAGAGGCCCATAGACTCACACACAGAGACCCACTCACACAGAGACCCATAGACTCACACAGAGACCCATAGACTCACATAGAGACACAGACTCATACAGAGACACATAGACTCACACAGAGACCCATAGACTCACACAGAAACCCATAGACTCACATAGAGACACAGACTCATACAGAGACACATAGACTCGCACAGAGACCCATAGACTCGCACAGAGACACAGACTCACACAGAGACACAGACTCACACAGAGACCCATAGATTCACACAGAGACCCACAGACTCACCACACAGAGACCCACAGACTCACACAGAGGCCCACAGACTCACCACACAGAGACCCACAAACCCACCACACAGAGAGCCATAGACTCATCACACAGAGACCCAGAGACTCATCACACAGACCCACAGACTCACCACACAGAGAGCCATAGACTCATCACACAGAGACCCACAGACTCACCACACAGAGACCCACAGACTCACCACACAGAGACCCACAGACTCACCACACAGAGACCCACAGACTCACCACACAAAGACCCACAGACTCACCACACGGAGAGCCATAGACTCATCACACAGAGACGCAGAGACTCATCACACAGAGACCCACCACACAGAGACCCATAGACTCACCACACAGAGACCCAGAGACTCACCACATAGAGACTCACCACACAGAGACCCACAGACTCACCATACAGAGACCCACAGACTCACCACACAGAGACCCACAGACTCATCACACAGAAACCCACAGACTCACCACACAGAGACCCATAGACTCACCATACAGAGACCCACAGACTCACCACACAGAGACCCACAGACTCACACACACAGAGACCCACAGACTCATCACACAGAGACCCAGAGACTCGCCACATAGAGACTCACCACACAGAGACCTATATACTCACCACACAGAGACCCACAGACTCACCACACAGAGACCCACAGACTCACCACACAGAGACCCACAGACTCACCACACATAGACCCACAGACTCATCACACAGAGACCCACAGACTCACACACACAGAGACCCACAGACTCATTACACAGAGACCCAGAGACTCACCACATAGAGACTCACCACACAGAGACCCATATACTCACCACACAGAGACCCACAGACTCACCACACAGAGACCCACAGACTCACCACACAGAGACCCACAGACTCACCACACAGAGACCCACAGACTCATCACCACAGAGACCCATAGACTCACCACACAGAGACCCACAGACTCACCACACAGAGACCCAGAGACTCACCACACAGAGACTCACAGACTCACCACACAGAGACCCACAGACTCACCACACAGAGACCCACAGACTCACCACACAGAGACCCACAGACTCATCACCACAGAGACCCACAGACTCACCACAGAGACCCATAGACTCACCACACAGAGACCCACAGACTCACCACACAGAGACCCAGAGACTCACCACACAAAGACTCACAGACTCACCACACAGAGACCCACAGACTCACCACACAGAGACACACAGACTCACCACTCACACACACAGACCCATGACTAACCCACATCCACTTTAGAACTGTGTGACGTCATTTGCACCCTCCGGGATTCCTGTGAGGCGACGTCATCGCTCGACGCACGCCCCACCCGCGACGCTATGACGTCATCCACCCCCCCCACTCCCTTTTGGAATTCCTCGAATTCTAAATCGGTTTTCTAATCTTTCGATTGCATAACGGAATCGATTGCCTCCTTTTAACACCGACATAGCCTCAATGGAATCGATTCCACCACGGTCGCCGGTCGATTCAACGCCCCCACCCACCGTCGAAGGCGAACGTAACCGCAGATCGGAATCGACTTTTTGGCGCGTAAGGGGCGTGGCGACGAATCGATTCCGGCGGATCGATCTCCCTCCCTCCCCCCTCCAAAGCCGCCGCTGAGTGAAGCGGCGTCATCACGAGGCGACCGCATCACAACCCGCCACCGCCGCCGCCCTCAGAAGCTTGTGCGCTGCCGCCATCTTAAAAAAGTTCGCCACCTATTTTTTTTTTATCTTAAAAAGAAACAGCGATTAAAGTCGCGGTAACTAGAAGATAACTTTCCATTAAAGTTACTCGCCGCGGGGTGGGCGGGGAGGCAACGTCGTCCCCACACTTGGAGACTCCGACGAACCATCGCCGGCTTCGCTCGAGGCGGTCGGGCAAGTACTACGGCCTGGGAACCCCTCGCCCCCTCATCCCCGGCCGCGCGAGCCAGGCGACACCGTAGGCTTCGGCCTACCCCCCCCTCGGTCTCTTGTAGGCCGGGGTAGGTTCGGTTGAGTTTAATCGTTGAGATGTTGAACGTTTTTAGGAGCTCGAGCGAGAGAGAAAGGAAAAGGTGAGGAGAGGTTTACGGCTCTCGCGACTTGGGAAGCGATTGTGTCGATTGAACGGTGGAACGGGTTCCTTGTGTGGGAAAATGTCCTGAGTTTAGTGGGTTTAAGTGTCTGTGGGTTTAGTGGGTTTAAGTGTTGTGGGTTTAAGGGTCTGTGGGTTTAGTGGGTTTAAGTGTCATGGGTTAGTGGGTTTAAGTGTCATGGAGTTAGTGGGTTTAAGTGTTGTGGGTTTAGTGGGTTTAAGTGTCATGGGTTAGTGGGTTTAAGTGTCATGGGTTAGTGGGTTTAAGTGTCATGGAGTTAGTGGGTTTAAGTGTTGTGGGTTTAGTGGGTTTAAGTGTCGTGGGGTTAGTGGGTTTAAGTGTCGTGGGGTTAGTGGGTTTAAGTGTTGTGGGGTTAGTGGGTTTAAGTGTCTGTGGGTTTAGTGGGTTTAAGTGTCTGTGGGTTTAGTGGGTTTAAGTGTTGTGGGTTTAAGGGTCTGTGGGTTTAGTGGGTTTAAGTGTCATGGGTTAGTGGGTTTAAGTGTCATGGAGTTAGTGGGTTTAAGTGTTGTGGGTTTAGTGGGTTTAAGTGTCATGGGTTAGTGGGTTTAAGTGTCATGGGTTAGTGGGTTTAAGTGTCATGGAGTTAGTGGGTTTAAGTGTTGTGGGTTTAGTGGGTTTAAGTGTCGTGGGGTTAGTGGGTTTAAGTGTCGTGGGGTTAGTGGGTTTAAGTGTTGTGGGGTTAGTGGGTTTAAGTGTTGTGGGTTTAGTGGGTTTAAGTGTCATGGGGTTAGTGGGTTTAAGTGTTGTGGGTTTAGTGGGTTTAAGTGTCTGTGGGTTTAGTGGGTTTAAGTGTCTGTGGGTTTAGTGGGTTTAAGTGTCTGTGGGTTTAGTGGGTTTAAGTGTAATGGGGTTAGTGGGTTTAAGTGTTGTGGGTTTAGTGGGTTTAAGTGTCATGGGGTTAGTGGGTTTAAGTGTCTGTGGGTTTAGTGGGTTTAAGTGTCGTGGGGTTAGTGGGTTTAAGTGTTGTGAGTTTAGTGGGTTTAAGTGTCATGGGTTTAGTGGGTTTAAGTGTTGTGGGTTTAGTGGGCTTAAGTGTCGTGGGGTTAGTGGGTTTAAGTGTCGTGGGGTTAGTGGGTTTAAGTGTCGTGGGGTTAGTGGGTTTAAGTGTCTGTGGGTTTAGTGGGTTTAAGTGTCATGGGTTTAGTGGGTTTAAGTGTCGTGGGTTTAGTGGGTTTAAGTGTCATGGGTTAGTGGGTTTAAGTGTCGTGGGTTTAAGTGTCTGTGGGTTTAGTGGGTTTAAGTGTCGTGGGTTTAGTGGGTTTAAGTGTCGTGGGTTTAGTGGGTTTAAGTGTCATGGGTTAGTGGGTTTAAGTGTTGTGGGTTTAGTGGGTTTAAGTGTCATGGGTTAGTGGGTTTAAGTGTTGTGGGTTTAGTGGGTTTAAGTGTTGTGGGTTTAGTGGGTTTAAGTGTTGTGGGTTTAAGTGTCATGGGTTTAGTGGGTTTAAGTGTTGTGGGTTTAGTGGGTTTAAGTGTTGTGGGTTTAGTGGGTTTAAGTGTCATGGGGTTAGTGGGTTTAGTGGGTTTAAGTGTCATGGGTTAGTGGGTTTAAGTGTCATGGGTTTAGTGGGTTTAAGTGTTGTGGGTTTAGTGGGTTTAAGTGTCGTGGGGTTAGTGGGTTTAAGTGTTGTGGGTTTAGTGGGTTTAAGTGTCATGGGTTTAGTGGGTTTAGTGGGTTTAAGTGTCATGGGTTAGTGGGTTTAAGTGTTGTGGGTTTAGTGGGCTTAAGTGTCGTGGGTTTAAGTGTCTGTGGGTTTAGTGGGTTTAAGTGTCATGGGTTAGTGGGTTTAAGTGTTGTGGGTTTAGTGGGTTTAAGTGTTGTGGGTTTAAGTGTCTGTGGGTTTAGTGGGTTTAAGTGTCATGGGTTAGTGGGTTTAAGTGTCATGGAGTTAGTGGGTTTAAGTGTCGTGGGTTTAAGTGTCATGGACTTAGTGGGTTTAAGTGTCATGGGTTAGTGGGTTTAAGTGTCATGGGTTAGTGGGTTTAAGTGTCATGGGTTAGTGGGTTTAAGTGTCATGGGTTAGTGGGTTTAAGTGTCATGGGTTAGTGGGTTTAAGTGTCATGGCCTTAGTGGGTTTAAGTGTCATGGGTTAGTGGGTTTAAGTGTCATGGGGTTAGTGGGTTTAAGTGTCTGTGGGTTTAGTGGGTTTAAGTGTCATGGGGTTAGTGGGTTTAAGTGTCTCTGGGTTTAGTGGGTTTAAGTGTCGTGGGTTTAAGTGTTGTGGGTTTAAGTATCTGTGGGTTTAGTGGGTTTAAGTGTCGTGGGGTTAGTGGGTTTAAGTGTCATGGGGTTAGTGGGTTTAAGTGTCATGGGTTAGTGGGTTTAAGTGTCATGGGGTTAGTGGGTTTAAGTGTCTGTGGGTTTAGTGGGTTTAAGTGTCGTGGGGTTAGTGGGTTTAAGTGTCGTGGGGTTAGTGGGTTTAAGTGTCTGTGGGTTTAGTGGGTTTAAGTATCTGTGGGTTTAGTGGGTTTAAGTGTCGTGGGGTTAGTGGGTTTAAGTGTCGTGGGGTTAGTGGGTTTAAGTGTCTGTGGGTTTAGTGGGTTTAAGTATCTGTGGGTTTAGTGGGTTTAAGTGTCGTGGGGTTAGTGGGTTTAAGTGTCTGTGGGTTTAGTGGGTTTAAGTATCTGTGGGTTTAGTGGGTTTAAGTGTCGTGGGGTTAGTGGGTTTAACCATCGTTCACTTGTTTGAGATGGGCAGAAGTTTACACTTGAACGGGCTGAATGGGTGTGTTTTGCAGTGACCCTCATGGTGAACCGGTGCGTTAATTCGCTTGTTAACGGCGCCTTGTTGAACTGCGTGGGCTGAGGCGCGTGGTAGAAGAGAGGGTTCCAGATGTTGACTACCTCTCCCGGTATGCAGGAGGTCGTGGGTTCGATTCCAGATGCCTCACAATCCTGCTGCTGTATATTTGGAGTTTTCGTGTCTTTCATCATCGTCACGGTGGCTATGAGATGTTAACTCTCTCGCCTGGTATACAGGAGGTCGTGGGTTCAATCTCGATTCCTGACCATGCGTGTATGTGCCAAGATGTTAACTACCTCACCTGGTATGCACGAGGTCGTGGGTTCAATCCTGAACCCTGACTATGTGTGTATGTGCCGAGATGTTAACTACCTCGCCTGGTATGCAGGATGCCATGGGTTCAATCGCGGACCACGTCGCCTGCTGTATACTCAGAGTTTGCATGTCTCTCTCCCCGTGGTCGCGTGCATTTTCCTCTCCGGGTCCTCCGGTTTTTCCCTCATTTATAATCAACGTCACGTGAAGAGCATTTGGCTGCGGCTACACATCTCCACTTGATGATGATGGTGGTGATCTGCCGCCACTTGGTTGAGCTATCATTTGTGATAGCCAATTCGCTTCTGAAAAAGAGCTCCTGCACGGCAGGTCAGTGGGGCTTTCCACCTGGTGTAAGATAAAAAGTGTTTCGTGATTGTTTAAGTTCACGGTGCGATGACAATGGCTTAAGTGGCTTTTAGAAGAAAAAGCGAAAGTAAATACAGGGGACTCCGCTACTTACAAACTTTCAGAGATTCGAACAAACCTGTCCATATGTCCAGTTGCAGCAGCCTGGCGATGGTGGCATCTACATCTGCAGAACGTGAAGAACCAGTGGCATCTACATCTACAGAACGTGAAGAACCAGTGGCATCTACATCTACAGAACGTGAAGAACCAGTGGCATCTACATCTACAGAACGTGAAGAACCAATGGCATCTACATCTACAGAACGTGAAGAACCAGTGGCATCTACATCTGTAGAACGTGAAGAACCAGTGGCATCTACATCTACAGAACGTGAAGAACCAGTGGCACCTACATCTGCAGAACGTGAAGAACCAGTGGCACCTACATCTGTAGAACGTGAAGAACCAGTGGCATCTACATCTGCAGAACATGAAGAACCAGTGGCACCTACATCTACAGAACGTGAAGAACCAGTGGCATCTACATCTGTAGAACGTGAAGAACCAGTGGCACCTACATCTACAGAACGTGAAGAACCAGTGGCATCTACATCTGCAGAACGTGAAGAACCAGTGGCATCTACAGAACGTGAAGAACCAGTGGCATCTACATCTACAGAACGTGAAGAACCAATGGCATCTACATCTACAGAACGTGAAGAACCAGTGGCATCTACATCTGTAGAACGTGAAGAACCAATGGCATCTACATCTACAGAACGTGAAGAACCAGTGGCACCTACATCTGCAGAACGTGAAGAACCAGTGGCACCTACATCTGTAGAACGTGAAGAACCAGTGGCATCTACATCTACAGAACGTGAAGAACCAGTGGCACCTACATCTACAGAACGTGAAGAACCAGTGGCATCTACATCTGTAGAACGTGAAGAACCAGTGGCACCTACATCTACAGAACGTGAAGAACCAGTGGCACCTACATCTACAGAACGTGAAGAACCAGTGGCATCTACATCTACAGAACGTGAAGAACCAGTGGCATCTACATCTGTAGAACGTGAAGAACCAGTGGCACCTACATCTACAGAACGTGAAGAACCAGTGGCATCTACATCTGTAGAACGTGAAGAACCAGTGGCACCTACATCTACAGAACGTGAAGAACCAGTGGCATCTACATCTACAGAACGTGAAGAACCAGTGGCATCTACATCTGTAGAACGTGAAGGACCAGTGGCATCTACATCTACAGAATGTGAAGAACCAGTGGCATCTACAGAACGTGAAAAACCAGTGGCATCTACATCTGCAGAACGTGAAGAACCAGTGGCATCTACATCTGCAGAACGTGAAGAACCAGTGGCACCTACATCTACAGAACGTGAAGAACCAGTGTCATCTACATCTGTAGAACGTGAAGAACCAGTGGCACCTACATCTGTAGAACGTGAAGAACCAGTGGCACCTACATCTGTAGAACGTGAAGAACCAGTGGCACCTACATCTGTAGAACGTGAAAAACCAGTGGCATCTACATCTGCAGAACGTGAAGAACCAGTGGCATCTACATCTGCAGAACGTGAAGAACCAGTGGCACCTACATCTACAGAACGTGAAGAACCAGTGTCATCTACATCTGTAGAACGTGAAGAACCAGTGGCACCTACATCTGTAGAACGTGAAGAACCAGTGGCACCTACATCTGTAGAACGTGAAGAACCAGTGGCACCTACATCTGTAGAACGTGAAAAACCAGTGGCATCTACATCTGCAGAACGTGAAGAACCAGTGGCATCTACATCTGCAGAACGTGAAGAACCAGTGGCACCTACATCTGTAGAACGTGAAGAACCAGTGGCATCTACATCTGTAGAACGTGAAGAACCAGTGGCATCTACATCTACAGAACGTGAAGAACCAGTGGCACCTACATCTGTAGAACGTGAAGAACCAGTGGCACCTACATCTACAGAACGTGAAGAACCAGTGGCATCTACATCTGCAGAACGTGAAGAGCCAGTGGCATCTACATCTGTAGAACGTGAAGAACCAGTGGCATCTACATCTGCAGAACGTGACGAACCAGTGGCATCTACATCTACAGAACGTGAAGAACTAGTGGCATCTACATCTGTAGAACGTGAAGAACCAGTGGCATCTACATCTGCAGAACGTGACGAACCAGTGGCATCTACATCTGCAGAACGTGAAGAACCAGTGGCACCTACATCTGTAGAACGTGAAGAACCAGTGGCATCTACATCTGTAGAACGTGAAGAACCAGTGGCATCTACATCTACAGAACGTGAAGAACCAGTGGCACCTACATCTGTAGAACGTGAAGAACCAGTGGCACCTACATCTACAGAACGTGAAGAACCAGTGGCATCTACATCTGCAGAATGTGAAGAACCAGTGGCATCTACATCTGCAGAACGTGAAGAACCAGTGACATCTACATCTACAGAACGTGAAGAACCAGTGGCATCTACATCTACAGAACGTGAAGAACCAGTGGCATCTACATCTACAGAACGTGAAGAACCAGTGGCACCTACATCTACAGAACGTGAAGAACCAGTGGCACCTACATCTACAGAACGTGAAGAACCAGTGGCACCTACATCTACAGAACGTGAAGAACCAGTGGCATCTACATCTGCAGAACGTGAAGAACCAGTGACATCTACATCTGCAGAATGTGAAGAACCAGTGGCATCTACATCTACAGAATGTGAAGAACCAGTGGCATCTGTAGAATGTGAAGAACTAGTGGCATCTACATCTACAGAACGTGAAGAACTAGTGGCATCTGCAGAACGTGAAGAACCAGTGGCACCTACATCTGTAGAATGTGAAGAACCAGTGGCATCTACATCTACAGAACGTGAAGAACCAGTGGCATCTACATCTACAGAATGTGAAGAACCAGTGGCATCTACATCTACAGAACGTGAAGAACTAGTGGCATCTGTAGAATGTGAAGGACCAGTGGCACCTACATCTGCAGGAGATTATACAACTGTTACAGCCATTCCCCGTGTCAGTGACGATGCCGTACAACACGTTTTGAATCGTTAGCAGTCAAGTTGGACTTAGGAACACAGACATCTGGAACCTGAGACGCGTTCGTGAGTATTTCCTGTAACAGGCGACGCTTCGGACAACAGCCCTTAGAAACGTATGTAGAGGAGTGCCAAAGACAAAGATCCCCCAGGTAGACTAAACAGACTTGGGCAAGTGCTGTGAGTAGCGAATATCAGCGTCGATGAAGGCTACCGGCACTGTGGCACACGAGGGGGTGGGTGGCCAGCACCACGCCCACCCGGCCGCCTTTGTCTCCCCACTGCTAGCGATGTTCACTACACACCGCACCGGGTACTCGTTTGAGGCTGAGTCGACCTAGGGGAGGCCCAGGGACCGGTAGAGATCATCGCTGTCACTGGCGGCGGTGGTGGCCGTGAGCGGGAGTCGAACTCGGGTCGCCGGGTTCGTAGCGCAGCGTGGCGATTATCTGAACCGGTGCCTGGGCCTCCCCTAGGTCGACTCAGCCTCAAACGAGTAACCTGGTGTGGCGTGTAGTAAACATCGCCACAGGGGAGACAAAGGCGGCCGGGCGTGGTGCTGGCCACCCACCCCCTCGTGTGCCACAGTGCCGGTAGCCTTCAAAGGCAGCGCTGCTACTCGCTACCAAACGGCACTTGCCCCGACTGCCCATGAAGACTACACGGGGGATCTTTGTCTTTGTGTGTGCAGTTTTGGTGACTCATAACATCCCTTCCGGCAAGCAAGCCTGAGTCAAGACTCGAGGCTTTTGGGAATCAAACAGATGATTTTTGTGTGCTAATTCTCCTTGTTAACTTGAATTTTTACTCACTGTTACGGTACGTGTAGAGTGATCACGTGTTTATTTGTGAGTCTTAACTAACACACGCAGCTTTGTGAGTCTTCACTAACACACGTATCTTTAGTTAGTAATAATACCCATTGTTTAAATAATAGATAAACCTGATGTTGATGTCTCTGCCCTGCGTGTATTTCTGTGTGTGTGTCAGTGTCGTCACCACCATGTCTATCAGCTGCTGGATGAAGGTCTCTGTGGTGACGACGATGATGACGTCTCTAGCCTGTGCGTGTATCTCTCTGTGTGTGTGTGTGTGTCAGTGTCTCTGTGTGTGTGTGTCAGTGTCTCTGTGTGTGTGTGTCAGTGTCTCTCTGTGTGTGTGTCAGTGTCTCTCTGTGTGTGTGTCAGTGTCTCTCTGTGTGTGTGTGTCAGTGTCTCTCTGTGTGTGTGTCAGTGTCTCTCTCTCTGTGTGTGTGTCAGTGTCTCTCTCTGTGTGTGTGTCAGTGTCTCTCTCGGTGTTACCGGCGAGCGAGCCCCTGATTGGGGAAACTCGCTCCCTTTGTTGTGGCGATGCGTCAACCTTGACCACCACCTGTCCTCCCCCCCCCGCCTGTCTGTCTGCCTGTACGTGTGTCCGTCTGCTTGTTTGTCTGCCTGTCCGTCTGCCTGTCCGTCTGCCCGTTCGTCTCCTCCCGTGCAGCCGATAGAAAATCTGGCCCCGACTTCACCGCAGCTCCCCTCTTCATCCTCCTTTTCCTCCTCGATGGATCCCGGAGAATCCAGAGAGGTCCCTCCTCCTCACCACCACCACCACCCTCCGTCGCCGCCCTCCTCCTCCTCGTCGTCGTCGTCCTCGTCGTCGTCCGAGGCTGCGACCGCCCCTGCGGCGGCTCAGCTGCGCAAGAAGAGCGGCTTCCAGATCACCAGCGTGGTGGTGCCGCC
Source organism: Lethenteron reissneri (assembly GCF_015708825.2). Lineage (NCBI taxonomy): Eukaryota > Metazoa > Chordata > Hyperoartia > Petromyzontiformes > Petromyzontidae > Lethenteron > Lethenteron reissneri. The sequence goes on from NC_083848.1 coordinate 533,651, forward strand.
CCTACGGCCCGCCTCGTCCGCCAGCGTCGCCGACGACTCGGAGGGGGGCGAGGACGCGGAGGCGGAGGCCGTCACCGCATCGTCGTCCTCGTCGTCCGTGGCGGGGGTCGCCGGGGTCGCGGGGGTGGCGGGGGTCGCCGGGGTCACGGGGGTCGAGGGGGAGGGGAGCGCCACGACCGAGGGGGAGGAGGAGAGGAAGCTCTATGGAGAGTCACGGACGCCGGATCTTGGGCAGCTGCAGCAGCTGCAGCTGCAGTACAACAGCAGCAGTGAGTGCCAGCAGCAGCAGTTGCAGCATCAACTAAATCAGCAGCAGCAGCAGTTGCAGCATCAACAACATCAGCAGCATCAGCATCAACAAAATCAGCTGCCGCAGTACAACAGCGGCAGTGAGTACCAACAGCAGCAGGAACATCAGCAGCAGCTGCAGTTGCAGCAGCAGTTGCAGCAACAGCAGCAGTATCAACAAAATCATCAACAGCAGCAGCAGCAGCAGCACAGTCATCTGGACAACAACCACCACCACCATCAGCAGCAGCAGCAGTGGACCGCGGAACCTTCCTTCGTACAACCACCGCAACTACCGCAACTACCGCAAGCACCGCAAGCACCGCAACTACCGCAGCCATCGGCAGCGTTTACAAACGGTACCGCTGCTGCTGCTGCTACTGCTGCAACAACAACAACAACCGTCGACGTTGCTGCTGCTGCCGCTGCCGCCGCTGCTGCTTCCGCCTCCGCTTCGGCCGCTGCTGCTGCTTCACTGGACTCGGCTCCTCGTTCGCCTGCTGCTGCCGTCGCCGCCGCCTGCTACGCCACAGCGGCGTCGCCACGTCCCACGCCCACCACCACCGACGCCTCCTCAGCCACCGCCGCCGCCGTGGAAGCGTGCGGCGGCGGCGACGACGGGCGCAGAAGTTCCGTCGGTTGCGTGCAACTCGCGCCGCCCACAACACCGGCGGCACGGGGAGACGTCCGGCCGTGCGCGGAACTCTGCGACGGTTGCTTGCAACCGACGACGGCGGCGGCGACGGTCGCCACGACGGCGGTCGCCACGGCGGCGGTCGCCGCGACGACGGTCGCCACGGCGACTGCGCAGAACCCGTCGCGGTTCCGCGTGGTCAAGCTGGACTCGGAGCACATCGTGCCGTACCGGCGGGGCCGCTGGACTTGCTCGGACTTTCACGAGAGGGATCCCTCCCTGTACCACCACCACCACCACTATCAGCACCACCACCACCACCTGCTGCACCATCAGAATCAGCAGCAGCAGTTTCAACAGCTGCAGAACAGTCTGCATCTCCATCACCAGCAGCAGCAGCAGCAGCAGCACCACCACGGCACCGTGGCCAATCACATCAGCATCATCGACTGCGACGTCGCTGCCTTTCGTCGCCTGTCTCTGCCCACCGAGACGGAGATCTCGCTGGCGCAGGTGCAGCACCTGCAGCAGCTGCACCTGCAGCAGCAGCAGCAGGAGCTGTTGCTGCAGCAGCAACAGCTGCAGCAGCAGCAGCAGCAGAGTGACGGACAGTTGGACGGGTTGATTCAGAGCCTTCCGTTGGACGGGGAAGATGAGAGGTGAGGGGTCAAGTGGTGTCTGTGTGTGTGTCTGTGTGTGAGTGTCTGTGTGAGTGTGTGAGTGTGTGTGAGTGTGTGTCTGTCTGTGTGAGTGTGTCTCTGTCTGTGTGAGTGTGTGTCTCTGTGTGTGTGTCTGGCTGTGTGAGTGTGTGTCTGTGTGGGTGTGTGTCTGTGTGTGAGTGTCTGTGTGTCTGTGTGAGTGTGTGAGTGTGTGTCTGTGTGTGAGTGTGTGTCTGTGTGTGAGTTTATGTGTCTGAGTGTGTGTCTGTGTGTGTGTCTGTGTCTGTCTGTGTGGGTGTGTGTCTGTGTGTGAGTGTGTGTCTGTGTGTGAGTGTGTGTCTGTGTGTGAGTGTCTGTGAGTGTCTGTGTCTGAGTGTGTGTCTGTGTGTGTGTCTGTGCGTCTGTGCATCTGTCTGTCTGGGTGTGTGTCTGTGTGAGTGTGTGTCTGTGTGTGAGTGTCTGTGTACGTGTCTGTGTGCGTGTCTGTGTGCTATGAACCCGGTGACCCAAGTTCGATCCCGCTCACGGCCAACACCAGTGACGATTATCTAAACCTGGTTCTGGGCCTCCCCTAGGTCGACTCAGGCTCAAATGAGTACCCAGTGCGGTGTACAAATATCGTCGCGAGGGAGACAAAGGCGGCCGGGCGTGGTGCTGGCCACCCACCCCCTCATTGTGCCGTTCCTGCCTTCATAGGTGCTCGCCAACAGCACTTGCCCCAACAGTATGTTAAGGCTACATGGGGGATCTTTGTGTGTGAGAGTGCGTGTACATACGTGTGTGTGTGTCGTCTAAAGTGTGTGGCATTCCGCAGGATTGTAAATATGCCCTGGTGGTCCCCCTCTTTAATAAGGGGGACCGCACAGACTGTAACAACTACAGGGGCATCTCACTCCTCAGGTCCTGGCAAGGATTATTCAACATCGCCTTGCCAGGCACGCTGAGGAGAGGCTTGCGGAGCCCCAATGTGATTTCAGGAAAGGGCGGTCCTGCCCAGATGCCATATTTTCTGTCCGTCTGCTACAGCAGAGGTGTAGGGAATTCCATCAAGACCTACATCTCTGCTTTATTGACCTGGTCAAGGCCTATGATACCACCAGTAGGCCTGGGCTCTGGGTTGTTCTTCGTGCTTTCGGAGTCCCTGACCCTCTGCTCACGATCATTAAGGACCTTCATGATGGTGAGCGGGCCCGGGTGAAACTACGTGGCCGGGAATCGGAGCCATTCCCTGTACACCTTGGGGTGCGACAGTGATGTCCTCTGGCTCCAACATTATTTAACATCATCTTTGACCACGTAGTTCAAGAAGCTTTCCATGGCTGTACCGGAGGAATTTCCATCTGATACAGATGCGAATGGGAGGCTGATCGATGCCCGGGTGCGGTTAAGGGATGGTTCCTTATTGGTCAACCACGTTATGTATGCCGATGATCAGGTGATTGCCGCTCATTCAAAGGAGGAGTTGGAGGCGCTGCTGCTGAACCTGGAGCATGCCGCTAAGAGGTGGGGCCTTACCATTAGCCACACCAAAACTAAGCACTTGCCTGGGTATTTTGTACCATCGGACACTCCACCCCCACAACTCTCAATCGGTGATGGGGCAGTAGTGGAGAGAGTGGAGAGTTTCCCATACCTGGGCAGTGTGCTTATGACCGGCTCCAGTTTGACAGCAGAGGTCTCGCTCCGAATCAGTCGAGCGGCATTATCTTTTCATCGGCTGCATAATGCTGTGTGGAAGCTACCTGGTCTGTCGCTTCACACTAAATGCACCTGCAGGGTCTGTCCCGTGATCACCTCCTCGTGCACCTAGCCTGGCACAGCAGCGGTCAACCCACGGCACCTGCAGGGTCTGTCCCGTGACCTTGGAGTGCACCTAGCCTGGCGCGAGCGTTGCCGGTGCCGTTGTTGTGCGGTGCCGGAGTGGTGGTGCAGCGGTTAGCGCCACGCTGCGCTACGAACCCGGCTATGACCCGAGTTCGATTCCCGCTCATGGCCACCAACACCACCAGTGACGATTATCTGAACCGACTCAGCCTCAAATGAGTACCTGGTGCGGTGTGTAGCGAACATCGCCACTGGGGAGACAAAGGCGGCCGGGCGTGGTGCTGGCCACCCACCCCCTCGTGTGCCACAGTGCCGGTAGCCTTCACAGGTGCTGCTGCTGCCGCTACTAACAGCACTTGCCCCTACAGTCTGTTAAGGCTACACGGGGGATCTTTGTATTTGTGCATGTATATATAGCGGTATGGATGTGTGTACTGTGTGTGTATGTAGGATATGAATGTGTGTGTAGGGTATGAATGTGTGTGTGTAGGGTGTGTGTGTGTGTAGGGTATGAATGTGTGTGTATGTAGGGTATGAATGTGTGTGTATGTAGGGTATGAATGTGTGTGTGTGTGTGTAGGGTATGAATGTGTGTGTGTGTGTAGGGTGTGTGTGCGTGTGTAGGGTGTGTGTGTGTGTAGGGTATGAATGTGTGTATGTAGGGTGTGTGTGTGTAGGGTATGAATGTGTGTGTGTATGTAGGGTGTGTGTGTGTAGGGTGTGTGTGTAGGGTATGAATGTGTGTGTGTATGTAGGGTGTGTGTGTGTAGGGTGTGTGTGTGTGTAGGGTATGAATGTGTGTGTGTAGGGTATGAATGTGTGTGTATGTAGGGTGTGTGTGTGTAGGGTATGAATGTGTGTGTGTAGGGTGTGTGTGTGCGTGTAGGGTGTGTGTGTGTGTGTAGGGTATGAATGTGTGCGTGTAGGGTGTGTGTGTGTGTGTAGGGTATGAATGTGTGTGTGTCGGGTGTGTGTGTGTAGGGTATGAATGTGTGTGTGTAGGGTGTGTGTGTGTAGGGTATGAATGTGTGTGTGTAGGGTGTGTGTGTGTATGTATCTATAACTATAAAAGGGAAATTCGTGAATATGTGTGTCTGTTCAAAATGTTTAGCGTACTTCCCGACATGCAACAAACTTGAAATTTGCCATGTGGGTATTTTCCAGACTGTACACCGTGCAAACATTATTAAAATAGACTTTTTTTTCGTAATTTTTGCACGGGAAGTTAGCGGTGACATCACATCTGTCACGTGACCCGCGCACGCGCGGCGGTTAGCGCTACGCTGACCTACGAACCTGGCGACCCGAGTTCGATTGCCGCTCACGGCCACCACCGGTGACGAGTATCTGAACCGGTCCTGGGCCTCCCCTAGGTCGACTCGGCCTCAAATGAGTACCTGGTGCGGTGTGTAGCAAACATCGCCACTGGGGAGACAAAGGCGGCCGGGCGTGGTGCTGGCCACCCCACCCTTTCGTGTGCCGTTCCGGCCTTCATAGGTGCTCGCTAACAGCACTTGCCCCAACAGTCTGTTCAGGCTATACGGGGGATCTTTGTTTTTTATAGGGTATATATATGTGTGTGTATAGGGTATGTATGTGTGTGTATAGGGTATGTATATGTGTGTGTGTGTATAGGGTATGTGTGTGTGTGTATGTGTGTGTGTATAGGGTATATATATGTGTGTGTATAGGGTATATATATGTGTGTGTATAGGGTATGTATATGTGTGTGTGTATAGGGTATGTGTGTGTGTGTGTGTATAGGGTGTATAGGGTATGTGTGTGTATGTGTGTGTGTGTATAGGGTATGTGTGTGTGTGTGTGTATAGGGTATGTATATGTGTGTGTGTATGTGTGTGTGTGTATAGGGTATGTGTGTGTATAGGGTATGTGTGTGTATGTGTGTGTGTGTATAGGGTATGTATATGTGTGTGTGTATAGGGTATGTATATGTGTGTCTGTGTGTGTGTGTATATATAGGGTATGTATATGTGTGTGTATATAGGGTATGTATATGTATGTATATAGGGTGTATACGTGTGTATAGGGTATGTATATGTGTGTATACGTGTGTGTATGTGTGTAAGGAATCACCGATTGGCCACGGAAAGGGGCGGTTGTTGCTATTCCCACCACGGCCACACCCCCAGCCTCCTGCAGACACCGATCCTGACGGCCTGGGTTCAAGCCCTGGGTCTGGGTGTCTGTGTCCAAGTCACTGAGCTTGAGACCTGGGTTCAAGCCCTGGGTCTGGGTGTCTGTGTCCAAATCACTGAGCTTGAGACCTGGGTTCAAGCCCTGGGTCTGGGTGTCTGTGTTCAAGTCACTGAGCTTGAGACCTGGGTTCAAGCCCTGGGTCTGGGTCTCTGTGTCCAAGTCACTGAGCTTGAGACCTGGGTTCAAGCCCTGGGTCTGGGTCTCTGTGTCCAAGTCACTGAGATTGAAGTCCTGGGTTCAAGCCCTGGGTCTGGGTCTCTGTGTTCAAGTCACTGAGCTTGAGACCTGGGTTCAAGCCCTGGGTCTGGGTCTCTGTGTTCAAGTCACTGATCCTGACGGCCTGGGTTCAAGCCCTGGGTCTGGGTCTCTGTGTTCAAGTCACTGAGATTGAAGTCCTGGGTTCAAGCCCTGGGTCTGGGTCTCTGTGTTCAAGTCACTGAGATTGAAGTCCTGGGTTCAAGCCCTGGGTCTCTGTGTTCAAGTCACTCAGCTTGAGACCTGGGTTCAAGCCCTGGGTCTGGGTCTCTGTGTACAAGTCACTGAGATTGATGTCCTGGGTTCAAGCCCTGGGTCTGGGTCTCTGTGTCCAAGTCACTGAGATTGAAGTCCTGGGTTCAAGCCCTGGGTCTGGGTCTCTGTGTTCAAGTCACTGAGATTGAAGTCCTGGGTTCAAGCCCTGGGTCTGGGTCTCTGTGTCCAAGTCACTGAGATTGAAGTCCTGGGTTAGAGCCCCCGTGTCGCCTGCAAGAGACTGTGTACCAGGCGAGGTAGTTACCATCTCGGAGGCACCGTGGTTGAGAGGGGGGTGGGGCTGTCTCTGTGTGTGGTGTCCTGTGCAGTGCCTCTGGAGCCAGCGTGGTGGCCATCGACAACAAGATTGAGCAGGCGATGGTGAGGAGCGGTCACGGCACCACCACGGCACCACCACGGCACCACCACGGCACCACCACGCCAGCCACGCCGGCAGCAACGCACCAGCCACACCAAACCACCGCAACACGAGCTGCACCAACCACACTAGCAACGCTCACCACGCTCACCACGCTCACCACACTAGCAACGCTCACCACGCTCACCACGCTCACCACGCTCACCACGCTCACCACGCTCACCACACTAACCACACTCACCACGCTCACCACACTCACCATGCTCACCACGCTCACCACACTAGCAACATTCACCACACTAACCACACTCATCACACTCACCACACTAACCACACTCACCACACTCACCACGCTCACCACGCTCACCACACTAGCAACGCTCACCACACTAGCAACATTCACCACACTAACCACACTCACCGCAATACCCACACTCACCACACTCACCACACTCACCACACTAGCAAGATTCACCACACTAACCACACTAACCACACTAACCACACTCACCACACTCATCACACTCACCACACTCACCACGCTCACCACACTAGCAACATTCACCACACTAACCACACTCATCACACTCACCACACTAACCACACTAACCACACTAGCGACATTCACCACACTCACCACACTCATCACACTCACCACACTCACCACGCTCACCACACTAGCAATGCTCACCACACTAGCAACATTCACCACACTCACCACACTCACCGCAATACCCACACTCACCATGCTCACCACGCTCACCACACTCACCACGCTCACCACGCTCACCACGCTCACCACACTCACCACGCTCACCACGCTCACCACACTCACCACGCTCACCACACTCACCACACTCACCACGCTCACCACACTCACCACGCTCACCACACTCACCACGCTCACCACACTCACCAGACTCACCACACTCACCACGCTCACCACGCTCACCACACTCACCACGCTCACCACGCTCACCACGCTCACCACGCTCACCACGCTCACCACGCTCACCACGCTCACCACGCTCACCACGCTCACCACGCTCACCACACTCACCACACTCACTACACTCACCACGCTCACCACGCTCACCACGCTCACCACACTCACCACGCTCACCACGCTCACCACGCTCACCACACTCACCACGCTCACCACGCTCACCACACTCACCACGCTCACCACGCTCACCACACTCACCACGCTCACCGCACACACCACACTCACCACACTCACCACGCTCACCACACTCACCACACTCACCACACTCACCACGCTCACCACACTCACCACACTCACCACTCTCACCACGCTCACCACACTCACCACGCTCACCACACTCACCACGCTCACCACGCTCACCACTCTCACCACGCTCACCACACTCACCACGCTCACCACACTCACCACGCTCACCGCACTCACCACACTCACCACGCTCACCACGCTCACCACGCTCACCACACTCACCACGCTCACCGCACTCACCACACTCACCACTCTCACCACGCTCACCACACTCACCACACTCACCACTCTCACCACACTCACCACACTCACCACTACCTCCACACTCACCACACTCACCACACTCACCACACTCACCACACTCACCACACTCACCACACTCACCACACTCACCACACTCACCACAATCACCACACTCACCACGCTCACCACACTCACCACGCTCACCACGCTCACCACGCTCCCCACGCTCACCGCGCTCACCGCACTCACCACGCTCACCACGCTCACCACGCTCACCACACTCACCACGCTCACCACGCTCACCACACTCACCACGCTCACCACACTCACCACACTCACCACTCTCACCACGCTCACCACACTCACCGCGCTCACCGCACTCACCACACTCACCACTCTCACCACGCTCACCGCGCTCACCGCACTCACCACGCTCACCACTCTCACCACACTCACCACGCTCACCACTCTCACCACGCTCACCGCGCTCACCGCACTCACCACACTCACCACACTCACCACGCTCACCACGCTCACCACACTCACCACTCTCACCACACTCACCACGCTCACCACGCTCACCACTCTCACCACGCTCACCACACTCACCACACTCACCACTCTCACCACGCTCACCACACTCACCGCGCTCACCACGCTCACCGCGCTCACCGCGCTCACCGCACTCACCACTCACCACGCTCACCGCACTCACCACTCTCACCACTCTCACCACGCTCACCACGCTCACCACGCTCACCACGCTCACCACGCTCACCACGCTCACCACGCTCACCACGCTCATCACGCTCATCACGCTCACCACTCTCACCACGCTCACCACGCTCACCACGCTCACCACGCTCACCACGCTCACCACGCTCACCACGCTCACCACGCTCACCACGCTCGCCACGCTCGCCACACTCACCACACTCACCTGACCACGCTAACCACCACACTAGTTAGTCTGGGCAATGTAAGTCTATGGGCAGTGTTAGTCTATTGGCAATGCAACTCTATGGACAATGTGAGTCTATGGGCAATGTTAGTCTATGGGCAGTGTGATTCTATTGGCAATGCAACTCTATGGGCAATGTGAGTCTATGGGCAATGTTAGTCTATGGGCAATGTGAGTCTATGGGCAATGTGAGTCTATGGGCAATGAGAGTCTATGGGCAATGTGAGTCTATGGGCAATGTTAGTCTATTGGCAATGCAACTCTATGGGCAATGTGAGTCTATGGGCAATGTGAGTCTATGGGCAATGAGAGTCTATGGGCAATGTTAGTCTATGGGCAATGAGAGTCTGTGGGCAATGCAACTCAATGGGCAGTGTGAGTCAATGGGCAATGTGAGTCTATGGGCAATGAGAGTCTATGGGCAATGTGAGTCTATGGGCAATGTGAGTCTATTGGCAATGCAACTCTATGGGCAATGAGAGTCTATGGGCAATGTTAGTCTATGGGCCATGTGAGTCTATGGGCAATGTTAGTCTATGGGCAATGTGAGTCTATGGGCAATGAGAGTCTATGGGCAGTGTGAGTCTATGGGCAGTGTGAGTCTATGGGCAATGTTAGTCTATGGGCAATGCAACTCTATGGGCAATGTTAGTCTATGGGCAGTGTGAGTCTATGGGCAGTGTGAGTCTATTGGCAATGCAACTCTATGGGCAATGTGAGTCTATGGGCAGTGTGAGTCTATGGGCAGTGTGAGTCTATGGGCAGTGTGAGTCTATGGGCAGTGTGAGTCTATTGGCAATGCAACTCTATGGGCAATGTGAGTCTATGGGCAATGTTAGTCTATGGGCAGTGTGAGTCTATGGGCAGTGTGAGTATTGGCAATGTGAGTCTATGGGCAATGTGAGTCTATGGGCAATGTTAGTCTATTGGCAATGCAACTCTATGGGCAATGTGAGTCTATGGGCAATGTGAGTCTATGGGCAATGAGAGTCTATGGGCAATGTTAGTCTATGGGCAATGAGAGTCTGTGGGCAATGCAACTCAATGGGCAGTGTGAGTCAATGGGCAATGTGAGTCTATGGGCAATGAGAGTCTATGGGCAATGTGAGTCTATGGGCAATGTGAGTCTATTGGCAATGCAACTCTATGGGCAATGAGAGTCTATGGGCAATGTTAGTCTATGGGCCATGTGAGTCTATGGGCAATGTTAGTCTATGGGCAATGTGAGTCTATGGGCAATGAGAGTCTATGGGCAGTGTGAGTCTATGGGCAGTGTGAGTCTATGGGCAATGTTAGTCTATGGGCAATGCAACTCTATGGGCAATGTTAGTCTATGGGCAGTGTGAGTCTATGGGCAGTGTGAGTCTATTGGCAATGCAACTCTATGGGCAATGTGAGTCTATGGGCAGTGTGAGTCTATGGGCAGTGTGAGTCTATGGGCAGTGTGAGTCTATGGGCAGTGTGAGTCTATTGGCAATGCAACTCTATGGGCAGTGTGAGTCTATGGGCAGTGTGAGTCTATGGGCAGTGTGAGTCTATGGGCAGTGTGAGTCTATTGGCAATGTGAGTCTATGGGCAATGTGAGTCTATGGGCAATGTGAGTCTATGGGCAATGTGAGTCTATGGGCAATGTTAGTCTATGGGCAATGTGAGTCTATTGGCAATGCAACTCTATGGGCAATGTTAGTCTATGGGCAGTGTGAGTCTATGGGCAGTGTGAGTCTATTGGCAATGCAACTCTATGGGCAATGTTAGTCTATGGGCAGTGTGAGTCTATGGGCAGTGTGAGTCTATTGGCAATGCAACTCTATGGGCAATGTGAGTCTATGGGCAATGTTAGTCTATTGGCAATGTGAGTCTATGGGCAGTGTGAGTATATTGGCAATGTGAGTCTATGGGCAGTGTGAGTCTATTGGCAGTGTTAGTCTATGGGCAATGCAACTCTATGGGCAATGTGAGGTTATGGGCAATGTGAGTCTATGGGCAATGTGAGTCTATGGGCAATGTGAGTCTATTGGAAATGCAACTCTATGGGCAATGAGAGTCTATGGGCAATGTTAGTCTATGGGCCATGTGAGTCTATGGGCAATGTTAGTCTATGGGCAATGTGAGTCTATGGGCAATGAGAGTCTATGGGCAATGTTAGTCTATGGGCAGTGTGAGTCTATGGGCAGTGTGAGTCTATTGGCAATGCAACTCTATGGGCAATGTGAGTCTATGGGCAGTGTGAGTCTATGGGCAGTGTGAGTCTATGGGCAATGTTAGTCTATGGGCAATGTGAGTCTATTGGCAATGCAACTCTATGGGCAATGTTAGTCTATGGGCAGTGTGAGTCTATGGGCAGTGTGAGTCTATTGGCAATGCAACTCTATGGGCAATGTGAGTCTATGGGCAATGTTAGTCTATTGGCAATGTGAGTCTATGGGCAGTGTGAGTCTATGGGCAGTGTGAGTCTATGGGCAGTGTGAGTCTATTGGCAATGTGAGTCTATGGGCAGTGTGAGTCTATTGGCAATGCAACTCTATGGGCAATGTGAGTCTATGGGCAATGTGAGTCTATGGGCAATGTGAGTCTATGGGCAATGTGAGTCTATTGGCAATGCAACTCTATGGGCAATGAGAGTCTATGGGCAATGTTAGTCTATGGGCCATGTGAGTCTATGGGCAATGTTAGTCTGTGGGCAATGTGAGTCTATGGGCAGTGTGAGTCTATGGGCAGTGTGAGTCTATGGGCAATGCAACTTTATGGGCAATGTGAGTCTATGGGCAGTGTGAGTCTATGGGCAGTGTGAGTCTATTGGCAATGTGAGTCTATGGGCAATGCAACTCTATGGGCAATGTTAGTCTATGGGCAGTGTGAGTCTATGGGCAGTGTGAGTCTATGGGCAGTGTGAGTCTATGGGCAATGAGAGTCTATGGGCAATGTGAGTCTATGGGCAATGCAACTCTATGGGCAATGAGAGTCTATGGGCAATGTGAGTCTATGGGCAATGTGAGTCTATGGGCAGTGTGAGTCTATGGGCAATGTGAGTCTATGGGCAGTGTGAGTCTATGGGCAATGTGAGTCTATGGGCAATGTAAGTCTATGGGCAATGTGAGTCTATGGGCAGTGTGAGTCTATGGGCAATGTGAGTCTATGGGCAATGTAAGTCTATGGGCCATGTGAGTCTATGGGCAATGCAACTCTATGGGCAATGTGAGTCTATGGGCAATGTGAGTCTATGGGCAGTGTGAGTCTATGGGTAGTGTGAGTCTATGGGCAATGTGAGTCTATGGGCAGTGTGAGTCTATGGGCAATGAGAGTCTATGGGCAATGTGAGTCTATGGGCAATGTGAGTCTATGGGCAATGTGAGTCTATGGGCAATGTGAGTCTATGGGCAATGTGAGTCTATGGGCAATGAGAGTCTATGGGCAATGTGAGTCTATGGGCAATGTGAGTCTATGGGCAATGTGAGTCTATGGGCAGTGTGAGTCTATGGGCAATGAGAGTCTATGGGCAATGAGAGTCTATGGGCAATGTGAGTCTATGGGCAATGAGAGTCTATGGGCAATGTGAGTCTATGGGCAGTGTGAGTCTATGGGCAATGAGAGTCTATGGGCAATGAGAGTCTATGGGCAATGTGAGTCTATGGGCAATGTGAGTCTATGGGCAGTGTGAGTCTATGGGCAATGAGAGTCTATGGGCAATGAGAGTCTATGGGCAATGTGAGTCTATGGGCAATGTTAGTCTATGGGCAGTGTGAGTCTATGGGCAATGCAACTCAATGGGCAATGTGAGTCTATGGGCAATGTGAGTCTATGGGCAATGTGAGTCTATGGGCAATGTTAGTCTATGGGCAATGCAACTCTATGGGCAATGAGAGTCTATGGGCAATGCAACTCAATGGGCAATGTGAGTCTATGGGCAATGCAACTCAATGGGCAATGTGAGTCTATGGGCAATGTGAGTCTATGGGCAGTGTGAGTCTATGGGCAATGCAACTCAATGGGCAATGCAACTCAATGGGCAATGTGAGTCTATGGGCAATGCAACTCAATGGGCAATGTGAGTCTATGGGCAATGTGAGTCTATGGGCAATGCAACTCAATGGGCAATGTGAGTCTATGGGCAATGTGAGTCTATGGGCAGTGTGAGTCTATGGGCAATGCAACTCAATGGGCAATGCAACTCAATGGGCAATGTGAGTCTATGGGCAATGCAACTCAATGGGCAATGTGAGTCTATGGGCAATGTGAGTCTATGGGCAATGCAACTCAATGGGCAATGTGAGTCTATGGGCAATGTGAGTCTATGGGCAATGTGAGTCTATGGGCAATGTGAGTCTATGGGCAATGAGAGTCTATGGGCAGTGTGAGTCTATGGGCAGTGTGAGTCTATGGGCAGTGTGAGTCTATGGGCAGTGTGAGTCTATGGGCAGTGTGAGTCTATGGGCAATGCAGGTAAGGTCCTTTACCTGTTCTTGCTTACAAACCTCTCTGCTCCCCCCCACCCCCCGCCCCCCACCCCCCCCCGTGTGCAGGACCTGGTGAAGTCGCACCTGATGTTTGCGGTGCGTGAGGAGGTGGAGGTGCTGCAGGAGCAGATCAAGGAGCTGCTGGAGAAGAACGTGCAGCTGGAGACGGAGAACCGTCTCCTGCGCAGCCTCGCCTCGCACGACCAGCTGCTGCAGGTCACCGCCTCCGCCGCGCCTACGCAACCGCTGCAACTCACGCAATCGTCGCAACTGACGCAACCGATGCAACCGATGCAACCGACGCAACCGACGCAACCGTCGCAACCGTCGCAACCGTCGCAACCGTCGCAACCGTCGCAACCGGCTCAACCGGCTCAACCGGCGCAACCGATGCAACCGGCGCAACCGACGCAACCGCCGCAACCCGCGCAACCGGCGGCATCGCCGGCAATTGGTTGGCAGGTTTCGTAAGGGGACAATCTGAGCCGTCGGTAGGGTGTGGAGGGGGGGCATTGGGAAACAAGACCCACAGAAAAATCTGAGACTTGTCGACACGTGAATTGATGTCGTCGTCGTCGTCGTCGTCTGAAGGAGGAGGAGGAAGAATAATAAATAAGAAGATAATTATTATATATTTTTGTTGTAACGCGTCGTTTGATACCGGTTTAAGAGGCATATTTAAATCGCTCTCTCCAGTTCACTTCTCTGCCCGTCTCTCTCGGGCCGTCGGTGAATTTGGAGTTTGAATTTTGTTGTCGATGTTTTTGTGAGAAGGAGATCCGCGCGTGGTGGTTGTTGTGGAGGGGTCGTCGGTGTGACTGTGCCTTCTGTTACGGATGCGTGCCGCTTAAAGTGTTTCCTGGACGTGTCTGACGGCCGTTGTTAACCCGGAGATCTCCGTGTGTCTCTGACGACACGGCCATTGTGAGTCTCTCTGTGAGAGAGAGAGACACCCAGACCCAGTGTCTCTGACACGGCCATTGTGAGTCTCTCTGTGAGAGAGAGACACCCAGACCCAGTGTCTCTGACACGGCCATTGTGAGTCTCTCTGTGAGAGAGAGAGACACCCAGACCCAGTGTCTCAGTGTCTCTGACACGGCCATTGTGAGTCTCTCTGTGAGAGAGAGAGACACCCAGACCCAGTGTCTCTGACACGGCCATTGTGAGTCTCTCTGTGAGAGAGAGAGAGAGAGACACCCAGACCCAGTGTCTCTGACACGGCCATTGTGAGTCTCTCTGTGAGAGAGAGACACCCAGACCCAGTGTCTCTGACACGGCCATTGTGAGTCTCTCTGTGAGAGAGAGAGACACCCAGACCCAGTGTCTCAGTGTCTCTGACACGGCCATTGTGAGTCTCTCTGTGAGAGAGAGAGACACCCAGACCCAGTGTCTCTGACACGGCCATTGTGAGTCTCTCTGTGAGAGAGAGAGAGAGACACCCAGACCCAGTGTCTCTGACACGGCCATTGTGAGTCTCTCTGTGAGAGAGAGAGACACCCAGACCCAGTGTCTCTGACACGGCCATTGTGAGTCTCTCTGTGAGAGAGAGACACCCAGACCCAGTGTCTCTGACACGGCCATTGTGAGTCTCTCTGTGAGAGAGAGAGACACCCAGACCCAGTGTCTCTGACACGGCCATTGTGAGTCTCTCTGTGAGAGAGAGACACCCAGACCCAGTGTCTCTGACACGGCCATTGTGAGTCTCTCTGTGAGAGAGAGAGAGAGACACCCAGACCCAGTGTCTCTGACACGGCCATTGTGAGTCTCCCCTGTGAGAGAGAGAGACCCAGACCCAGTGTCTCAGTGTCTCTGACACGGCCATTGTGAACCCAGTGTCTCAGTGTCTGTGACACGGCCATTGTGAACCCCTCCTGTGAGAGAGAGAGACACCCAGACCCAGTGTCTCAGTGTCTCTGACACGGCCATTGTGAGTCTCTCTGTGAGAGAGAGAGAGACCCAGACCCAGTGTCTCTGACACGGCCATTGTGAGTCTCTCTGTGAGAGAGAGAGAGACACCCAGACCCAGTGTCTCTGACACAGCCATTGTGAGTCTCTCTGTGAGAGAGAGACACCCAGACCCAGTGTCTCTGACACGGCCATTGTGAGTCTCTCTGTGAGAGAGAGAGAGAGACACCCAGACCCAGTGTCTCTGACACGGCCATTGTGAGTCTCCCCTGTGAGAGAGAGAGACCCAGACCCAGTGTCTCAGTGTCTCTGACACGGCCATTGTGAACCCAGTGTCTCAGTGTCTGTGACACGGCCATTGTGAACCCCTCCTGTGAGAGAGAGAGACACCCAGACCCAGTGTCTCAGTGTCTCTGACACGGCCATTGTGAGTCTCCCTGTGAGAGAGACACCCAGACCCAGTGTCTCAGTGTCTCTGACACGGCCATTGTGAGTCTCCCTGTGAGAGAGACACCCAGACCCAGTGTCTCAGTGTCTCTGACACGGCCATTGTGAGTCTCCCTGTGAGAGAGACACCCAGACCCAGTGTCTCTGTGTCTCTGACACGGCCATTGTGAACCCAGTGTCTCAGTGTCTCTGACACGGCCATCGTGAACCCCCCCTGTGAGAGAGAGAGAGACACCCAGACCGAGTGTCTCTGACACGGCCATTGTGAACCCTTCCTGTGAGAGAGAGAGACACCCAGACCCAGTGTCTCTGTGTCTCTGACACGGCCATTGTGAACCCAGTGTCTCAGTGTCTCTGACACGGCCATCGTGAACCCCTCCTGTGAGAGAGAGAGACACCCAGACCCAGTGTCTCTGACACGGCCATTGTGAACCCTTCCTGTGAGAGAGAGAGACACCCAGACCCAGTGTCTCTGACACGGCCATTGTGAACCCTTCCTGTGAGAGAGAGAGACACCCAGACCCAGTGTCTCAGTGTCTCTTGACACGGATCATCGTGAACCCCCTCAGAGAGAAAGGCAGAGACACCTGTAACAGCAATGTCTTTGTACACACGCGCACAAGAGCAACAGCACAACGCCCCATCCCGTCTGTTTTAATTTCAAACTCATTTACTCTCCGCGTATGAATTGAACCGCCGCCGCCGCCATCGTTATAAGAAGTATTTTATAAGTTGTTGTATTTTGTCGTAAGGGTTGTGAGCAGGTTGTGTTTTTTTGTACATTTTTGTTTACTTTAAACTGACTCATTTTATAATGCAGCAGCAGCAGCAGCATTGCAAATAGGACCAAACCACTATCACTCAAACGCTCACCCGCTCACCATACGAGCCAATCACCACCACCACCACTCACCATACGAGCCAATCACCACCACCACCACTCACCATGTGAGCCAATCACCACCACCACCACTCACCATGCGAGCCAATCACCACCACCACTCACCATGCGAGCCAATCACCACCACCGCTCACCACTCAGCAAGCGATCCAATCACCACCACCGCTCACCACTCACCATACGAGCCAATCACCACCACCACCACCGCTCACCACGCAAGCCAATCACCACCACCGCTCACCACTCACCATGCGAGCTAATCACCACCACCACCACTCACCATACGAGCCAATCACCACCACCGCCACAACTCACCATGCGAGCCAATCACCACCACCGCTCACCACTCACCAAGCGATCCAATCACCACCACCACCACTCACCATGTGAGCCAATCACCACCACCACTCACCATGTGAGCCAATCACCACCACCACCACTCACCATGTGAGCCAATCACCACCACCACCACTCACCATGCGAGCCAATCACCACCACCACCACTCACCAAGCGAGCCAATCACCACCACCACCACTCACCATGTGAGCCAATCACCACCACCACTCACCATGTGAGCCAATCACCACCACCACCACTCACCATGCGAGCCAATCACCACCACCACCACTCACCATGTGAGCCAATCACCACCACCACCACTCACCATGCGAGCCAATCACCACCACCACCACTCACCATGCGAGCCAATCACCACCACCACCACTCACCAAGCGATCCAATCACCACCACCACCACTCACCATGTGAGCCAATCACCACCACCACCACTCACCATGTGAGCCAATCACCACCACCACCACTCACCATGCGAGCCAATCACCACCACCACCACTCACCATGTGAGCCAATCACCACCACCACCACTCACCATGCGAGCCAATCACCACCACCACCACTCACCATGCGAGCCAATCACCACCACCACCACTCACCAAGCGATCCAATCACCACCACCACCACTCACCATGTGAGCCAATCACCACCACCACAACTCACCATGCGAGCCAATCACCACCACCGCTCAGCACTCACCATGCGAGCCAATCACCACCACCACCACCACTCACCATGCGAGCCAATCACCACCACCACCACCACCACAACTCACCATGCGAGCCAATCACCACCACCGCCACCACTCACCAAGCGAGCCAATCACCACCACCACCGCTCACCCACTTACCATGCAAGCCATGTTCTATCTACTGCTGCTGCTGCTGCTGCATTGACACCACACGCGCCTACACAACCAAGCCTTATTCACAGCCACAACAACCACCACTACAACCACCACCATCTTCCTGTGCTAGAAGCCATCACGACCACCACAACCACCACTGCCTCAACCACAACCACCTCAACCACCACCGTTCTACTAAGCTAGAAACCACAACCACCACCACCACCACCTCAACCACCACCTCAACCACCACAACCACCACCACAACCACCACCTCAACCACCACTACAACCATCACCTCCACCACCGTCTTCCTGTGCTAGAAGCCATCACGACCACCACAACCACAACCACCACCTCAACCACCACCACAACCACCACCGCCATCCTCTGGGGTGCTGTCTATGCCACCGTGCCATGCCCTCCGCCATCTCACGTCGTCGTTGGCCTACTCTTCCGTTTTGCCGGCTGGACCTAATTATAAAGAAGGTTAAAATTTCACTTTTTTTTTGCTTTAATGTTACACGCCCGTTTAGGGCCTTCGGTGATTATACATTTACGTTGTTGTTGTTGTTGGTTTGTCGGCGTCGTCGTTGTTGTCGTTGTTATCGTTGTTGTCGCGTTAAAAACAATTCCACTGTCAGTATTTGCTCCTGGCCATGCAATCCGCTGTGGGTTCTTTTTCTAAATCACAGTCCGTCCCACCAACCCCCCCCCTCCCCCCCCTTCCCTCCCCCATTAAACTATTTAACTTTAATATTTTTTAACGATTTTCAACCAGGTTTGTTAAGGTGCCCTTCCCACCCACACACCCACACTGAGCTGACACTTTAGCTGCTGGACATCTGTGAACGGAGAGCTTTTATCGCGCATCGCATTCCTCCGGTATGAATTAAACAATATCTATCTGTCTGTCGTATTCACGTCCTCATTGGAGCACTGCTTCCCCGCCCGTCGCGAACCATAGCTCGTCCCAGTGACGTCATCGGAGACATCGGAGACATCATTGACGTCATCGTCGCCATCGTCATGGACGTTATGATCGTCATTGACGTCATCATTGTCATCGTCGTCGTCATCGTCGCCATCGTCCGCGTGGACATTGAGAGCGGCAGCCACATTAGTCTAATCGCTCGTTCCCACAGAGACCCACAGAAACCCATAGAGACCCACAGAGACCCAAACCCACAGAGTCCCACAGAGACCCACAGAGTCCCACAGAGACCCAAACCCACAGAGACCCACAGAATCCCACAGAGACCCAAACCCACAGAGACCCACAGAATCCCATAGAGACCCACAGAGACCCAAACCCACAGAGTCCCACAGAAACCCACAGAGACCCACAGAGTCCCACAAAGACCCATAGAGACCCACAGAGTCCCACAGAGACCCATAGAGACCCACAGAGTCCCACAGAGACCCACAGAGTCCCACAGAATCCGACAGTCCCACAGAGACCCATAGAGACCCACATAGACCCATAGAGACCCACAGAGACCCATAGAGACCCATACTCACAGAGTCCCACAGAGACTCAAACCCACAGAGTCCCACAGAGACCCATAGAGATCCACAGAGTCCCACAGAATCCAAAAGTCCCACAGAGACCCATAGAGACCCACAGAGTCCCACAGAGTCCCACAGAGACCCACAGAGACCCATATAGACCCATAGAGACCCATACAGAGTCCCACAGAGACCCACAGAGACCCACAGAGTCCCACAGAGACCCACAGAGACCCACAGAGTCCCACAGAGACCCATAGAGACCCACAGAGTCCCACACAAATGTAGAGAGAGGGCTCAAGGAAGTTGCTCACTTATCATCGCCATCATCGCGTGGCCATTTATAGCGGCAGCCAAATTATTCGAAACACGCCTTTCCACAGATACTCGCAGAGACCCACAAAGACCCACAGAGACCCACAGAGATCCCACAGAGGCTTACATATAACCATACAGACCCACAGACTTGTATAAAACCATAGAAACTCACAGAGACTCATATAGACCCACAGAGACGACTTACAGAGACCCATAGAGACTCACAGACTCACAGAGACCCATAGAGACTCACAGAGACCCGGGTCTCAGTGTCTAGACACCGGGTCTCAGCGTCTAGACACCGGGTCTCAGCGTCTAGACACCGGGTTCAGAGTCTAGACACCGGGTTCAGAGTCTAGACACCGTGTCTCAGTGTCTAGATACCGTGTCTCAGTGTCTAGACACCGTGTCTCAGCGTCTAGACACCGGGTCTCAGCGTCTAGACACTGGGTCTCAGTGTCTAGACACCGTGTCTCAGAGTCTAGACACCGGGTCTCAGTGTCTAGACACCGGGTCTCAGTGTCTAGATACCGGGTCTCAGCGTCTAGACACCGGGTCTCAGCGTCTAGACACCGGGTCTCAGAGTCTAGACACCGGGTCTCAGTGTCTAGACACCGGGTCTCAGCGTCTAGACACCGGGTCTCAGCGTCTAGACACCGGGTCTCAGCGTCTAGACACCGTGTCTCAGCGTCTAGACACCGTGTCTCAGCGTCTAGACACCGTGTCTCAGCGTCTAGACACCGTGTCTCAGCGTCTAGACACCGTGTCTCAGTGTCTAGACACCGTGTCTCAGTGTCTAGACACCGTGTCTCAGCGTCTAGACACCGTGTCTCAGTGTCTAGACACCGTGTCTCAGTGTCTAGACACCGTGTCTCAGCGTCTAGACACCGTGTCTCAGTGTCTAGACACCGTGTCTCAGCGTCTAGACACCGTGTCTCAGTGTCTAGACACCGTGTCTCAGTGTCTAGACACCGGGTCTCAGTGTCTAGACACCGTGTCTCAGTGTCTAGACACCGTGTCTCAGCGTCTAGACACCGTGTCTCAGTGTCTAGACACCGGGTTTCAGTGTCTAGACACCGTGTCTCAGTGTCTAGACACCGTGTCTCAGCGTCTAGACACCGTGTCTCAGTGTCTAGACACCGTGTCTCAGTGTCTAGACACCGTGTCTCAGCGTCTAGACACCGTGTCTCAGTGTCTAGACACCGTGTCTCAGCGTCTAGACACCGTGTCTCAGTGTCTAGACACCGTGTCTCAGTGTCTAGACACCGGGTCTCAGTGTCTAGACACCGTGTCTCAGTGTCTAGACACCGTGTCTCAGCGTCTAGACACCGTGTCTCAGTGTCTAGACACCGGGTTTCAGTGTCTAGACACCGTGTCTCAGTGTCTAGACACCGTGTCTCAGTGTCTAGACACCGTGTCTCAGCGTCTAGACACCGTGTCTCAGCGTCTAGACACCGGGTCTCAGCGTCTAGACACCGTGTCTCAGCGTCTAGACACCGTGTCTCAGCGTCTAGACACCGGGTCTCAGTGTCTAGACACCGTGTCTCAGTGTCTAGACACCGGGTCTCAGTGTCTAGACACCGTGTCTCAGTGTCTAGACACCGTGTCTCAGCGTCTAGACACCGTGTCTCAGCGTCTAGACACCGTGTCTCAGTGTCTAGACACCGGGTCTCAGCGTCTAGACACCGGGTCTCAGCGTCTAGACACCGTGTCTCAGCGTCTAGACACCGTGTCTCAGTGTCTAGACACCGTGTCTCAGCGTCTAGACACCGGGTCTCAGTGTCTAGACACCGTGTCTCAGTGTCTAGACACCGTGTCTCAGTGTCTAGACACCGGGTCTCAGTGTCTAGACACCGTGTCTCAGCGTCTAGACACCGTGTCTCAGCGTCTAGACACCGTGTCTCAGTGTCTAGACACCGTGTCTCAGCGTCTAGACACCGGGTCTCAGTGTCTAGACACAGGGTCTCAGTGTCTAGACACCATGTCTCAGTGTCTAGACACCGAGTCTCAGCGTCTAGACACCGGGTCTCAGCGTCTAGACACCGTGTCTCAGTGTCTAGACACCGTGTCTCAGTGTCTAGACACCGGGTCTCAGTGTCTAGTCACCGTGTCTCAGCGTCTAGACACCGTGTCTCAGTCTCTAGTCAACGTGTCTCAGCGTCTAGACACCGTGTCTCAGTGTCTAGACACCGTGTCTCAGCGTCTAGACACCGGGTCTCAGTGTCTAGACACCGTGTCTCAGTGTCTAGACACCGTGTCTCAGTGTCTAGACACTGTGTCTCAGGGTCTCAGTGTCTAGACACTGGGTCTCAGTGTCTAGACACTGTGTCTCAGTGTCTAGACACCGTGTCTCAGTGTCTAGACACCGTGTCTCAGTGTCTAGACACTGGGTCTCAGTGTCTAGACACCGTGTCTCAGTGTCTAGACACCGTGTCTCAGTGTCTAGACACTGGGTCTCAGGGTCTCAGTGTCTAGACACCTTGTCTCAGCGTCTAGACACCGGGTCTCAGTGTCTAGACACTGGGTCTCAGGGACTCAGTGTCTAGACACCGCGTCTCAGTGTCTAGACACTGGGTCTCAGTGTCTAGACACCGTGTCTCAGTGTCTAGACACTGGGTCTCAGGGTCTCAATGTCTAGACACCGAGTCTCAGTGTCTAGACACTGGGTCTCAGTGTCTAGACACCGTGTCTCAGTGTCTAGACACTGGGTCTCAGGGTCTCAGTGTCTAGACACTGTGTCTCAGTGTCTAGACACTGGGTCTCAGGGTCTAGACACCGTGTCTCAGTGTCTAGACACTGGGTCTCAGGGTCTCAATGTCTAGACACCGGGTCTCAGTGTCTAGACACCGTGTCTCAGCGTCTAGACACCGGGTCTCAGTGTCTAGACACCGTGTCTCAGTGTCTAGACACCGTGTCTCAGTGTCTAGACACCGTGTCTCAGTGTCTAGACACCGTGTCTCAGCGTCTAGACACCGTGTCTCAGTGTCTAGACACCGTGTCTCAGCGTCTAGACACCGTGTCTCAGCGTCTAGACACCGTGTCTCAGCGTCTAGACACCGTGTCTCAGCGTCTAGACACCGGGTCTCAGCGTCTAGACACCGGGTCTCAGCGTCTAGACACCGTGTCTCAGTGTCTAGACACCGTGTCTCAGCGTCTAGACACCGGGTCTCAGTGTCTAGACACCGTGTCTCAGTGTCTAGACACCGGGTCTCAGTGTCTAGACACCGGGTCTCAGCGTCTAGACACCGTGTCTCAGCGTCTAGACACCGTGTCTCAGCGTCTAGACACCGTGTCTCAGCGTCTAGACACCGGGTCTCAGTGTCTAGACACCGGGTCTCAGTGTCTAGACACCATGTCTCAGTGTCTAGACACCGTGTCTCAGCGTCTAGACACCGGGTCTCAGCGTCTAGACACCGTGTCTCAGTGTCTAGACACCGGGTCTCAGTGTCTAGTCACCGTGTCTCAGTGTCTAGACACCGGGTCTCAGCGTCTAGACACCGGGTCTCAGTGTCTAGACACTGGGTCTCAGGGTCTCAGTGTCTAGACACCGCGTCTCAGTGTCTAGACACTGGGTCTCAGTGTCTAGACACCGTGTCTCAGTGTCTAGACACTGGGTCTCAGGGTCTCAATGTCTAGACACCGAGTCTCAGTGTCTAGACACTGCGTCTCAGTGTCTAGACACCGTGTCTCAGTGTCTAGACACTGGGTCTCAGGGTCTCAGTGTCTAGACACTGTGTCTCAGTGTCTAGACACTGGGTCTCAGGGTCTAGACACCGTGTCTCAGTGTCTAGACACTGGGTCTCAGGGTCTCAATGTCTAGACACCGGGTCTCAGTGTCTAGACACCGTGTCTCAGCGTCTAGACACCGGGTCTCAGTGTCTAGACACCGTGTCTCAGTGTCTAGACACCGTGTCTCAGTGTCTAGACACCGTGTCTCAGTGTCTAGACACCGTGTCTCAGCGTCTAGACACCGTGTCTCAGTGTCTAGACACCGTGTCTCAGCGTCTAGACACCGTGTCTCAGCGTCTAGACACCGGGTCTCAGTGTCTAGACACCGGGTCTCAGTGTCTAGACACCGTGTCTCAGCGTCTAGACACCGTGTCTCAGCGTCTAGACACCGTGTCTCAGCGTCTAGACACCGGGTCTCAGTGTCTAGACACCGGGTCTCAGTGTCTAGACACCATGTCTCAGTGTCTAGACACCGTGTCTCAGCGTCTAGACACCGGGTCTCAGCGTCTAGACACCGTGTCTCAGTGTCTAGACACCGGGTCTCAGTGTCTAGTCACCGTGTCTCAGTGTCTAGACACCGGGTCTCAGCGTCTAGACACCGTGTCTCAGCGTCTAGACACCATGTCTCAGTGTCTAGACACCGGGTCTCAGCGTCTAGACACCGGGTCTCAGTGTCTAGACACCGGGTCTCAGTGTCTAGACACCTTGTCTCAGTGTCTAGACACCAGGTCTCAGCGTCTAGACACCGGGTCTCAGCGTCTAGACACCGTGTCTCAGCGTCTAGACACCGTGTCTCAGTGTCTAGTCACCGTGTCTCAGCGTCTAGACACCGTGTCTCAGTGTCTAGACACCGTGTCTCAGCATCTAGACACCGGGTCTCAGTGTCTAGACACCGTGTCTCAGTGTCTAGACACCGTGTCTCAGTGTCTAGACACTGTGTCTCAGGGTCTCAGTGTCTAGACACTGGGTCTCAGTGTCTAGACACCGGGTCTCAGTGTCTAGACACTGAGACCCAGTGTCTAGACACTGGGTCTCAGGGTCTCAGTGTCTAGACACCGAGTCTCAGTGTCTAGACACTGGGTCTCAGTGTCTAGACACTGGGTCTCAGGGTCTCAGTGTCTAGACACCGTGTCTCAGTGTCTAGACACCGTGTCTCAGTGTCTAGACACTGGGTCTCAGGGTCTCAGTGTCTAGACACCGAGTCTCAGTGTCTAGACACCGGGTCTCAGTGTCTAGACACCGTGTCTCAGTGTCTAGACACTGGGTCTCAGGGTCTCAGTGTCTAGACACCGTGTCTCAGCGTCTAGACACCGGGTCTCAGTGTCTAGACACCGGGTCTCAGTGTCTAGACACCGGGTCTCAGTGTCTAGACACTGGGTCTCAGTGTCTAGACACAGGGTCTCAGGGTCTCAGTGTCTAGACACCGAGTCTCAGTGTCTAGACACTGGGTCTCAGTGTCTAGACACCGTGTTTCAGTGTCTAGACACCGTGTCTCAGTGTCTAGACACCGTGTCTCAGTGTCTAGACACCGTGTTTCAGTGTCTAGACACTGGGTCTCAGGGTCTCAGTGTCTAGACACCGTGTCTCAGTGTCTAGACACCGTGTCTCAGTGTCTAGACACCGTGTCTCAGTGTCTAGACACCGTGTCTCAGTGTCTAGACACTGGGTCTCAGGGTCTCAGTGTCTAGACATCGTGTCTCAGTGTCTAGACACCGTGTCTCAGTGTCTAGACACCGTGTCTCAGTGTCTAGACACTGGGTCTCAGGGTCTCAGTGTCTAGACACCGGGTCTCAGTGTCTAGACACCGAGTCTCAGGGTCTCAGTGTCTCCTGACATTCCACGGGGCTGGCGCTTCCGCGATCACCTGCCTCGTCGTATCAGTCGTCTAGCCGGTTCCTCTTTTGGTGGACCGCGTGTGTTCGGGTGTGTGTGTGTCACTGTGTGTGTGTGTCACTGTGTGTGTGTGGGAGGGTGTGTGTGTGTCACTGTGTGTGTGTGTGTGTTAACTCCATCAAAAAAGTAACCTGCAGCGCCACACCTATTACCATCATTAGAGGAAAAAACGGTGATCCAATCTCCGACCCCCAGGAACAGGTTTGCAGATTTGCTGAGCATTTCTGTGAGGTCCTGGGGGAGGGAAATTCTCTCAGCCAGGAAAACATCATGGCACAAAGTGGTGATAACCCTGCTGAGGCTGCGGTGCCTCAAATATTGGAAGAGGTCACCCCCTGTGAGTGGCTGGCTGAGGTGCCAGCTGTTGAGGAAGTACTGAGGGCAATCCGGAGTCTGAGACCAGGGAAGGCATCGGGCAGAGATGATCTCCCAAGCGAAATGCTGAGGGAGGGTGGCGTTTGTGCACAGACTGCCCTATATGACATCATAACAACAGTCTGGACCACTGGACGGGTTCCGCAGGACTGGAAGGATGCCCTGGTGGTCCCCCTCTTTAAGAAGGGGGACCGTATCGACTGTAACAACTACAGGGGCATCTCACTCCTCAGTGTGCCGGGTAAGGTCCTGGCAAGGATTATTCAACATCGCCTTGCTAGGCACGCTGAGGAGAGGCTTGCGGAGCCCCAATGCGGTTTCAGGAAAGGGCGGTCCTGCACAGATGCCATATTTTCTGTCCGTCTGCTACAGCAGAGGTGTAGGGAATTCCAAAAAGACCTACATCTCTGCTTTATTGACCTGGTCAAGGCCTATGATACCATCAGTAGGACTGGGCTCTGGGTTGTTCTTCGTGCTTTCGGAGTCCCTGACCCTCTGCTCACGATCATTAAGGACCTTCATGATGGTGAGCGGGCCCGGGTAAAACTACGTGGCCGGGAGTCGGAGCCTTTCCCTGTACACCTTGGGGTGCGACAGGGATGTCCTCTGGCTCCCACATTATTTAACATCTATTTTGACCGCGTAGTTCGTGAAGCCTTCAATAGCTGTACCGGGGGAATTTCCATTTGGTACAGATATAATGGGAGGCTGATCGACGCCCGGGTGCGATCAAGGGATGGCTCCCTATTGGTCAACCATGTTATGTATGCCGATGATTTGGTAATAGCTGCTCATTCAGAAGAGGAGTTGGAGACGCTGCTGCTGAGACTGGAGCGTGCCACTAAGAGGTGGGGCCTTACCATCAGCCCCACCAAAACTAAGCACCTGCCTGGGTATTTTGTACCATCGGACACTCCACCCCCACAACTCCCAATTGGTGATGGGGCAGTTGTGGAGAGAGTGGAGAGTTTCCCATACCTGGGCAGTGTGCTTATGACCAGCTCCAGTCTATCAGCAGAGGTCTCACTCCGAATCAGTCGAGCGGCAATATCTTTTCATCGGTTGCGTAACGCTGTGCTACCTGGTCTGTCGCTCCGCACGAAGCTTCAGGTCTTCTCGGCCACGGTCATTCCCTCCCTTCTCTACGCTTGCGAGACGTGGACCCCCCTGGTGGAGCATCTTCGCCGGTTGGAAACATTTAGGCTGGCCTGCCTACGATCCATCCTGGGTTTAACCAGGCTGGATTGTGTGAGGAGCTCACAAATCCTTGAAAGATCTGGGCAAAGTCCCATCAGTGAGCTCCTCCGGCAGGCAAGGCTGCGTTGGCTGGGTCATGTAGCCCGCATGCCCAGCCACCGCATGCCTAAACAGCTTTTGTTCGGCCGGATCGAGGGGGCTAGACGGGCGCGGCACGGGCTGGAGAAGAGATGGAGTGATGTGGTACAGGAGGACGTGGAGCTGAGTGGACTTGCCGATGACTGGTACCAGCGGTGTCAAGATCGGCCTCAGTGGAGGAGGCTCGTGAAGGACGCTACTGGGCAGTTGGAGGCAGTCGCCCTCCAACAACAACGGAGGGCGGAGGAGCGACGCTCACAACAACGAGCGGAGCGCCGGGTGGCTAAAGCACAGCAAGTCGGCACAGTAGGGGGCACAGGTGGTGCATCAGCCAGTCATCTCGGTCATCTCGGTCAGTCGACCCGTGGCACCTGGGTCTGCCCCGTGACCTCCTGCCAGCGGGCTTTCGACACTTCACGTGGCCCTCAAGGTGCACTTGGCCTGGCACAAGCATCGTGGTGACGTCACCGCCACTTAGTGGCGAATGGCGGTTGTTGTTGTTGTTGTTGTGTGTGTGTCACTGTGTGTGTGTCACTGTGTGTGTGTGTCACTGTGTGTGTGTCACTGTGTGTGTGTGTCACTGTGTGTGTGTGGGAGGGTGTGTGTGTGTCACTGTGTGTGTGTCACTGTGTGTGTGTGTCACTGTGTGTGTGTGTCACTGTGTGTGTGTGTGTCACTGTGTGTGTGTGTCACTGTGTGTGTGTCACTGTGTGTGTGTGTCACTGTGTGTGTGTGTCACTGTGTGTGTGTCACTGTGTGTGTGTGTCACTGTGTGTGTGTGGGAGGGTGTGTGTGTCACTGTGTGTGTGTGTCACTGTGTGTGTGTGTGTCACTGTGTGTGTGTGTCACTGTGTGTGTGTGTCACTGTGTGTGTGTGTCACTGTGTGTGTGTGGGAGGGTGTGTGTGTGTCACTGTGTGTGTGTGTGTGTCACTGTGTGTGTGTGTCACTGTGTGTGTGTGTGTGTGTCACTGTGTGTGTGTGTCACTGTGTGTGTGTGTCACTGTGTGTGTGTGTCACTGTGTGTGTGTGTCACTGTGTGTGTGTGTCACTGTGTGTGTGTGTCACTGTGTGTGTGTGTCACTGTGTGTGGAAGCTACCTGGTCTTTTCGGCCACGGTCATGCCCTCCCTTCTCTACGCTTGTGAAACGTGGACCCACCATAATGGAGCATCTTCGCCGGTTGGAAACATTCAGGCTGGCCTGCCTACGATCCATCCTGGGTTTAACCTGCAGGCCGGATTGTGTGAGGAGCTCACAAATCCTTGAAAGATCTGGGCAAAGTCCCATCGGTGAGCTCCTCCGGCAGGCAAGGCTGCGTTGGCTGGGTCATGTAGCCCGCATGCCCAGCCACCGCATGCCTAAACACCCTTATACACACATACCCTGATATACACACACACACACTGATACACACACACACTGATACACACACACACACACTGATACACACACACACTGATACACACACACACACCCTGATACACACACACACACACTGATACACACCCTGACACACACACACACTGATACACACACACACACACTGATACACACACACACTGATACACACACACACTGATACACACACACACATACCCTGATACACACACACACACACTGATACACACACACCCTGACACACACACACACCCTGACACACACATACCCTGACACACACACACACTGATACACACACACACACTGATACACACACACACCCTGACACACACACACCCTGACACACACACACACCCTGACACACAGACCCTGACACACACACAGACCCTGATACACACACACCCTGATACACACACACATACCCTGATACACACACACACCCTGATACACACACACACACACACTGATACACACACACACACTGATACACACACACACACACTGATACACACACACACCCTGACACACACACACACCCTGACACACACACACACACACACACCCTGACACACACACACACCCTGACACACACACACACACTAACGTACACACACACACCCTGACACACACACACATCCTGACACACACACCCTGACACACCCTGACACACACACACACACACCCTGATACACACACACACACACCCTGATACACACACACACACTGACACACACACACACACTGACACACACACACACACCCTGATACACACACACACACCCTGACACACACACACACACCCTGATACACACACACACACACCCTGACACACACACACCCTGACACACACACACCCTGACACATACATACCCTGATACACACACATACCCTGATACACACACACACCCTGATACACACACACACCCTGATACACACACACACACACCCTGACACACACACACCCTGACACACACACACCCTAACATACACACACCCTGACACACACACACACCCTGATACACACACACACACCCCCCCTGACACACACACACACACACCCTCACACACACACATACCCTGACACACACACACACACCCTGATACTGACATAAACACACTGATACACACACACACACCCTGACACACACACACACACACACCCTGACACACACACACACACCCTGATACACACACACACACACTGATACACACACACACACCCTGACACACACACACACCCTGACACACACACACATACCCTGATACACACACACACACCCTGACACACACACACACACCCTGATACTGACATAAACACACTGATACACACACACACCCCCTGACACACACACACACACACCCTGACACACACACACACACACACCCTGATACACACACACACACCCTGATACACACACACACACATACCCTGATACACACACACACACTCACCCTGATACACACACACACACACACCCTGATACACACACACACACTGATACACACACACACTGGCACCCAGATACACACACACACACTGATACACACACACACACACCCTGATACACACACACATATCCTGATACACACACACACACACCCTGATACACACACACACACTGATACACACACACTCACCCTGATACACACACACATACCCTGATACACACACACGCACACCCTGATACACACACACACACACACTGATACACACACACACACACCCCCTGATACACACACACATACCCTGATACACACACACGCACACCCTGATACACACACACACACTGATACACACACACACACACCCCCTGATACACACACACATACCCTGATACTGACATAAACACACTAAGACAGAGATTCTTCGTATCGCCTTCACATACTTTACATACTTTTCGGTCCAGTGCTGTTAGTAGCGAGTAGCAGCACACACACACACAAAGACAAAGATCCCCCGTGTAGCCTGAACAGACTGCAGGGGCAAGTGCTGATAACGAGCACCTATGAAAGCCGGCACGGCACACGAGGGGGTGGGTGGCCAGCACCACGCCCGGCCGCCTTTGTCTCCCCAGTGGCGATGTTTAGTACACACCGCTACACCAGGTACTCATTTGAGGCTGAACCGACCTATTGGAGGCCCAGGACCGGTTCAGATAATCGCCGTGAGCGGGAATCGAACTCGGGTCGCCAGGTTCGTAGCGCAGCGTAGCGCTAACCGCTGCACCACCGCTCCCCCCCCACACACACAGTGACACACACACAGTGACACACTTACACACAGACACACTGACACAGACACACAGACACACACACTAACAGACACACAGTGACACACACACGGGAGGGGGGGCTACACCTGAGTGTGTGTGTGTCTGTGTGTGTGTGTCTGTGTGTGTGTCTGTGTGTCACTGTGTGTGTGTGTCTGTGTGTGTGTGTCTGTGTGTGTGTCTGTGTGTGTGTCTGTGTGTCACTGTGTGTGTGTGTCTGTGTGTGTGTCTGTGTGTGTGTGTCTGTGTGTGTGTGTGTCAGTGTGTGTGTGTCTGTGTGTCACTGTGTGTGTGTGTGTCTGTGTGTGTGTGTCTGTGTGTGTGTCAGTGTGTGTGTGTGTGTCTCTGTGTCTGTCTGTGTGTGTGTGTCAGTGTGTGTGTGTCTCTGTGTGTGTCTGTGTGTGTGACACAGTGGGGAGTGATTCCGCTGTCTCGAGTTCCCGGAAGTTTCTCGCGGTGCTTGCAGAGCCTCACTCAGTGAGCCGTGAGTGAGGCGAGACACAGACACACAGACAGAGACACAGACACACAGACACACAGACAGAGACACAGACACACAGACACACAGACAGAGACACAGACAGAGAGACAGACACAGACACACAGACAGAGAGACAGAGACACAGACACACAGACAGACAGAGACACAGACAGAGAGACAGAGACACAGACAGACAGAGACACAGACAGAGAGACAGAGACACAGACACACAGAGGCACACACAGACACACAGGCAGAGACACAGACACACAGACACAGAGACACAGAGACACAGACACACGAGTTAGACAGAGACCCACTTGGCTGTCCAGCTCGAGACACGTGGGCCCTGCAGGTAAGTGGTGGTGGTGAGTGGTGGTAGTGGTGAGGGTGGTGAGGGTGGTGGTGAGTGGTGGTGGTGGTGAGTGGTAGTAGTGGTGAGGGTGGTGAGGGTGGTGGTGAGTGGTGGTGGTGAGGGTGGTGATGAGTGGTGGTGAGTGGTGGTGGTGAGTGGTGAGTGTGGTAGTGGTGAGGGTGAGTGTGGTAGTGGTGAGTGTGGTAGTGAGTGTGGTAGTGGGTGAGGGTGGTGGTGAGCGGTGAGGGTGGTAGTGGTGAGTGTGGTAGTGGTGGTGGTGAGGGTGGTGGTGAGTGGTGAGTGTGGTGGTGAGTGTGGTAGTGGTGAGGGTGGTGGTGGTTGTGAGGGTGGTGGTAGTGGTGGTTGTGATGGTGGTAGTGATGGTTGTGATGGTGGTAGTGGTGGTGGTGGTAGTGGTGGTTGTGATGGTGGTAGTGGTGGTTGTGATGGTAGTTGTAGTGGTGGTTGTGATGGTTGTAGTGGTGGTTGTGGTGGATGTGGTAGTGGTGGTTGTGATGGTGGTAGTGGTGGTTGTGATGGTGGTAGTGGTGGTTGTGATGGTGGTAGTGGTGGTTGTGGTGGTTGTGGTTGTAGTGGTGGTTGTGATGGTGGTAGTGGTGGTTGTGGTGGTGCTAGTGGTGGTTGTGGTAGTAGTGGTTGTGGTGGTTGTGATGGTTGTAGTGGTGGTAGTGGTGGTTGTGGTAGTGGTGGTTGTGATGGTGGTGGTAGTGGTGGTTGTGGTGGTGGTAGTGGTGGTTGTGATGGTGGTAGTGGTGGTTGTGATGGTGGTAGTGGTGGTTGTGGTGGTGGTAGTAGTGGTTGTGGTGGTAGTGGTGGTTGTGATGGTGGTAGTGGTGGTTGTGGTGGTGGTAGTAGTGGTTGTGGTGGTAGTGGTGGTTGTGATGGTGGTAATGGTGGTTGTGGTGGTTGTGGTGGTGAATGTGGTGGTTGTGATGGTGGTAGTGGTGGTTGTGGTGGTGGTAGTAGTGGTTGTGGTGGTAGTGGTGGTTGTGATGGTGGTAGTAGTGGTTGTGGTGGTTGTGGTGGTGGTAGTGGTGGTTGTGATGGTGGTGGTAGTGGTGGTTGTGATGGTGGTAGTGGTGCTTGTGATGGTAGTATGATGACCGGTACCAGCCTCTGTGGCGGAGGAGGCTCGTGAAGGACGCTGCTGCTGCTACTGGGCAGTGCCAGGCTAGGTGCACCTTGAGGCTACTGGGCAGTTGGAGGCAGTCGCCCTCCAGCAACAGCGGAGGGCGGAGGAGCGACGCTCACAACAACGAGCGGAGCGCCGGGCGGATAAAACGCAGCGAGTAGACAGTAGGGGGCACAGGTGGTGCATCTACCACTCATCTCAGTCGGTCGAACCTGCACCTCCTGCACCTAGCCTGGCACAGCAGTCAACCCATGGCACCTGCTGGGTCTGTCCCGTGACCTCCTCCTGCACCTAGCCTGGCACAGCAGTCAACCCATGGCACCTGCTGGGTCTGTCCCGTGACCTCCTGCACCTAGCCTGGCACAGCAGTCAACCCATGGCACCTGCTGGGTCTGTCCCGTGACCTCCTGCACCTAGCCTGGCACAGTAGTCAACCCATGGCACCTGCTGGGTCTGTCCCGTGACCTCCTCCTGCACCTAGCCTGGCACAGCAGTCAACCCATGGCACCTGCTGGGTCTGTCCCGTGACCTCCTGCACCTAGCCTGGCACAGCAGTCAACCCATGGCACCTGCTGGGTCTGTCCCGTGACCTCCTGCACCTAGCCTGGCACAGCAGTCAACCCATGGCACCTGCTGGGTCTGTCCCGTGACCTCCTCCTGCACCTAGCCTGGCACAGCAGTCAACCCATGGCACCTGCTGGGTCTGTCCCGTGACCTCCTCCTGCACCTAGCCTGGCACAGCAGTCAACCCATGGCACCTGCTGGGTCTGTCCCGTGACCTCCTCCTGCACCTAGCCTGGCACAGCAGTCAACCCATGGCACCTGCTGGGTCTGTCCCGTGACCTCCTCCTGCACCTAGCCTGGCACAGCAGTCAACCCATGGCACCTGCTGGGTCTGTCCCGTGACCTCCTCCTGCACCTAGCCTGGCACAGCAGTCAACCCACGGCACCTGCTGGGTCTATGTCGAGAGCCGTCGACACTTCACGTGACTTCAAAGTGCACCTAGCCTGGCACAGTGGTGATGTCAGTGCGAATGAATTCAGTTTTTTGTCTCTTGCATTGGTGGTTTATAATTGTCTAATACTGTATGCACACGCACATACACACACATACACACATACACACTCACACACATTTCAAATATAAACACTGTCAAACACATAGTTGTCGACACAATCTCTCAGTCACTTACCCACTCACTCACCCACTCTCTCACCCACACATTCACTCACCCACTCATCCACCCACTCACCCACTCACCCACCCACCCACTCACTCACCCACACACTCACTCAC
>NC_083848.1:575139-610139 GCF_015708825.2 Lethenteron reissneri
ACCACCACCACCACCACCATCATCACCACCATCATCACCATCACCACCACCATCACCACCACCATCACCACACGAGTGTCACGTGTCTCTGTTGCAGTCGTGGTGCCGCGTTGCCCCCCGCCGGTACCGACTCCGCGATCGTCGCCCGCGTGGAGCGGCACCACCGCTAGAGGCCTGCAGAGCTCGGGCAGAGGCTGCGTGGCTCCCTGGAGCAGCCCGCTGCTGCTGCTGCTGCTGCAACTGCTGATGCTGATGATGATGCTGCTGATGCTGCTGATGATGATGCTGCTGCTGATGCTGCTGATGATGATGCTGCTGCTGCTGCTGCTGCAACTGCTGATGCTGATGATGCTGCTGCTACTGCTGCTGATGCTGCTGATGCTGCTGCTACTGCTGCTGATGCTGATGATGCTGCTGCTACTGCTGCTGATGCTGCTGATGCTGATGATGCTACTGCTACTGCTGCTGATGCTGATGATGATGCTGCTGCTACTGCTGCTGATGCTGATGATGCTACTGCCGCTGCTGATGCTGCTGATGATGATGCTGATGATGATGCTGCCGCTGCCGCTGTCTTCACGAGCAATCCCCTGGAGCATCCCTTCATTCGCTCTCTCTGATTCATTCTCTCTCTCTGATTCATTCTCTCTCTCTGATTCATTCTCTCTCTCTGATTCATTCTCTCTCTCTGATTCATTCTCTCTTTCTGAGTTATTCTCTCTCTGAATCATTCTCTCTCTGAATCATTCTCTCTCTCTGAATCATTCTCTCTCTGAATCATTCTCTCTCTCTGAATCATTCTCTCTCTGAATCATTCTCTCACTCTGAATCATTCTCTCTCTGAATCATTCTCACTCTGAATCATTCTCTCTCTCTGAATCATTCTCTCTCTCTGAGTCATTCTCTCTCTCTGAATCATTCTCACTCTGAATCATTCTCTCTCTCTGAATCATTCTCTCTCTCTGAATCATTCTCTCTCCCTGAGTCATTCTCTCTCTCTGAATCATTCTCTCTCTCTGAATCATTCTCACTCTGAGTCATTCTCTCTCTCTGAATCATTCTCTCTCTGAATCATTCTCTCACTCTGAATCATTCTCTCTCACTCTGAATCATTCTCTCTCTCTGAATCATTCTCTCTCTGAATCATTCTCTCTCTGAATCATTCTCTCTCTCTGAATCATTCTCTAACTCTGAATCATTCTCTCTACTCTGAATCATTCTCTACTCTGAATCATTCTCTCTCTCTGAAATCATTCTCTCTCTCTGAGTCATTCTCTCTCTCTGAATCATTCTCTCACTCTGAATCATTCTCTCATCTCTGAATCATTCTCTCTCTGAATCATTCTCTCTCTCTGAATCATTCTCTCTCTGAATCATTCTCTCACTCTGAATCATTCTCTCCTCTGAATCATTCTCTCTCACTCTGAATCATTCTCTCTCTCTGAATCATTCTCTCTCTCTGAATCAGTCTCTCTCTCTGAGTCATTCTCTCACTCTGAATCATTCTCTCTCTCTGATCATTCTCTCATCTCTTGAATCATTCTCTCTCTCTGAATCATTCTCTCTCTCTGAATCATTCTCTCTCTCTCTGAATCATTCTCTCTCTCTGAATCAGTCTCTCTCTCTGAATCATTCTCTCTCTCTGAATCATCTCTCTCTGAATCAGTCTCTCCTGAATCATTCTCTCTCTCTGAATCATTCTCTCTCTGAAATCATTCTCCTCTCTGAATCATTCTCTCTCTCTGAATCATTCTCATCTCTCTGAATCATTCTCTCTCTCTGAATCATTCTCTCTCTGAATCATTCTCTCTCTCTGATCATTCTCTCTCTGATTCATTCTCTCATCTCTGAATCTATCATTCTCTCTCTGATTCATTCTCTCTCTGATCATTCTCTCTCTGAATCATTCTCTCTATATCTCTCACTCTGATTCATTCTCTCTCTCTGAATCATTCTCTCTCTCTGATTCATTCTCTCTCTGAATCATTCTCTCTCTGAATCATTCTCTCTCTCTGAGTCATTCTCTCTCTCTGAATCATTCTCTCTCTGAGTCATTCTCTCTCTCTGAGTCATTCTCTCTCTCTGAATCATTCTCTCTCTCTGAATCATTCTCTCTCTCTGAATCATTCTCTCCTCTGAATCATTCTCTCTCTCTGAATCATTCTCTCTCTCTGATTCATTCTCTCTCTGAATCATTCTCTCTCTCTGAATCATTCTCTCTCTATGAATCATTCTCTCTCTGAATCATTCTCTCTCTGAATCATTCTCTCTCTGAATCATTCTCTCTCTCTGAATCATTTCTCTCTCTGATCTTCTCTCTCTGAATCATCTCTCTCTCTGAATCATTCTCTCTCTGAATCATTCTCTCTCTCTGAATCATTCTCTCTCTCTGAATCATTCTCTCTTCTGAATCATTCTCTCTCTCTGAATCATTCTCTCTCTCTGATTCATTCTCTCTCTCTGAATTCATTCTCTCTCTCTGAATCATTCTCTCTCTCTGAATCATTCTCCTCTCTGAATCATTCTCTCTCTCTGATCATTCTCTCTCTCTGAATCATTCTCTCTCGTGAATCATCTCTCTCTCTGAATCATCTCTCCTCTCTCTGAATCATTCTCTCTCTCTGAATCATTCTCTCTCTGAATCATTCTCTCTCTGAATCATTCTCTCTCTGAATCATTCTCTCTCTGATCATTCTCTCTCTGAATCATTCTCTCTCTGAATCATTCTCTCTCTCTGAATCATTCTCTCTCTCTGATTCATTCTCTCTCTGAATCATTCTCTCTCTGAATCATTCTCTCTCTCTGAATCATTCCTCTCTCTGATCATTCGCTCTCTCTGATTCATTCTCTCTCTCTGAATCATTCTCTCTCTGAATCATTCTCTCTCTCTGAATCATTCTCTCTCTCTGAATCATTCTTCTCTCTGAATCATTCTCCTCTCTGATTCATTCTCTCGATCCGCTGAATCATTCTCTCTCTGAATCATTCTCTCTCTGAATCATTCTCTCTCTGAATCATTCTCTCTCTCTGAATCATTCTCTCTCTCTGATCATTCTCCTCTCTGATCATTCTCTCTCTGAATCATTCTCTCTCTGAATCATTCTCTCTCTGAATCATTCTCTCTCTGATTCATCTCTCTCTCTGAATCATTCTCTCTCTGAATCATTCTCTCTCTCTGAATCATTCTCTCTCTCTGAATCATTCTCTCTCTGAATCATTCTCTCTCTGAATCATTCTCTCTCTCTGAAATCATTCTCTCTCTGAATCATTCTCTCTCTCTGAATCATTCTCTCTCTGAATCATTCTCTCTCTGAATCATTCTCTCTCTGAATTCATTCTCTCTCTCTGATCATTCTCTCTCTGATCATTCTCTCTCTGAATCATTCTCTCTCTGACATTCTCTCTCTGAATCATTCTCTCTCTGAATCATTCTCTCTCTGAATCATTCTCTCTCTCTGAATCATTCTCTCTCTCTGATTCATTCTCTCTCTGAATCATTCTCTCTCTGAATCATTCTCTCTCTCTGAATCATTCTCTCTCTGAATCATTCTCTCTCTGAATCATTCTCTCTCTGAATCATTCTCTCTCTGAATCATTCTCTCTCTGAATCATTCTCTCTCTCTGAATCATTCTCTCTCTGAATCATTCTCTCTCTCTGAATCATTCTCTCTCTCTGAATCATTCTCTCTCTCTGAATCATTCTCTCTCTGAATCATTCTCTCTCTGAATCATTCTCTCTCTCTGAATCATTCTCTCTCTCTGATCATTCTCTCTCTCTGATCATTCTCTCTCTGAATCATTCTCTCTCTGAATCATTCTCTCTCTGAATCATTCTCTCTCTGATTCATTCTCTCTCTCTGAATCATTCTCTCTCTGAATCATTCTCTCTCTCTGAATCATTCTCTCTCTCTGATCATTCTCTCTCTGAATCATTCTCTCTCTGAATCATTCTCTCTCTGAATCATTCTCTCTCTGAATCATTCCTCTCTGAATCATCTCTCTCTCTGAATCATTCTCTCTCTCTGATTCATTCTCTCTCTCTGAATCATTCTCTCTCGAATCATTCTCTCTCTGAATCATTCTCTCTCTGAATCATTCTCTCTCTGAATCATTCTCTCTCTCTGAATCATTCTCTCTCTCTGAATCATTCTCTCTCTGAATATCTCTCTCTGAATCATTCTCTCTCTGAATCATTCTCTCTCTGAATCATTCTCTCTCTGAATCATTCTCTCTCTCTGAATCATTCTCTCTCTCTGAATCATTCTCTCTCTGAATCATTCTCTCTCTGAATCATTCTCTCTCTGAATCATTCTCTCTCTGAATCATTCTCTCTCTGAATCATTCTCTCTCTGAATCATTCTCTCTCTCTGAATCATTCTCTCTCTCTGATCATTCTCTCTCTGAATAATTCTCTCTCTGAATCATTCTCTCTCTGAATCATTCTCCTCTCTGAATCATTCTCTCTCTCTGAATCATTCTCTCTCTCTGCATCATTCTCTTTCTCTGAATCATTCTCTCACTCTGAATCATTCTCTCTCTCTGAATCATTCTCTCTCTGAATCATTCTCTCTCTGATCATTCTCTCTCTGAATCATTCTCTCTCTCTGAATCATTCTCTCTCTGAATCATTCTCTCTCTGAATCATTCTCTCTCTCTGAATCATTCTCTCTCTGAATCATTCTCTCTCTGAATCATTCTCTCTCTGAATCATTCTCTCTCTCTGATTCATTCTCTCTCTCTGAATCATTCTCTCTCTGAATCATTCTCTCTCTGAATCATTTCTCTCTCTCTGAATCATTTCTCTCTCTGAATCATCTCTCTCTGAATCATTCTCTCTCTGAATCATTCTCTCTCTCTGATTCATTCTCTCTCTCTGAATCATTCTCTCTCTGAATCATTCTCTCTCTGAATCATTCTCTCTCTGAATCATTCTCTCTCTCTGAATCATTCTCTCTCTGAATCATTCTCTCTCTCTGATTCATTCTCTCTCTCTGAATCATTCTCTCTCTGAATCATTCTCTCTCTCTGAATCATTCTCTCTCTCTGAATCATTCTCTCACTCTGAATCATTCTCTCTCTGAATCATTCTCTCTCTCTGATTCATTCTCTCTCTCTGAATCATTCTCTCTCTCTGATTCATTCTCTCTCTGAATCATTCTCTCTCTCTGAATCATTCTCTCTCTCTGAATCATTCTCTCTCTCTGAATCATTCTCTCTCTGATTCATTCTCTCTCTCTGAATCATTCTCTCTCTCTGAATCATTCTCTCTCTGATTCATTCTCTCTCTCTGAATCATTCTCTCCCTAAGTCATTCTCTCTCTGTCATCATTAGCGTTGTAGTTTATTATCACTGCAGCTGTCATCAATAATATTGTAGTTTATTATCACTGTGTAATGGGTTCCGGAGACACTTGTAGATGTAACTTCTTTATTACAATACAACACTCCAACAGTCCTGGTACTCTGCTACAGCTTAGGTACACAGCCTAGCTACACAGCCTAGATACTCTACTCTGGCTACGCTCTGGACTCGCCCTCACAAGGTCGTAGCGTCGGGAGTTCCAGAGTCCCAGCGCTGGCTCTCACAGCATCCCAGGGTCTTCAGATGGCTGGTCGTGGGTCTTGGGTCTTGAGTTACAACTGGGCCGATCGTCCAGGGAGCTCTCCTTTTATGCCTGGTCCGACGAGGGGTGGGTCTTGTGCGCCACCAGACATCCCACAGAGCACACACAGCCCCCCCCCCCCCCCCCCGTTGGCGGCGCCAAAAAGGCTTAAGCGCCTGGGAACCCAACGCCTGGCGCCCAGAGGCTTACAAGCGTCTGGACCCACCTGGGAACCCAGAGCCTACAGCAGCCCCTCCCTTCTTATGTCACTACAACTGCAGCTATCATCATTAGTGTTGTAGTTTATTATCACTGCAGCTGTCATCATTAGCGTTGTAGTTTATTATCACTGCAGCTGTCATCAATAGCGTTGTAGTTTATTATCACTGCAGCTGTCATCATTAGCGTTGTAGTTTATTATCACTGCAGCTATCATCAATAGTGTTGTAGTTTATTATCACTGCAGCTATCATCATTAGTGTTGTAGTTTATTATCACTGCAGCTATCATCAATAGCGTTGTAGTTTATTATCACTGCAGCTGTCATCATTAGCGTTGTAGTTTATTATCACTGCAGCTGTCATCAATAGCGTTGTAGTTTATTATCACTGCAGCTGTCATCATTAGCGTTGTAGTTTATTATCACTGCAGCTATCATCAATAGTGTTGTAGTTTATTATCACTGCAGCTGTCATCATTAGCGTTGTAGTTTATTATCACTGCAGCTGTCATCAATAGTGTTGTAGTTTATTATCACTGCAGCTGTCATCAATAGCGTTGTAGTTTATTATCACTGCAGCTGTCATCATTAGCGTTGTAGTTTATTATCACTGCAGCTATCATCATTAGTGTTGTAGTTTATTATCACTGCAGCTGTCATCAATAGCGTTGTAGTTTATTATCACTGCAGCTGTCATCATTAGCGTTGTAGTTTATTATCACTGCAGCTATCATCAATAGTGTTGTAGTTTATTATCACTGCAGCTGTCATCATTAGCGTTGTAGTTTATTATCACTGCAGCTGTCATCAATAGTGTTGTAGTTTATTATCACTGCAGCTGTCATCATTAGTGTTGTAGTTTATTATCACTGCAGCTGTCATCAATAGCGTTGTAGTTTATTATCACTGCAGCTATCATCATTAGCGTTGTAGTTTATTATCACTACAGCTATCATCATTAGTGTTGTAGTTTATTATCACTACAGCTATCATCATTAGTGTTGTAGTTTATTATCACTGCAGCTGTCATCATTAGCGTTGTAGTTTATTATCACTGCAGCTATCATCATTAGCGTTGTAGTTTATTATCACTGCAGCTATCCTCATTAGTGTTGTAGTTTATTATCACTGCAGCTGTCATCAATAGCGTTGTAGTTTATTATCACTGCAGCTATCATCATTAGCGTTGTAGTTTATTATCACTGCAGCTGTCATCAATAGCGTTGTAGTTTATTATCACTGCAGCTGTCATCATTAGCGTTATAGTTTATTATCACTGCAGCTGTCATCAATAGCGTTGTAGTTTATTAACACTGCAGCTGTCATCATTAGCGTTGTAGTTTATTATCACTGCAGCTGTCATCAATAGCGTTGTAGTTTATTAACACTGCAGCTGTCATCATTAGCGTTGTAGTTTATTAACACTGCAGCTGTCATCATTAGCGTTGTAGTTTATTATCACTGCAGCTGTCATCAATAGTGTTGTAGTTTATTATCACTGCAGCTGTCATCATTAGCGTTAGTTTATTATCACTGCAGCTGTCATCATAGTGTTGTAGTTATTATCACTGCAGCTGTCATCATTAGTGTTGTAGTTTATTATCACTGCAGCTGTCATCATTAGCGTTGTAGTTTATTATCACTGCAGTTGTCATCAATAGTGTTGTAGTTTATTATCACTGCAGCTGTCATCATTAGCGTTGTAGTTTATTATCACTGCAGTTGTCATCAATAGTGTTGTAGTTTATTATCACTGCAGCTATCATCAATAGTGTTGTAGTTTATTATCACTGCAGCTGTCATCAATAGTGTTGTAGTTTATTATCACTGCAGCTGTCATCATTAGCGTTGTAGTTTATTATCACTGCAGTTGTCATCATTAGTGTTGTAGTTTATTATCACTGCAGCTATCATCAATAGTGTTGTAGTTTATTATCACTGCAGCTGTCATCAATAGTGTTGTAGTTTATTATCACTGCAGCTGTCATCATTAGCGTTGTAGTTTATTATCACTGCAGCTATCATCATTAGTGTTGTAGTTTATTATCACTGCAGCTATCATCAATAGTGTTGTAGTTTATTATCACTGCAGCTGTCATCAATAGCGTTGTAGTTTATTATCACTGCAGCTGTCATCAATAGTGTTGTAGTTTATTAACACTGCAGCTGTCATCATTAGCGTTGTAGTTTATTATCACTGCAGCTGTCATCAATAGCGTTGTAGTTTATTAACACTGCAGCTGTCATCATTAGCGTTGTAGTTTATTATCACTGCAGCTATCATCATTAGTGTTGTAGTTTATTATCACTGCAGCTATCATCAATAGTGTTGTAGTTTATTATCACTGCAGCTGTCATCAATAGCGTTGTAGTTTATTATCACTGCAGCTGTCATCATTAGCGTTGTAGTTTATTATCACTGCAGCTATCATCATTAGCGTTGTAGTTTATTATCACTGCAGCTGTCATCAATAGCGTTGTAGTTTATTATCACTGCAGCTGTCATCATTAGCGTTGTAGTTTATTATCACTGCAGCTGTCATCAATAGCGTTGTAGTTTATTATCACTGCAGCTATCATCATTAGCGTTGTAGTTTATTATCACTGCAGCTGTCATCATTAGTGTTGTAGTTTATTATCACTGCAGCTGTCATCATTAGCGTTGTAGTTTATTATCACTGCAGCTATCATCATTAGCGTTGTAGTTTATTATCACTGCAGCTGTCATCAATAGCGTTGTAGTTTATTATCACTACAGCTATCATCAATAGTGTTGTAGTTTATTATCACTGCAGCTGTCATCATTAGTGTTGTAGTTTATTATCACTGCAGCTGTCATCAATAGTGTTGTAGTTTATTATCACTGCAGTTGTCATCAATAGTGTTGTAGTGTATTAACACTGCAGCTATCATCATTAGCGTTGTAGTTTATTATCACTGCAGCTGTCATCATTAGTGTTGTAGTTTATTATCACTGCAGTTGTCATCATTAGTGTTGTAGTTTATTATCACTGCAGCTATCATCAATAGTGTTGTAGTTTATTATCACTGCAGCTGTCATCAATAGCGTTGTAGTTTATTATCACTGCAGCTGTCATCATTAGCGTTGTAGTTTATTATCACTGCAGCTATCATCATTAGCGTTGTAGTTTATTATCACTGCAGCTGTCATCATTAGTGTTGTAGTTTATTATCACTGCAGCTGTCATCATTAGTGTTGTAGTTTATTATCACTGCAGCTGTCATCATTAGCGTTGTAGTTTATTATCACTGCAGCTGTCATCAATAGCGTTGTAGTTTATTATCACTGGAGTTGTCATCAATAGCGTTGTAGTTTATTATCACTGCAGCTGTCATCATTAGTGTTGTAGTGTATTAACACTGCAGCTGTCATCAATAGCGTTGTAGTTTATTATCACTGCAGCTGTCATCATTAGCGTTGTAGTTTATTATCACTGCAGCTGTCATCAATAGTGTTGTAGTTTATTATCACTGCAGCTGTCATCAATAGCGTTGTAGTTTATTATCACTGCAGCTGTCATCATTAGCGTTGTAGTTTATTATCACTGCATCTGTCATCATTAGTGTTGTAGTTTATTATCACTGCAGCTATCATCAATAATGTTGTAGTTTATTATCACTGCAGCTATCATCATTAGCGTTGTAGTTTATTATCACTGCAGCTGTCATCATTAGCGTTGTAGTTTATTATCACTGCAGCTGTCATCATTAGTGTTGTAGTTTATTATCACTGCAGCTATCATCAATAATGTTGTAGTTTATTATCACTGCAGCTATCATCATTAGCGTTGTAGTTTATTATCACTGCAGCTGTCATCAATAGCGTTGTAGTTTATTATCACTGCAGTTGTCATCATTAGCGTTGTAGTTTATTATCACTGCAGCTATCATCATTAGTGTTGTAGTTTATTATCACTGCATCTGCCATCATTAGCGTTGTAGTTTATTATCACTGCAGCTATCATCATTAGTGTTGTAGTTTATTATCACTGCAGCTATCATCAATAGCGTTGTAGTTTATTATCACTGCAGCTGTCATCATTAGCGTTGTAGTTTATTATCACTGCAGCTGTCATCAATAGCGTTGTAGTTTATTAACACTGCGGCTATCATCATTAGCGTTGTAGTTTATTATCACTGCAGCTGTCATCAATAGCGTTGTAGTGTATTAACACTGCGGCTATCATCATTAGCGTTGTAGTTTATTATCACTGCAGCTGTCATCATTAGCGTTGTAGTTTATTATCACTGCAGCTGTCATCAATAGCGTTGTAGTTTATTAACACTGCGGCTATCATCATTAGCGTTGTAGTTTATTATCACTGCAGCTGTCATCATTAGCGTTGTAGTTTATTAACACTGCGGCTATCATCATTAGCGTTGTAGTTTATTATCACTGCAGCTATCATCATTAGCGTTGTAGTTTATTAACACTGCGGCTATCATCAATAGTGTTGTAGTTTATTATCACTGCAGCTGTCATCATTAGCGTTGTAGTTTATTAACACTGCGGCTATCATCATTAGCGTTGTAGTTTATTATCACTGCAGCTGTCATCATTAGCGTTGTAGTTTATTATCACTGCAGCTATCATCATTAGCGTTGTAGTTTATTATCACTGCAGCTGTCATCATTAGCGTTGTAGTTTATTATCACTGCAGCTA
Source organism: Lethenteron reissneri (assembly GCF_015708825.2). Taxonomy (NCBI): domain Eukaryota; kingdom Metazoa; phylum Chordata; class Hyperoartia; order Petromyzontiformes; family Petromyzontidae; genus Lethenteron; species Lethenteron reissneri. The sequence goes on from NC_083848.1 coordinate 585,648, forward strand.
TCATCAATAGCGTTGTAGTTTATTAACACTGCAGCTGTCATCATTAGCGTTGTAGTTTATTATCACTGCAGCTATCATCATTAGCGTTGTAGTTTATTAACACTGCGGCTATCATCAATAGCGTTGTAGTTTATTATCACTGCGGCTGTGATCATTCGTGTTGTAGTTTGCTACGCACATCAGAGGGTTTTGTTGGGGTGATGTCGTGTGAAATGTAAGTGCTGCCTGCCCCGTGTCTGTCGGCAGACGAGAACTTGGACGACTACATGGCCATGTCCACAGATGTCTCTCCACCTCCAGGTACAAACGCACAGACAAAGGTCCCCCGTGTAGCCTCACGCAGGCCGTAGGGGCAAGTGCTGTCAGTAGCGAGCGCCTATGGAGGCTACCGGCACTGTGGCACACGAGGGGGTGGGTGGCCAGCACCACGCTCGGCCGCCTTTGTCTCCCCAGTGCTAGCGATGTTTGCTACACACCGCACCAGGTACTCATTTGAGGCTGAGTCGACCTAGAGGAGGCCCAGGACTGGTTCAGATAATCGTCGCCACTGTTTTTGGTCGTGAGCGGGAATCGAACTCGGGTCGCCGGGTTCGTAGCGCAGCGTAGCGCTAACCACTGCACCACCGCTCCCCAGACACACACAGACACACACACACCCCCACACACACACCCACACACACCCACACACACCACACACACACCCACACACACCCACACACACACACCACACACACCCACACACACCCACACACACACCCACACACACCCACACACATACCACACACCCACACACACCCACACACACACACACCACACACATACCACACACCCACACACACCCACACACACACACACCACACACATACCACACACCCACACACACCCACACACACCCACACACACACACGCCATACACACACCCACACACACACACCATACACACACCTACACACCCACACACACCCACACACACCCACACACACACACCCACACACACCCACAAACACCCACATACCCACACCACACACACACTCACCCACACACATCCACACACACACCCACACCCACCCACAAACACCCACACACCCACACCACACACACACCCACCCACCCCCACCCACACACACACCCACACCCACCCACAAACACCCACACACCCACACTCACCCACACACACCCTCCCACACACATGTGCGCGCTCGCGCTCACCGACGGCGATTTCCCCATCATCCCGCAGCCTCAGCCCCTCGCGACCACACGGAGAGCCCGGGGCGTGAGGAGGAGGAGGAGGAAGAGGAGGAGGACATCTACATGGTGCTCACGCCGTCCAACTCCAGCTCGCCGCCCACTCCTCACCAAGGTAGCCATCCAGCGCACGCAGCACGCGGCCATTCAGCTCCTCGCTTTTCCACTGCACAAACCGAACCGTGCCAAGCCAGCCCTGGCATGGTTCGTTGTTTTTTTCCACTGCACAAACCGAGCCGTGCCAAGCCAGCCCTGGTATGGTTCGTTGTTTTTTTCCACTGCACAAACCGAGCCGTGCCAAGCCAGCCCTGGTATGGTTTGTTGTTTTTTTCCACTGCACAAACCGAACCGTGCCAAGCCAGCCCTGGTATGGTTCGTTGTTTTTTTCCACTGCACAAACCGAGCCGTGCCAAGCCAGCCCTGGTATGGTTCGTTGTTTTTTTCCACTGCACAAACCGAACCGTGCCAAGCCAGCCCTGGTATGGTTCGTTGTTTTTTTCCACTGCACAAACCGAACCGTGCCAAGCCAGCCCTGATAGGGTTCGTTGTTTTTTTCCACTGCACAAACCGAACCGTGCCAAGCCAGCCCTGATAGGGTTCGTTTTTTTTTCCACTGCACAAAGTGAACCGTGCCAAGCCAGCCCTGACATGGTTCGTTTTTTTTTTCCACTGCACAAACCGAACCGTGCTAAGCCAGCCCTGGCATGTTTTTTCTTTTTTCCACTGCACAAACCGAACCGTGCCAAGCCAGCCCTGACATGTTTTTTCTTTTTTCCACTGCACAAACCGAACCGTGCTAAGCCAGCCCTGGCATGTTTTTTCTTTTTTCCACTGCACAAACCGAGCCGTGCCAAGCCAGCCCTGGTATGGTTCGTTTTTTTTTCCACTGCACAAACCGAGCCGTGCCAAGCCAGCCCTGATAGGGTTCGTTTTTTTTTTCCACTGCACAAACCGAGCCGTGCCAAGCCAGCTCCGGCACATTTTTTTCCACATCCGAGTCAGGCCAGGGCTAGGCCTGGCACGGTTGTTTTCGGGTTTTTTTTCCACTGCACAAAACTGTGCCGTGCCGTGCCACTAACGTTGCACGCGGTGATGACGACGCCGAAGTTGATGATGATGTTGATGATGATGTCATTGATGATGATGATGTTGACGATGATGTCATTGATGATGATGATGTTGACGATGATTTCATCGCTGATGTTGACGATGTTGACAATGTCATTGATGATGTCATCGTTGATGATGGTGTTGATGTTGGTGGTGATGTCATCGATGATGATGTTGACGATGTCGATGATGATGTCATCGATGATGATGTTGACGATGTCGATGATGATGTCATCGCTGATGTTGACGATGTCATTGATGATGTCATCGTTAATGATGGTGTTGGTATTGACGATATCGATGATGATGTCATCGTTGATGATGTCATCATTGATGATGGTGTTGATGATGTTGATGTCATCGATGATGATGTTGACGATGTCGTTGATGTCATCAATGTTGATGATGTTGACGATGTCGTTGATGATTTCATCATGGGAACCTCATTTGCCAGTAAAAATATGATAATTGGTTTTTTACCCTTCTATCTGGCAACAAAACTGACACCTTTTTACAAGGAGTCATGTTTGCATAGACCGCAATACCTGCAGTCATAATGCATTATGACTGCAGGTATTGCGGTCTATGCAAACATGACTCCTCGTAAAAAGGTGTCAGTTTTGTTGCCAGATAGAAGGGTAAAAAACCGATGATTTCATCGTTGATGATGATGATGTCGATGTTGATGATGTCATCGTTGATGATGATGATGTCGATGTTGACGATGTTGATGTTGACGATGTCGATGTTGATGATGTCATCGTTGATGATGATGATGATGTCGATGTTGATGATGTCATCGTGGATGATGATGATGTCGATGTTGACGATGTCGATGTTGATGATGTCATCGTTGATAATGATGTTGATGACGATGTTGATGTTGACGATGTCGATGATGATGTCATCGTTGATAATGATGTTGATGACGATGTCGATGTTGATGATGTCGACGATGTCATCGTTTGTGATGATGTCGATGATGTCATCATTGATGATGTCGATGATGATGTCATCATTGATGATGTCAACGACGATGTTAACGATGACGTCATCCTCATCGATGATGATGACGACGATGATGTCCGACAGAGACCCCTGCCCAGAAGAAGACTCTCTCCACGCGCCTCAGGGAGAACTTCGCCACCGTCTCTCTCAACCTTCGCGGCAAGGTAACCGGGCCGCCACCACCGAGATGTTGACTACCTCGCCTGGCACGCAGGAGGTCGTGGGTTCCATCCCGACCCTGACGATGCCTGCTGTAGTTGGAGAGATGTTGACTACCTCGCCTGGCACGCAGGAGGTCGTGGGTTCCATCCCGACCCTGATGAGATGTTGACTACCTCGCCTGGTACGCAGGAGGTCGTGGGTTCCATCCCGACCCTGATGAGATGTTGACTACCTCGCCTGGTACGCAGGAGGTCGTGGGTTCGATCCCGACCCTGATGAGATGTTGACTACCTCGCCTGGTACGCAGGAGGTCGTGGGTTCGATCCCGACCCTGATGAGATGTTGACTACCTCGCCTGGTACGCAGGAGGTCGTGGGTTCGATCCCGACCCTGATGAGATGTTAACTACCTCGCCTGGTACGCAGGAGGTCGTGGGTTCCATCCCGACCCTGATGAGATGTTGACTACCTCGCCTGGTACGCAGGAGGTCGTGGGCTCGATCCCGACCCTGACGATGCCTGCTGCTGCTGCTGTATATTTGGAATCTGCGTGTCTCTCTCATCATCATCATCACGGTGGCTATGAGATGTTGACTACCTCGCCTGGTACGCAGGAGGTCGTGAGTTCGATCCCGACCCTGACGATGCCTGCTGCTGCTGCTGTATATTTGGAGTCTGCATCTCTCTCTCTCTCTCCCCATAATTTTTGGGGATTTTTCTCCGGGTCCTCCTGTTCATTCCCTCCACATTGAGAGTCAGCGTCACGCAATTTAGAGTCGTTTGGCTGCTGCTGATACTTGTCCACGTGATGACGATGACTGCACGGGCGTGGCACGGGCTAGAGAAGAGATGGAGTGATGTGGTACAGCAGGACGTGGAGCTGAGTGGACTTGCCGATGACTGGTACCAGCGGTGTCAAGATCGGCCTCAGTGGAGGAGGCTCGTGAAGGACGCTACTGGGCAGTTGGAGGCAATCGCCCTCCAACAACAACGGAGGGCGGAGGAGCGACGCTCACAACAACGAGCGGAGCGCCGGGTGGTTAAAGCACAGCAAGTTGGCACAGCAGGGGGCACAGGTGGTGCATCAGCCACTCATCTCAGTCATCTCAGTCGGTCGACCCGTGGCACCTGCTGGGTCTGCCCCGTGACCTCCTGCCATCGAGAGATTGACACTTCACGTGGCCACAACGTGCACCTAGCCTGGCACAGGCCCCATAGTGACATCACTGACACTTAGAGGCGAATGGCGGTTTTTGTTGGGTGGTGGTGGTGATGGCGGTGGTGGTGGGGAGCGGTGGTGCAGCGGTTAGCGCTACGCTGCGCTACGAACCCGGTGACTCAAGTTTGATTCCCGCTCACGGCCACCAACACCGCCGGTGACGATTATCTGAACCGGCCCTGGGCCTCCCTTAGGTCGACTCGGCCTCAAATGAGTGCCTGGTGCGATGTATAAAAACATTGCCACTAGGGAGACAAAGGCGGTCGGGCGTGGTGCTGGCTAACTGCACTTGCCCCAACAATCTGTGAAGGTCTTAATTTTAGAACTTTCGTAACTGCAGGAATTATTATTTGGTTCTTTCGGTTAAGTCACGTCTAGACGTGACTTAACCGAAAGAACCAAATAATAATCTGTGAAGGCTTTATGGGGGATCTTGTCTTTGGTGCTGGTGGCGTGGGTGATGGTGGTGGTGGTGGCCGTGATGGTGGTGGCGGTGGTGGTAGTGGCGGAGATGGTGGCGGTGGTTGATGGTGGTGGTGGTTGATGCTGTTGGTGGTGGTGGTTGATTGTGGTGCTGGTGGTTAATGCTGGTGGTGGTGGTGGTTGATGCTGGTGGTGTTGATGCCGTTGGTGGTGCCCCACAGGTACCGCAGGTGGCCCAGGCTCTGTCCGAGGGCGGCTTCCTGAGCGAAGAGGAGAGGGCGGCCACCGTCGCTGCTGCGGCCGCCACCGTCACCGGCACCGTCACCGCCACCGGCACGGGGGTCACGGGGGTCACGGGGGTCACGGGGGTCACGGGGGCTGGCGCCGCCGCGGTGAACAAGCTCATCCTGAGGGCGCTGGCGCGGGGCGGCGAGGAGGAGTGCGGCCTGCTGCTAGCGCACGCAGGCCTCGTCTGATCCAGCGCGTGTGCCACCAACCCCAATCCCAGGCTACCCCGAGTCTCTCTACACCACGAGTCTCTCTACACCACGAGTCTCTCTAGACCACGAGTCTCTCTAGACCCAGGTGAACCGAGTCTTTGTGAGTCTCTATGGGTCTCTGGGGATCTCTGGGGGCCTCTGGGGGTCTCTATGGGTCTCTGTGGGCTTTAATGCGTCTCTATGAGCGTGAATCTCTATGGGTCTCTGTGGGACTCTATGAGTCTATGTGGGTCTCTGTGAGTCTCTGTGAGTCTCTATGGATCTCTGTGGGTCTCTGTGAGTCTCTGTGGGTCTCTGTGAGTCTTTGTGAGTCTACGTAGGTCTCTGTGAGTTTCTTTGAGTTTCTGTGGGTCTCTGTGGGACTTTATGAGTCTCTATGGGTCTCTGTGAGTCTCTGTGAGTCTCTATGGGTCTCTGTGGGTCTCTGTGGGTCTCTGTGAGTCTCTGTGAGTTTCTGTGGGTCTCTGTGGGTCTTTGTGGGTCTCTGTGCGTCTCTACTAGTGGGATTTGTCCGGTATTGTTGTGTGTGTATGTCTGGGTGATTTGTTTACTTATGCTGTACTTGCCAATATGATGGTGTGTGTCTGTCAGTGTTTGTTGTTGTTGTTGTGACCCCGTACCCCGTACCTGGACAATCTGTGACAATGAGCTTCATAGCTCACCTGATTCCCTCGTGTCGCAGTCTAAGTGATTTTATAGGATATTTAACCGGCTGGGGCTGTATTAGAATATAAGAATAGCTTCGTATCCTTTCTCTGGCAATTAAACAGCAGTTGTGTTTAAGACAAGGCCGTCATTATAACACATTCCTGCGGAGGGAGCTGGTAGGAACGTCGGGTTGCAAGGTCAATGGCCTGCAGGGTCAACGGCGGCGTGGTGTATTCCGCAAATATGCCCGACTGTGAGGGCGGGCACAAGCCGGCGTGAGTAGGTGAAACGTTGAGTTTTATAAGGGCACCACGGGGTGACCAGCCCCTCCCCACCCAGCCCCACCCCTCCCACCCCCCACCCAGCCCCACCCTCCCCACCCAGCCCCTCCCCCTCCCCACCCAGCCCCTCCCCGCCCTCCCCTCCCAGCCCCTCCCCACCCTCCCCTCCCCACCCAGCCCCACCCTCCCCACCCAGCCCCTCCCCACCCTCCCCACCCAGCCCATCCCCACCCAGCCCCACCCTCCCCACCCAGCCCCTCCCCACCCTCCCCTCTCCACCCAGCCCCACCCCTCCCATTTTTGGATGCACGACGGACGGACACAATAATCCCCTGTGGGCTGGTGGAACCAGGAGGTTCCTACCAGTAATAGATTCAATATGCTCAAAATGTCCCCCCCCCCACCAATATATTGCTATAAAACATATAAAAATGTACTAATAATTGCTATGCTATGTAAATAAAAACAATTTGCTAAACCTTGGCCACAATATCTGGACTTGTCTTCATATAAATAAACGCATAGATGTATCTTTATATGATTGTGGTTGTACTTTATTAATCCCGAATCTCTGCCATTACATACAATGAAACAAGGAATGGTAAAAAAAAAATCAAAACAGAGCAATGTTATACAATACACTCTTAGACATTATTGTACAAAATAAAATAAAAAGTCCATCCCATGTGTTGGTGAATTTTTAAAAATATTTTTACGCAGCAAATGGCAGGAAATGAGTTTAAAAGTTTGATTTTTTTCTGGGGTTTTTGGGGGGTTGGGCCCATTATTGTACAAAATAAAATAAAAAGTTCATCCCGTGTGTTGGTGAATTTTTAATAAATATTTTTACGCAGGAAATGGCAGGAAATGAGTTTAAAATTTTGATTTTTTTTCTGGGTTTTTTGGGGGGTTGGGCCCCCCAGACGCCCTGGAAGATTTCCCCCCCCCCCCCCCCATGTTGGCTACGGCCTTGGAGATGTTCAAACACCACAATAGACACCGATTATAAGGCGTCATCAAGGGTCTGCGTTAACCGCGCGCACACAACACTGGTGGCGAACACATGATGATGATCTTCTTGGTTCTTTCGGTAAAGTCACGTAGAAGGGAAATAATAAAAATAAAACATCATAAATACAATTCTCACGACGTTTCGGCTACAACGCAAGCAGCCGTCCTCAGGTGAAGAATGAAACACCACCAAGCTTGGAGCGTATATTTAAGCTGCTGGGTTGGAGGGGGGAGAAGAGCGCCTTGACAAAAGAAAGAACCAAGAAGATGAATCCCTGCAGTCACGAAAGCTTTACATCGAAACATGATGATGATGATGTTAAAGGCATTGACTTTGAGACTGACTCTACGTCGTGACGTCATCACGCAACTCAGCTGCAGCGAGTCCAACCGGAATTTACGTCGTGACGTCATCACGCAACTCAGCAGCAGCGAACTCAGAAGGGAGTCTGCGTGGTGACGTCATCACGAGTCCAACCGCAATCTGCGTGATGACGTCATCACGCAACTCAGGTGCAGCGAGTCCAACCGGAATCTACGTCGTGACGTCATCACGCAACTCAACTGCAGCGAACTTCGAAGGGAGTCTGCGTGGTGACGTCATCACGCAACTCAGCTGCAGCGAGTCCAACCGGAATTTACGTCGTGACGTCATCACGCAACTCAGCTGTTGCGAGTCCAACCGGAATTTACGTCATGACGTCATCACGCATCTCAGCTGGAGCGAACTCAGAAGGGAGTCTGCGTGGTGACGTCATCACGCAACTCAGCTGTCGCGAACTCAGAAGGGAGTCTGCGTGATGACGTCATCACGCAACTCAGCTGCAACGAGTACAACTGGAATCTACGTCGTGACGTCATCACGCAACTCAGCTGCCGCGAACTCAAAAGGAAGTCTGCGTGGTGACGTCACCACGCAAAGCCAGCTGCTGCGAACCAAACCCAAATCTGCGCAGTGACGTCACCACGCAAAGCCAGCTGCTGCGATCCCAACCCAAATCTGCGCGGTGACGTCACCACGCAACCCAAACAGAGTGGGAAGTCTGCGTGGTGACGTCACCGCGCAAACCCAGCCGCTGCGATCCCAACCCAAATCTGCGCGGTGACGTCACCACGCAACCCAAACAGAGTGGGAAGTCTGCGTGGTGACGTCACCGCGCAAACCCAGCCGCTGCGATCCCAACCCAAATCTGCGCGGTGACGTCACCACGCAACCCAAACAGAGTGGGAAGTCTGCGTGGTGACGTCACCGCGCAAACCCAGCCGCTGCGATCCCAACCCAAATCTGCGCGGTGACGTCACCACGCAACCCAAACAGAGTGGGAAGTCTGCGTGGTGACGTCACCGAGACGACGTCACCGGCGTGTTGGGGGAGTCGAGATCACTTCCCCCTCCCTCCCTCCTCCACCACCTCCACAAACTTCACAGCAAATAGAAACATTGAGAGAGGACGCGGCCGCTTCACACAAACAAACAACAACACCCTCGTACGATGGCCGCTGCTGCTGCTACAGCGACGACGACGCTGCTGTGCGTGCTAGCGCTGGGCCAGGCGTTCTACCTCCCGGGTCTCGCCCCCGTCAGCTTCTGCGAGAAGGCCGAGGAGCACCTCAACTGTCAGGTAGGCTCGTCAGGCCCACGCCGAGGCTTCGGCCTAAACTCCCTTCGGTCTTTTTCTTCTTCTTCTTCTTCTCGTTTCCCTTCGTCCGTCGCGAAGTTTGAACGCGCTGTTGTTGTTGTTGTTATTGTTGTTGTTGTTGATATTGTTGTTGTCGTCGTCGTTATTGTTTGACGCTATAACGCCGCGCTCTCTCGTCGTATTTTTTTTCCCTTTTCGGAGTCTTTAATGCGGCAGAGTAGGCCAAATACACAGTGCGGAGTTGTGTGTGGTGGAGTTCCACTGGTGGAGCTCCACTTGGGCAGCTTCACTGGTGGAGCTCGTGTGGTGGAGGTCGTGTGGTGGAGGTCGTGTGGTGGAGCTTCACTGGTGGAGCTCGTGTGGTGGAGGTCGTGTGGTGGAGCTTCACTGGTGGAGCTCGTGTGGTGGAGGTCGTGTGGTGGAGCTTCACTGGTGGAGCTCGTGTGGTGGAGGTCCTGTGGTGGAGCTTCACTGGTGGAGCTCGTGTGGTGGAGGTCGTGTGGTGGAGCTCCGCTGTGAAGCTCCACCGGTGGAGCTCGCGTGGTGGAGCTCCGCCGGTGGAGCTCCGCCGGTGGAGCTCGTGTGTGGTGGAGCTCCACTGGTGGAGCTTCACTGGTGGAGCTCGTGTGTGGTGGAGCTCTACTGGTGGAGCTCCACTGGTGGAGCTCGTTTGGTGGAGCTTCACTGGTGGAGCTCCACTGGTGGAGCTCGCGTGGTGGAGCTCGTGTGTGGTGGAGCTCGTGTGTGGTGGAGCTTGAACACACACCGGTGGGCTAAAGTTGTGAACTATTCTGTCTTCTGTCAACGTGACACTTTGTTGAATGATTGGCCGTGTCGGGTGGTGGAGGGTTGCGACACATTTATACTGAACGCGATCTAACCCACAAACCTTTATCATGAATGATACTGGTCACCCAAGCCTACGTATCATCATCTCTTTAATCACCATCATCATCATCATCATCTCGATCACCATCATCATTGTTTTCACCACCACCATCATCATCATCATCATTTCTATCACAACATCAATATCATCTCTCTCACCATCATCTCTTTCACCATCATCATTTTAACACCACCATCATCGTCATCGTCGCCCTCGCAAAAGAGGGTTTTAACCTCAAGGGGTTTTTTGTGTTAACCTGGTTAGATGAAGGTGAAATACACCTGATGATGGACACTTGTGTTGCGCCCGAAATGTCGTGATTTATTTTATTTTATACCTACGTGACTTTACCGAAAGAACCAAAGAGTATACAATAAAATATTTTCATAACCACCACCATCATCTCCACCACCATCATCTCCACCACCATCATCTCCACCACCATCATCTCCACCACCACCATCACCTCCACCACCACCATCACCTCCACCATCGGCATCACCACCGCCATCACCACTGCCATCATCACCACCATCATCACCACCATCATCTCCACCACCACCATCACCTCCAACACCGCCATCACCACCATCACCACCACCATCACCTCCATCACCACCACCACCATCACCACCATCACCACCACCACCATCACCATCCCCACCATCACCACCACCATCATCACCACCACCATCACCATCCCCACCATCACCACCATCATCACCACGACCACCACCATCACCATCCCCACCATCACCACCATCACCTCCACCATCACCACCACCATCGCCATCCCCACCACCATCCCCACCACCAGCACCACCATCACCACTACCACCATCACCACCACCACCACGTGCGTGACCTCTGCTGTAAGTGTGTCGCCCCTCTCTGTGCGTGTCCCAGTCCACCATCGAGCTCTACATGAACCGCCTGGACTCGGTGGAGTCTGTGCTGCCCTACGAGTACAACGCGTGAGTACTCGCTCACGTACTCACACTCACTCACGTACTCACTCACTCGTACTCACACTCACTCACGTACTCACTCACGTAATCTCACACGTACTCACTCACGCACTCTCACACGTACTCTCACACGCACTCTCACACGCATTCACACTCACTCGCGTACTCACTCACGTACTCACACGCACGCACTCACTCGTACTCACACGCACGCACTCACTCGTACTCACACGCACGCACTCACACGTACTCACGCACTCACACACACTCACACGCACTCACAAACATGTACCCACACACAAAGACAAAGACCCCCTGTAGAGCCTTAACAGACTGTTGGGGCAAGTGCTGCTACTCGCAACTACCAACAGCACTTGCCCCGCCATCCCGTGAGAGGCTACACGGGGGATCTTTGTCTCGTAACACTGACTCCCCCCCCCCCCGGCCTCTCTCCCGTCGGCGTGTGGTCTAGGTTCGACTTCTGCAAGGCGCCCGAAAGCAAACAGAGACCCACGGAGAACCTGGGCCAGGTGCTGTTCGGTGAGAGGATAGAGCCCTCGCCGTACAAGGTGCGTGGTGGCCACGTGGTCTCATGGCTCGCCGGGGTGGGGGGTGGGGGGGGCTCGCACACCAGCCCCGCAGAGGGGGCCCGGGTTCGATTCCTGAGTCTGTGTGGTGTGTGTGAGTGTGTCACTGTGTCACTGTGTGTGTGTCACTGTGTGTGAGTCTGTGTGTGGTGTGTGAGTGTGTCTCACTGTGTCACTGTGTGTGTCACTGTGTTTGTGTCACTGTGTGTGTGTGTCACTGTGTGTGTGTGTCACTGTGTGTCACTGTGTGTGTCTGTGTCACTGTGTGTGTGTGTCACTGTGTGTGTCTGTGTGTGTGTCACTGTGTGTGAGTCTGTGTGTGGTGTGTGAGTGTGTCTCACTGTGTCACTGTGTGTATCTCTGTGTGTGTGTGTCTGTCTCTGTGTGTGTGTCTGTGTGTGTGTCTGTGTGAGTGTGTCACTGTGTTTGCGTGTGTGTCTGTCAACACTTCACGTGGCCTCAAGGTGCACTTGGCCTGGCACAAGCGTCGTGGTGACGTCACCGTCACTTAGTGGCGAATGGCGGTTGTTGTTGTTGTTGTGTGTCTGTGTGAGTGAGACTGTGTGCGTGACTCATCATAGACGCTGCTGCTTCTCGCTACTAACAGCACTTGCCCCTACAGCCTGTTAGAGGCTACACAGGGGATCTTTGTCTGTGTATAGGTGTTGCTGCTACTCGCTACTAACAGTACTTGCCCCTACAGCCTGTTAGAGGCTACACGGGGGATCTTTGTCTGTGTATAGGTGCTGCTGCTACTCGCTACTAACAGCACTTGCCCCTACAGCCTGTTAGAGGCTACACGGGGGATCTTTGTCTGTGTATAGGTGCTGCTGCTACTCGCTACTAACAGCACTTGCCCCTACAGTCTGCTAGAGGCTACATGGGTGACCTTTGCCTGTGTGCAGGTGACGTTCAAGGAGGAGACGGCGTGTGCCGTCCTGTGCGAGCCCAAGGTGTACGAGCCGGGCTCCGCCGATGACCAGGCCAGCCTGGACTTCCTCAAGAAGGCCATGCACTTCAACTACCAGCACCACTGGTATCCCCTCCATCATCACCATCGTCACCATCATCATCACCATCGTCATCACCATCGTCATCATCATCGCCATCATCATCACCATCATCATCACTACAACCACTTCAACTACCAGCACCACTGGTATCTCCATCATCACCATCATCATCACCATCGTCATCACCATCGTCATCATCATCGCCATCATCATCACCATCATCATCACTACAACCACTTCAACTACCAGCACCACTGGTATCTCCATCATCACCATCATCACCATCATCACCATCATCACCATCATCATCACCATCATCATCACCATCATCATCATCATCGCCATCATCATCATCACCATCATTATCATCACCATCATTATTACCATCATCATCACCATCATCACTACAACCACTTCAACTACCAGCACCACTGGTATCTCCTCCATCACCGCCACCACCATCAGCATCACCACCACCATCAGCATCACCATCACCACCATCACCATCCTCATCAGTGTGCCTGTGTGTGTGTGCGATAGTAGACTGTCCGTGATGTGGTGTCTCTTGTGTTGCCTGTGTGTGTGACTGTGTGTGTGTGTGACTGTGTGTGTGTGTGACTGTGTGTGTGTGACTGTGTGTGTGTGTGACTGTGTGTGTGACTGTGTGTGTGTGTGACTGTGTGTGTGTGTGACTGTGTGTGTGTGCGTGACTGTGTGTGTGTGTGACTGTGTGTGTGTGTGACTGTGTGTGTGACTGTGTGTGTGTGTGACTGTGTGTGTGATTGTGTGTGTGACTGTGTGTGTGTGTGTGACTGTGTGTGTGACTTGTGTGTGACTGTGTGTGTGTGACTGTGTGTGTGTGTGACTGTGTGTGTGTTGTGACTGTGTGTGTGTGACTGTGTGTGTGTGTGACTGTGTGTGTGTGTGACTGTGTGTGTGTGTGTGACTGTGTGTGTGTGTGACTGTGTGTGTGTGTTGCCTGTGTGTGCGTGACTGTGTGTGTGTGTGACTGTGTGTGTGTGACTGTGTGTGTGTGTTGCCTGTGTGTGCGTGACTGTGTGTGTGTGTGACTGTGTGTGTGTGTGACTGTGTGTGTGTGTGACTGTGTGTGTGTGTGACTGTGTGTGTGTGTGACTGTGTGTGTGCGTGACTGTGTGTGTGCGTGACTGTGTGTGTGCGTGACTGTGTGTGTGCGTGACTGTATGTGTGCGTGACTGTGTGTGTGCGTGACTGTGTATGTGTGTGACTGTGTGTGTGTGTGACTGTGTGTGTGTGTGACTGTGTGTGTGTGTGACTGTGTGTGTGACTGTGTGTGTGTGTGACTGTGTGTGTGTGTGACTGTGTGTGTGTGCGTGACTGTGTGTGTGTGCGTGACTGTGTGTGTGTGTGACTGTGTGTGTGTGTGACTGTGTGTGCGTGACTGTGTGTGTGTGTGACTGTGTGTGTGTGAGACTGTGTGTGTGCGTGACTGTGTGTGTGCGTGACTGTGTGTGTGCGTGACTGTGTGTGCGTGACTGTGTGTACGTGTGACTGTGTGTACGTGTGACTGTGTGTACGTGTGACTGAGTGTACGTGTGACTGTGTGTACGTGTGACTGTGTGTGCGTGTGACTGTGTGTACGTGTGACTGTGTGTGCGTGTGTCTGTGTGTGTGTGACTGTGTGTGCGTGTGACTGTGTGTGTGACTGTGTGTGCGTGTGACTGTGTGTGTGAAACTGTGTGTGCGTGTGACTGTGTGTGTGTCTGTGTGTGCGTGCTGCCTGTAAGGTCGTGGACAACATGCCGCTGGCGTGGTGTGTGTGTGTGTGATTCTTGTGTGTGTGATTCTTGTGTGTGTGTGTGATTCTGGTGTGTGTGTGACTGTGTGACTGTGTGTGTGTGTGTGTGCGCGGTGTATGTGTGTGACTGTGTCTGTGTGTGACTGTGACTGTGTGTGTCTGTGTGTGTGTGACTGTGTGTGTGTGCGGCGTGTGTGTGTGACTGTGTGTGTCTGTGTGACTGTGTGTCTGTGTATCTGTGTGTGTGTGTGTGTGACTGTGTGTGTGTGTGACTGTGTGTGTGTGTGGTGTGTAGGATTGTAGACAACATGCCGGTGACGTGGTGCTACCACGTGGACGAGGGGAAGCTCTTCTGTAACCCCGGCTTCCCCGTCGGTGTGTGTGTGTGTCTGTGTGTGTGTGACTGTGTGTGTGTGACTGTGTGGTGTGTAGGATTGTTGACAACATGCCGGTGACATGGTGCTACCACGTGGACGAGGGGAAACTCTTCTGTAACCCCGGCTTCCCCGTGGGCTGCTACGTCACTGCCACCGGGCAGCCCAAGGACGCCTGCATCATCAGCGTGAGGAGTACACCACTACCGCTACTAACTACCACTAATAACTACCACTACTAACTACCACTACTAACTACCACTATAACTACTGTAACTACTACTCTAGCAATCACAAGGACGCCTGCATCATCAGCGTGAGGGTTACACCACTACTAACTACCACTACTAACTACCACTACTAACTACCACTACTAACTACCACTACTAACTACCACTATAACTACTGTAACTACTACTCTAGCAATCACAAGGACGCCTGCATCATCAGCGTGAGGGTTACACCACTACTAACTACCACTACTAACTACCACTACTAACTACCACTACTAACTACCACTACTAACTACCACTACTAACTACCACTACTAACTACCACTACTAACTACCACTACTACCACTATGACTACTGTAACTACTACTCTAGCAATCACAAGGACGCCTGCATCATCAGCGTGAGGGTTACACCACTACTAACTACCACTACTAACTACCACTACTAACTACCACTACTAACTACTACTACTAACTACCACTACTAACTACAACTACTAACTACCGCTACTAACTACCGCTACTACTACCACTACTAACTAGCACTAACTACCACTACTAACTACCACTACTAACTACCACTATAACTACTGTAACTACTACTCTAGCAATCACAAGGACGCCTGCATCATCAGCGTGAGGGTTACACCACTACTAACTACCACTACTAACTACCACTACTAACTACCACTACTGTGTTACTACTACTGTGTTACTACTACTACCTCTGTGTTACTACCTCTGTGTTACTACTACTACCTCTGTGTTACTACTACTACCTCTGTGTTACTACTACTACTACTGTGTTACTACTACTACCACTGTGTTACTACTACTCCCTCTGTGTTACTACTACTACCACTGTGTTACTACTACTACCTCTGGTTACTACTACTACCACTGTGTTACTACCTGTGTTACTACTACTACCTCTGTGTTATTACTACTACTACTACTGTGTTACTACTACTACCTCCGTGTTACTACTACTACTGTGTTACTACTACTACCTCTGTGTTACTACTACTACCACTGTGTTACTACTACTACCACTGTGTTACTACTACTACCTCTGTGTTACTACTACTACCACTGTGTTACTACTACTACCTCTGTGTTACTACCACTGTGTTACTACTACTACCTCTGTGTTACTACCACTGAGTTACTACTACTACCACTGTGTTACTACTACTACCTCTGTGTTACTACTACTACCTCTGTGTTACTACTACTACCTCTGTGTTACTACTACTACCACTGTGTTACTACTACTACCTCTGTGTTACTACTACTACCTCTGTGTTACTACTACTACCACTGTGTTACTACTACTACCTCTGTGTTACTACTACTACTACCTCTGTGTTACTACTACTACCTCTGTGTTACTACTACTACTACTGTGTTACTACTACTACCACTGTGTTACTACTACTCTGTGTTACTACTACTACCACTGTGTTACTACTACTACCTCTGGTTACTACTACTACCACTGTGTTACTACCTGTGTTACTACTACTACTACTGTGTTACTACTACTACCACTGTGTTACTACTACTACCACTGTGTTACTACTACTACCACTGTGTTACTACCACTGAGTTACTACTACTACCTCTGTGTTACTACTACTACCTCTGTGTTACTACTACTACCTCTGTGTTACTACTACTACCTCTGTGTTACTACTACTACCTCTGTGTTACTACTACTACCTCTGTGTTACTACTACTACCTCTGTGTTACTACCACTGAGTTACTACTACTACCTCTGTGTTACTACTACTACCTCTGTGTTACTACTACTACCACTGTGTTACTACTACTACCTCTGTGTTACTACTACTACCTCTGTGTTACTACTACTACCACTGTGTTACTACTACTACCTCTGTGTTACTACTACTACCACTGAGTTACTACTACTACCTCTGTGTTACTACTACTACCTCTGTGTTACTACTACTACCACTGTGTTACTACTACTACCTCTGTGTTACTACTACTACCACTGTGTTACTACTACTACCTCTGTGTTACTACTACTACCACTGTGTTACTACTACTACCTCTGTGTTACTACTACTACCACTGTGTTACTACTACTACCACTGTGTTACTACTACTACTACCTCTGTGTTACTACTACTACCACTGTGTTACTACTACTACCACTGTGTTACTATACTGTGTTACTACTACTACCACTGTGTTACTACAAATACCACTGGTGTTACTACTACTACCTCTGTGTTACTACTACTACCTCTGTGTTACTACTACTACCACCTGTGTTACTACTACTACCCTGTGTTACTACTACTACCTCTGTGTTACTACTACTACCATCTGTGTTACTACTACTACCACTGTGTTACTATACTACCACTGTGTTACTACTACTACCATCTGTGTTACTACTACTACCACTGTGTTACTACTACTACCTCTGTGTTACTACTACTACCACTGTGTTACTACTACTACCACTGTGTTACTACTACTACCTCTGTGTTACTACTACTACCTCTGTTTACTACTACTACCTCTGTGTTACTACTACTACGACTGTGTTACTACTACTACCACTGTGTTACTACTACTACTACCTCTGGGTTACTACTACTACTACCTCGGTGTTACTACTACTGTGTTACTACTACTACTACTACCACTGTGTTACTACTACTACTAACCTCTGTGTTACTACTACTGTGTTACTACTACTACCACTGTGTTACTACTACTACCACTGTGTTACTACTACTACCACTGTGTTACTACTACTACCACTGTGTTACTACTACTACCTCTGTGTTACTACTACTACCACGGTGTTACTACTACTACCTCTGTGTTACTACTACTACCACTGGTGTTACTACTACTACCTCTGTGTTACTACTACTACTACTACCTCTGTGTTACTACTACTAACACTGTGTTACTACTACTACCACTGTGTTACTACTACTACCTCTGTGTTACTACTACTACCACTGTGTTACTACTACTACCACTGTGTTACTACTACTACCTCTGTGTTACTACTACTACCTCTGTGTTACTACTACTACCACTGTGTTACTACTACTACCACTGTGTTACTACTACTACCTCTGTGTTACTACTACTACCACTGTGTTACTACTACTACCTCTGTGTTACTACTACTACCACTGTGTTACTACTACTACCTCTGTGTTACTACTACTACCACTGTGTTACTACTACTACCACTGTGTTACTACTACTACTACCTCTGTGTTACTACTACTACCACTGTGTTACTACTACTACCACTGTGTTACTACTACTGTGTTACTACTACTACCACTGTGTTACTACAACTACCACTGTGTTACTACTACTACCTCTGTGTTACTACTACTACCTCTGTGTTACTACTACTACCACTGTGTTACTACTACTACCCCTGTGTTACTACTACTACTACCTCTGTGTTACTACTACTACCACTGTGTTACTACTACTACCACTGTGTTACTACTACTACCACTGTGTTACTACTACTACCTCTGTGTTACTACTACTACCACTGTGTTACTACTACTACCTCTGTGTTACTACTACTACCTCTGTGTTACTACTACTACTACTGTGTTACTACTACTACTACCTCTGTGTTACTACTACTACCACTGTGTTACTACTACTACCACTGTGTTACTACTACTACCTCTGTGTTACTACTACTACCTCTGTGTTACTACTACTACCTCTGTGTTACTACTACTACTACTGTGTTACTACTACTACCACTGTGTTACTACTACTACTACCTCTGTGTTACTACTACTACTACCTCTGTGTTACTACTACTGTGTTACTACTACTACTACTACCACTGTGTTACTACTACTACTACCTCTGTGTTACTACTACTGTGTTACTACTACTACTACTACCACTGTGTTACTACTACTACCACTGTGTTACTACTACTACCACTGTGTTACTACTACTACCACTGTGTTACTACTACTACCACTGTGTTACTACTACTACCATCTGTGTTACTACTACTACCACTGTGTTACTACTACTACCTCTGTGTTACTACTACTACCACTGTGTTACTACTACTACCTCTGTGTTACTACTACTACTACCTCTGTGTTACTACTACTACCTCTGTGTTACTACTACTACCACTGTGTTACTACTACTACCACTGTGTTACTACTACTACCTCTGTGTTACTACTACTACCACTGTGTTACTACTACTACCACTGTGTTACTACTACTACCTCTGTGTTACTACTACTACCACTGTGTTACTACTACTACCACTGTGTTACTACTACTACCTCTGTGTTACTACTACTACCTCTGTGTTACTACTACTACCACTGTGTTACTACTACTACCACTGTGTTACTACTACTACCTCTGTGTTACTACTACTACCACTGTGTTACTACTACTACCACTGTGTTACTACTACTACCTCTGTGTTACTACTACTACCTCTGTGTTACTACTACTACCACTGTGTTACTACTACTACCACTGTGTTCCTACTACTACCACTGTGTTACTACTACTACCACTGTGTTACTACTACTACCACTGTGTTACTACTACTACCTCTGTGTTACTACTACTACCTCTGTGTTACTACTACTACCACTGTGTTACTACTACTACCTCTGTGTTACTACTACTACCTCTGTGTTACTACTACTACCTCTGTGTTACTACTACTACCACTGTGTTACTACTACTACCACTGTGTTACTACTACTACCACTGTGTTACTACTACTACCACTGTGTTACTACTACTACCACTGTGTTACTACTACTACCTCTGTGTTACTACTACTACCACTGTGTTACTACTACTACCTCTGTGTTACTACTACTGTGTTACTACTACTACTACTACCACTGTGTTACTACAACTACCACTGTGTTACTACTACTACCTCTGTGCTACTACTACTGTGTTACTACTACTACTACCTCTGTGCTACTACTACTACCTCTGTGTTACTACGTCTGTGTTACTGCAGACGGAGTTCAAGGAGCCCGACTCGTTCTACCTCTTCAACCACGTGGACGTGACGCTCTCCTACCACAGCGTTACTACCTCTGTGTTACTACCACTGAGTTACTACTACTGTGTTACTACCTCTGTGTTACTGCAGACGGAGTTCAAGGAGCCCGACTCGTTCTACCTCTTCAACCACGTGGACGTGACGCTCTCCTACCACAGCGGGGCGGCCGAGGGCTGGGAGGGAGCACGCCTCGTGGCGGCCAAGGTGGTGCCACGCAGGTGAGGGGGGGGCTGGGGGGGGGGCTGGGGGGGGGCTGGGGGGGGGGCTGGGGGGGGGGCTGGGGGGGGGGCTGGGGGGGGGGGCTGGGGAGATCACGGGGGGGGGCTGGGGGGGATCACGGGGGGATCATGGGGGGGGGGGTTGATCACGGGGGAGTGATCATGTGATCATTGGGGGGGGATCACGGGGGAGTGATCATGTGATCATTGGGGGGGGGTCACGGGGGAGTGATCATGTGATCATTGGGGGGGGATCACGGGGGGGATCATGTGATCATTGGGGGGGGATCACGGGGGAGTGATCATGTGATCATTGGGGGGGATCACGGGGGAGTGATCATGTGATCATTGGGGGGGGATCACGGGGGGGGGTCACGGTAGAGTGATCATGTGATCATTGGGGGGGGATCACGGGGGAGTGATCATGTGATCATTGGGGGGGGATCACGGGGGGGGGATCATGTGATCATTGGGAGGGGATCACGGGGGGGGGATCATGTGATCATTGAGGGGGGGATCACAGGGGAGTGATCATGTGATCATTGGGAGGGGATCACGGGGGGGGGATCATGTGATCATTGGGAGGGGATCACGGGGGAGTGATCATGTGATCATTGGGAGGGGATCACGGGGGAGCGATCATGTGATCATTGGGAGGGGATCACGGGGGAGTGATCATGTGATCATTGGGAGGGGATCACGGGGGGGGGATCATGTGATCATTGGGAGGGGATCACGGGGGGGGGATCATGTGATCATTGGGAGGGGATCACGGGGGAGCGATCATGTGATCATTGGGGGGGGATCACGGGGGAGTGATCATGTGATCATTGGGAGGGGATCACGGGGGAGTGATCATGTGATCATTGGGAGGGGATCACGGGGGAGTGATCATGTGATCATTGGGAGGGGATCACGGGGGGGGATCATGTGATCATTGGGAGGGGATCACGGGGGAGCGATCATGTGATCATTGAGGGGGGGATCACAGGGGAGTGATCATGTGATCATTGGGAGGGGATCACGGGGGAGCGATCATGTGATCATTGGGGGGGGATCACGGGGGAGTGATCATGTGATCATTGAGGGGGGGATCACAGGGGAGTGATCATGTGATCATTGGGAGGGGATCACGGGGGGGGAATCATGTGATCATTGGGAGGGGATCACGGGGGGGGGATCATGTGATCATTGGGGGGGGATCACGGGAGAGCGATCATGTGATCATTGGGGGGGGATCACGGGGGGGTGATCATGTGATCATTGGGGGGGGATCACGGGGGAGCGATCATGTGATCATTGAGGAGGGGATCACGGGGGGGGGGATCATGTGATCATTGAGGGGGATCACGAGGGGGTGATCATGTGATCATTGGGGGGGGATCACGGGGGAGTGATCATGTGATCATTGAGGGGGGGATCACGGGGGAGTGATCATGTGATCATTGGGGAGGGATCACGGGGGAGTGATCATGTGATCATTGAGGGGGGATCACGGGGGGGTGATCATGTGATCAATGAGGGGGGATCACGGGGGAGTGATCATGTGATCATTGGGAGGGGATCACGGGGGAGTGATCATGTGATCATTGGGAGGGGATCACGGGGGGGGTGATCATGTGATCATTGAGGGGGGATCACGGGGGGCTGATCATGTGATCATTGGGGGGGATCACGGGGGAGTGATCATGTGATCATTGAGGGGGGATCACGGGGGAGTGATCATGTGATCATTGGGGGGGGATCACGGGGGGGGGGGATCACAGGGGAGTGATCATGTGATCATTGGGGGGGGATCACGGGGGAGTGATCATGTGATCATTGAGGGGGGATCACGGGGGGGGGATCACAGGGGAGTGATCATGTGATCATTGGGGGGGGATCACGGGGGGGTGATCATGTGATCATTGGGGGGGATCACGAGGGAGTGATCATGTGATCATTGGGGGGGGATCACGGGGGAGTGATCATGTGATCATTGAGGCGGGGATCACGAGGGAGTGATCATGTGATCATTGAGGGGGGATCACGGGGGGGTGATCATGTGATCATTGAGGGGGGATCACGGGGGAGTGATCATGTGATCATTGAGGGGGGATCATGGGGGAGTGATCATGTGATCATTGAGGGGGGATCACGGGGGAGTGATCATGTGATCATTGAGGGGGGATCACGGGGGAGTGATCATGTGATCATTGAGGGGGGATCACGGGGGAGTGATCATGTGATCATTGGGATGGGGGATCACAGGGGAGTGATCATGTGATCATTGGGGGGGGATCATGTGATCATTGAGGGGGATCACGGGGGAGTGATCATGTGCTCATTGGGGGGGGGATCACGGGGGAGTGATCATGTGATCATTGGGGGGGGATCACGGGGGGGGATCATGTGATCATTGGGGGGGGGATCACGGGGGAGTGATCATGTGATCATTGGGGGGGGATCACGGGGGGGGATCATGTGATCATTGAGGGGGGATCACGGGGGAGTGATCATGTGATCATTGAGGGGGGATCACGGGGGGGTGATCATGTGATCATTGAGGGGGGATCACGGGGGAGTGATCATGTGATCATTGGGGGGGGATCACAGGGGAGTGATCATGTGATCATTGAGGGGGGATCACGGGGGGGGATCATGTGATCATTGAGGGGGATCACGGGGGAGTGATCATGTGATCATTGGGGGGGGATCACAGGGGAGTGATCATGTGATCATTGAGGGGGGATCACGGGGGGGGATCATGTGATCATTGAGGGGGGATCACGGGGGAGTGATCATGTGATCATTGAGGGGGGATCACGGGGGGGTGATCATGTGATCATTGAGGGGGGATCACGGGGGAGTGATCATGTGATCATTGGGGGGGGATCACAGGGGAGTGATCATGTGATCATTGAGGGGGGATCACGGGGGGGGATCATGTGATCATTGAGGGGGATCACGGGGGAGTGATCATGTGATCATTGGGGGGGGATCACAGGGGAGTGATCATGTGATCATTGAGGGGGGATCACGGGGGGGGATCATGTGATCATTGAGGGGGATCACGGGGGAGTGATCATGTGATCATTGGGGGGGGATCACAGGGCGGGGGATCACGGGGGGGTATCCCCCTTCTGTTGCCACCACCACCACGGCTGCTGTGAGTGGTGCAGTTGTTGTTGACGTGGTTTCTGATGTTGTGGTCTTTGTTGTAGCTGTTGTTGATGTGGTTTCTGATGTTGTGGTCGTTGTTGTTGATGTGGTTGTGGTGGTTGTTGACGTGGTTGTGGTGGTTGTTGACGTGGTTGTGGTGGTTGTGCAGCATCAAGCACGCGGTGAATGAGAAGCCGACCTGCACCGGGCCTCCACTCTCCATCCCGCAGAGCGGCAAGGAGCGCGTGACAGTGCTGTACACGTACTCCATCTCCTTCGTGGTGCGTCCCCTACCACCGTCATCACCACCATCACCATCATCGCCACCACCGCCACCATCGCCACCATCATCGCCACCATCACCATCACCACCATCATCACCACCACCGCCACCATCATCATCATCACCATCATCACCACCATCATCACCACCATCACCATCATCACCATCATCACCACCACCGCCACCATCGCCACCATCATCGCCACCATCACCATCACCACCATCATCACCACCACCGCCACCATCATCATCATCACCATCATCACCACCATCATCACCACCATCACCATCATCACCATCATCACCACCACCGCCACCATCGCCACCATCATCGCCACCATCACCATCACCACCATCATCACCACCACCGCCACCATCATCATCATCACCATCATCGCCATCATCACCATCATCACCATCATCATCACCATCATCACCATCATCACCATCATCACCATCGCCACCATCATCGCCACCACCACCATCATCACCACCACCATCGCCACCATCATCACCACCATCACCACCATCACCACCATCATCACCACCATCATCACCACCACGGCGCGGGTGCCGATATGTACTATGTTTTCTCGTGCGCCCGCAGGAGACCAACAATATCAAGTGGGCATCACGCTGGGACTACATCCTGGAATCCATGCCACACACAAA
>NC_083848.1:615139-655143 GCF_015708825.2 Lethenteron reissneri
GTGTCTGGGCTTCCTGTCCCCGGCGAACCGCGGCGCTCTCATGACGTGTCTCACCGTGTCTCACCGTGTGTGTCTCACCGTGTGTGTCTCACCGTGTGTCTCACCGTGTCTCACCGTGTGTGTCTCACCGTGTCTCACCGTGTCTCTGTGTGTGTCTCTGTGTGTCTCCGCAGTCTTTGCGTGTCTGGGCTTCCTGTCCCCGGCGAACCGCGGCGCTCTCATGACGTGTCTCACCGTGTCTCACCGTGTGTGTCTCACCGTGTGTGTCTCACCGTGTGTCTCACCGTGTCTCACCGTGTGTGTCTCACCGTGTCTCACCGTGTCTCTGTGTGTGTCTCTGTGTGTCTCCGCAGTCTTTGCGTGTCTGGGCTTCCTGTCCCCGGCGAACCGCGGCGCTCTCATGACGTGTCTCACCGTGTCTCACCGTGTGTGTCTCACCGTGTGTCTCACCGTGTCTCACCGTGTGTGTCTCACCGTGTCTCACCGTGTCTCTGTGTGTGTCTCTGTGTGTCTCCGCAGTCTTTGCGTGTCTGGGCTTCCTGTCCCCGGCGAACCGCGGCGCTCTCATGACGTGTCTCACCGTGTCTCACCGTGTGTGTCTCACCGTGTGTGTCTCACCGTGTGTGTCTCACCGTGTCTCACCGTGTGTGTCTCACCGTGTCTCACCGTGTCTCTGTGTGTGTCTCTGTGTGTCTCCGCAGTCTTTGCGTGTCTGGGCTTCCTGTCCCCGGCGAACCGCGGCGCTCTCATGACGTGTCTCACCGTGTCTCACCGTGTGTGTCTCACCGTGTGTGTCTCACCGTGTGTCTCACCGTGTCTCACCGTTTGTGTCTCACCGTGTCTCACCGTGTCTCTGTGTGTGTCTCTGTGTGTCTCCGCAGTCTTTGCGTGTCTGGGCTTCCTGTCCCCGGCGAACCGCGGCGCTCTCATGACGTGTCTCACCGTGTCTCACCGTGTGTGTCTCACCGTGTGTGTCTCACCGTGTGTGTCTCACCGTGTCTCACCGTGTCTCTGTGTGTGTCTCTGTGTGTCTCCGCAGTCTTTGCGTGTCTGGGCTTCCTGTCCCCGGCGAACCGCGGCGCTCTCATGACGTGTCTCACCGTGTCTCACCGTGTGTGTCTCACCGTGTGTGTCTCACCGTGTGTCTCACCGTGTCTCACCGTGTGTGTCTCACCGTGTCTCACCGTGTCTCTGTGTGTGTCTCTGTGTGTCTCCGCAGTCTTTGCGTGTCTGGGCTTCCTGTCCCCGGCGAACCGCGGCGCTCTCATGACGTGTCTCACCGTGTCTCACCGTGTGTGTCTCACCGTGTGTGTCTCACCGTGTGTCTCACCGTGTCTCACCGTGTGTGTCTCACCGTGTCTCACCGTGTCTCTGTGTGTGTCTCTGTGTGTCTCCGCAGTCTTTGCGTGTCTGGGCTTCCTGTCCCCGGCGAACCGCGGCGCTCTCATGACGTGTCTCACCGTGTCTCACCGTGTGTGTCTCACCGTGTGTGTCTCACCGTGTGTCTCACCGTGTCTCACCGTTTGTGTCTCACCGTGTCTCACCGTGTCTCTGTGTGTGTCTCTGTGTGTCTCCGCAGTCTTTGCGTGTCTGGGCTTCCTGTCCCCGGCGAACCGCGGCGCTCTCATGACGTGTCTCACCGTGTCTCACCGTGTGTGTCTCACCGTGTGTGTCTCACCGTGTGTGTCTCACCGTGTCTCACCGTGTCTCTGTGTGTGTCTCTGTGTGTCTCCGCAGTCTTTGCGTGTCTGGGCTTCCTGTACCCGGCGAACCGCGGCGCTCTCATGACGTGTCTCACCGTGTCTCACCGTGTGTGTCTCACCGTGTGTGTCTCACCGTGTGTCTCACCGTGTCTCACCGTGTGTGTCTCACCGTGTCTCACCGTGTCTCTGTGTGTGTCTCTGTGTGTCTCCGCAGTCTTTGCGTGTCTGGGCTTCCTGTCCCCGGCGAACCGCGGCGCTCTCATGACGTGTCTCACCGTGTCTCACCGTGTGTGTCTCACCGTGTGTGTCTCACCGTGTGTCTCACCGTGTCTCACCGTGTGTGTCTCACCGTGTCTCACCGTGTCTCTGTGTGTGTCTCTGTGTGTCTCCGCAGTCTTTGCGTGTCTGGGCTTCCTGTCCCCGGCGAACCGCGGCGCTCTCATGACGTGTCTCACCGTGTCTCACCGTGTGTGTCTCACCGTGTGTCTCACCGTGTCTCACCGTGTGTGTCTCACCGTGTCTCACCGTGTCTCTGTGTGTGTCTCTGTGTGTCTCCGCAGTCTTTGCGTGTCTGGGCTTCCTGTCCCCGGCGAACCGCGGCGCTCTCATGACGTGCGCCGTCGTCCTCTGGGTGCTGCTCGGGACTCCGGCCGGATACGTGTCGGCTCGCATGTACAAGAGTACGCAGACTCACTCACTAAGTACTCACTTAGTACTCACTCAGTACTCACTCACTCACTCAGTCACTCACCCACTCACTCACTCGCTCGCATGTACAAGAGTACGCAGACTCACTCACTAAGTACTCACTTAGTACTCACTCAGTACTCACTCACTCACTCAGTCACTCACCCACTCACTCACTCGCTCGCATGTACAAGAGTACGCAGACTCACTCACTAAGTACTCACTTAGTACTCACTCAGTACTCACTCACTCACTCACGTACTCACTCTACCACTCACTCACCCACTCACTCTACCACTCACGTACTCACTCAATCACTCAGTCACTCACCCACTCACTCACTCACTCGCATGTACAAGAGTACGCAGACTCACTCACTAAGTACTCACTTAGTACTCACTCAGTACTCACTCACTCACGTACTCACTTAGTACTCATGTACTCACTCTACCGCTCACTCACTCGCATGTACAAGAGTACGCAGACTCATTCACTACTCACTCACTACTCACTCACTACTCACTTAGTCACATACTCACTCGCTTGCATGTACAAGAGTACGCAGACTCACTCACGTACTCACTCACTCAGTACTCACTCAGTCACTCACCCACTCACTCTACCACCACTCTACCACTCATGTACTTACTCGCTCGCATATACAAGAGTACGCAGACTCACTCACTACTCACTTAGTACTCACTCACCCACTCACGTACTCACTCCCTCTACCACTCACTCTACCACTCACTCACGTACTCACTCACTCGCTCGCATATACAAGAGTATGCAGACTCACTACTCACTTAGTACTCACTTAGTACTCACTCACTCACCCACTCACATACTCACTCACTCTACCACTCACTCTACCACTCACGTACTCACTCACTCTACCACTCACTCTACCACTCACTCACGTACTCACTCACTCGCTCGCATGTACAAGAGTATGCAGACTCACCACCCACTCACTCACGTACTCACTCACGTACTGTGTGTGTCTGTGTATGTGTGTGTGTGTGTCTGTGTGTCTGTGTGTGTCTGTGTCTGTGTGTCTGTGTGTGTGTGTGTCTGTGTGTGTGTGTCTGTGTGTGTCTGTGTGTCTGTGTGTGTGTGTCTGTGTGTGTCTGTGTGTGTCTGTGTGTGTGTGTGTCTGTGTGTGTCTGTGTGTGTGTGTGTCTGTGTGTGTGTGTGTCTGTGTGTCTGTGTGTCTGTGTGTGTCTGTGTGTGTGTGTGTCTGTGTGTCTGTGTGTCTGTGTGTGTGTGTCTGTGTGTGTGTGTGTCTGTGTGTGTGTGTGTCTGTGTGTGTGTGTGTCTGTGTGTGTGTGTCTGTGTGTGTGTGTGTGTCTGTGTGTCTGTGTGTGTGTGTGTGTGTCTGTGTGTGTGTGTGTTGTGTGTCTGTGTGTCTGTGTGTCTGTGTGTGTGTGTCTGTGTGTCTGTGTGTGTCTGTGTGTGTGTGTCTGTGTGTCTGTGTGTCTGTGTGTCTGTGTGTCTGTGTGTGTGTGTCTGTGTGTGTGCAGCATTCGGAGGAGAGAAGTGGAAAACGAATGTGATCCTCACAGCGTTCCTGTGGCCTGGGTTTGACTCCCATCTCCTGTCACACTCACACACTCATTCACACAGACACACACACAGACACACACACACAGACACACACACACACAGACACACACACACAGACACACACACGCAGACACACACACAGACACACACACTCACACACTCACTCACACTCACTCACACACTCACTCACACTCACTCACTCTCACTCACTCACTCTCACTCACTCACTCTCACTCACTCACTCACACACTCACTCACACTCACTCACTTTCTCACACACTCGCAAGCTCACTGAAACAACACACTCGCACACACGCACACTCACTCGCACGCTCGCTCACCCTGTATGCATGCCGCCGTGTGTGTCTCCGTGTCTCCCCACGTCTGTCTGCGTGTCCCCTCTGTAACTCCCCGTGTCTCACTCTCCATGTTCGTGTCTCCCCCGTGTCTCCCACCCCGTGTCTCCCACCCCGTGTCTCCCACCCCGTGTCTCTCACCGTGTCTCTCACCGTGTCTCTCACCGTGTCTCTCACCGTGTCTCTCACCGGGTCTCTCACCGTGTCTCCCCCGTGTCTCCCACCCCGTGTCTCACTCCCCGTGTCTCTCTCCCTGTGTCTCACTCACCGTGTCTCACCGTGTCTCCCACCCCGTGTCTCACTCACCATGTCTCTCTCACCGTGTCTCACCATGTCTCACTCACCGCGTCTCACCGCGTCTCACCGCGTCTCCCTTCATGATGAACCTCATCCTGTGGTCTCACTCACCGTGTCCCACTCACCGTGTCTCACTCACCGTGTCTCACTCACCGTGTCTCTCCCCGTGTCTCTCTCTCCGTGTCTCTCACCGTGTCTCACTCCCCGTGTCTCACTCCCCGTGTCTCCCACCCCATGTCTCTCACCGTGTCTCACTCTCCCTGTCTCTCTCCCCGTGTCTCACTCGCCGCGTCTCACCGCGTCTCACCGCCGCGCGTCTCTCTCCGCGTGTGCCAGGCTGGTG
Source organism: Lethenteron reissneri (assembly GCF_015708825.2). Lineage (NCBI taxonomy): Eukaryota > Metazoa > Chordata > Hyperoartia > Petromyzontiformes > Petromyzontidae > Lethenteron > Lethenteron reissneri. The sequence goes on from NC_083848.1 coordinate 620,092, forward strand.
TTTGCCGACTTCTTCATGATGAACCTCATCCTGTGGGCCGAGCGCTCCTCTGCCGCCGTGCCGTTTGGCACGCTCGTCGCGGTGCTGGCGCTGTGGTTCTGCGTTTCGGTGCCGCTCACTTTCCTCGGGGCATACTTCGGCTTCCGCAGGAGGGTGAGGGCCCGCTCGCTCGCTCGCCCACTCGCTCACTCACCCACTCGCTCACCCACTCGCTCACCCACTCACACACTCACATTCTCACTCACTCACCCGCTCGCTCACCCACTCGCTCACCCACTCACACACTCACACACTCGCTCACCCACTCGCACACTCGCTCACCCACTCGCACACTCACATTCTCACTCACTCACCCGCTCGCTCACCCACTCGCTCACTCATCCACTCGCTCACCCACTCACACACTCACATTCTCACTCACTCACCCGCTCGCTCACCCACTCGCTCACTCACCCACTCGCTCACCCACTCACACACTCACATTCTCACTCACTCACCCGCTCGCTCACCCACTCGCTCACTCACCCACTCGCTCACCCACTCACACACTCACATTCTCACTCACTCACCCGCTCGCTCACCCACTCGCTCACTCACCCACTCGCTCACCCACTCACACACTCACATTCTCACTCACTCACCCGCTCGCTCACCCACTCGCTCACTCACCCACTCGCTCGCTCACCCACTCACACACTCACATTCTCACTCACTCGCCCGCTCGCTCACCCACTCGCTCACTCACCCGCTCGCTCACCCACTCACTCGCTCACCCACTCACTCGCTCACCCACTCGCTCGCTCGCTCACTCGCTCGCCCACCCACTCACCTGCTCGCTCGCCCACCCGCTCGCCCACTCGCTCACCCGCTCGCCCACCCACTCGCTTGCTCACCCACTCGCTCACACACCCACTCACCCACTCATTCACATACTCACCCACTCGCTCACCCACTCACTCACTCACTCAACCACACACCCACTCACGCACCCACTCACTCACCCACTCACCCACTCACCATGAACTCACCCTTCTCCCCCCACTCCCCCCCCCCCCCCCCAGCCGATTGAGCACCCAGTGCGGACCAATCAGATCCCTCGGCAGATCCCGGTGCAGTCTCTGTACACGCGGCCGCTGCCGGGCACGGTGATGGGCGGCGTGCTGCCGTTCGGCTGCATCTTCATCCAACTCTTCTTCATCCTCAACAGCATCTGGTGACCTTTACACACACACAGACACACACACACAGACACACACACAGACACACACACAGACACACACACACAGACACACACACAGACACACACACACACAGACACACACACACACACAGACACACACAGACACACACACAGACACACACACAGACACACACACACAGACACACACACACAGACACACACACACAGACACACACACACAGACACACACACAGACACACACACACAGACACACACACACACACAGACACACACAGACACACACACACAGACACACACACAGACACACACACAGACACACACACAGACACACACACACACACAGACACACACACACACACACAGACACACACACAGACACACACACAGACACACACACAGACACACACACAGACACAACAACAACAACAACAACAACCGCCATTCGCCACTAAGTGGCGGTGACGTCACCACGATGCTTGTGCCAGGCCAAGTGCACCTTGAGGCCACGTGAAGTGTCGAAAGCCCGCTGGCAGGAGGTCACGGGGCAGACCCAGCAGGTGCCACTGGTCGACTGACCGAGATGACCGAGATGAGTGGCTGATGCACCACCTGTGCCCCCTACTGTGCCAACTTGCTGTGCTTTAGCCACCCGGCGCTCCGCTCGTTGTTGTGAGCGTCGCTCCTCCGCCCTCCGTTGTTGTTGGAGGGCGACTGCCTCCAACTGCCCAGTAGCGTCCTTCACGAGCCTCCTCCACTGAGGCCGATCTTGACACCGCTGGTACCGGTCATCGGCAAGTCCACTCAGCTCCACGTCCTCCTGTACCACATCACTCCATCTCTTCTCTCGCCCATGCCGCGCCCGTTTAGCCCCCTCGATCCGGCCGAACAAAAGCTGTTTAGGCATGCGGTGGCTGGGCATGCGGGCTACATGACCCAGCCAACGCAGCCTTGCCTGCCGGAGGAGCTCACTGATGGGACTTTGCCCAGATCTTTCAAGGATTTGTGAGCTCCTCACACAATCCAGCCTGGTTAAACCCAGGATGGATCGTAGGCAGGCCAGCCTAAATGTTTCCAACCGGCGAAGATGCTCCATTATGGGGGGTCCACGTTTCGCAAGCGTAGAGAAGGGAGGGAATGACTGTGGCCGAGAAGACCTGAAGCTTCGTGCGAAGCGACAGACCAGGTAGCTTCCACACAGCAGCGTTACGCACCCACGCACACACACAGGTCGACTCAGCCTCAAATGAGTACCTGGTGCGGTGTGTAAACATCGCCACTAGGGAGACAAAGGCGGCCGGGCGTGGTGCTGGCCACCCACCCCCTCGTGTGCCGTTGCGGCCTTCATAGGTGCTGCTACTTGCTAACAGCACTTGCCCCTACAGTCTGTTAAGGCTTCACGGGGGATCTTTGTGTGTGTGTGCGTGCGTATGCATGTGTGTGTGTGCGCGTGTGTGTGTGCGTGCCTGCGTGTGTTAGCGTGTGTGTGCGTGCCTGCGTGTGTGTGCGTGCGTGCCTGCGTGTGTGTGCGCGTGTGTGCGTGTGCGCGTGTGTGTGTGTGCGTGCACGTGTGTGTGCGTGTGTGTGTGTGTACGTGTGTGTGTGTGCGCGTGCCTGCGTGTGTGTGTGTGTGCGTGTGCACGTGTGTGTGTGCGCGTGTGTGCGTGTGTGTGTGCATGTGCACGTGTGTGCGTGTGTGTGTGTGCGTGTGCACGTGTGTGTGTGCACGTGTGTGCGTGTGCACGTGTGTGTGTGCACGTGTGTGCGTGTGCACGTGTGCGTGTGCACGTGTGTGTGCGTGCACGTGTGTGTGCGCGTGTGTGCGTGTGCGCGTGTGCGTGTGTGTGCGTGCCTGCGTGTGTGTGTGCGTGCCTGCGTGTGTGTGTGTGTGCGTGTGCACGTGTGTGTGTGCGCGTGTGTGCGTGTGCACGTGTGTGTGTGCGCGTGTGTGCGTGTGCACGTGTGCGTGTGTACGTGTGTGCGTGCACGTGTGTGTGCGCGTGTGTGCGTGTGTGTGTGTGTGCGTGCCTGCGTGTGTGTGCGTGTGTGCGTGTGTGTGTGTGTGTGTGCAGGTCCCACCAGATGTACTACATGTTTGGTTTCCTGTTCCTCGTCTTCATCATCCTCCTCATCACCTGCTCAGAGGCAACCATCTTGCTGTGCTACTTCCACCTGTGTGCAGAGGTGAGTGCAGGCCCCCCCCCCGTGAGTGTGCGTGCGTGTGTGTGTGCAAGTGTGTGTGTGCACGTGTGTGTGTGCACGTGTGTGTGTGTGTGCGCGCGTGTGTGTGTGCACGTGTGTGTGTGTGCACGTGTGTGTGTGTGCACGTGTGTGTGTGTGTGTGTGCACGTGTCTACCTGCGTGTGCACGTGTGTGTGTGCACGTGTGTGTGTGCACGTGTGTACCTGCGTGTACACGTGTGTGCGTGTACACATGTGTGCGTGCGCCGTATGTGATGGTGCTTGCTGTGGTGGTGGTGTTTGCCATGGTGACGGTGGTGGTTACCATGATGGTGGTTGCCATGGTGGTTGGTGGTGATGGTTGCCACGGTGTTGGTTGCCGCGGTGATCACCATGGTGGTGGTGATGGTGGTGGTTGCCGTGGTGGTTGGCGGTGATGGTTGCCACAGTGTTGGTTGCCGTGGTGGTTGCCGTGGTGGTTGGTGGTGAGGGTTGCCACGGTGTTGGTTGCCGTGGTGGTTGCCGTGGTGGTTGCCGTGGTGGTTGGTGGTGATGGTTGCCACGGTGTTGGTTGCCATGGTGGCGGTTTGCCGCGGCAGTGCCGCCGATCTCCGCGGTCGCCTCTGTAACCGCGGTTGTCGTCGCCGCGGTTACGGTGGTTGCGTTGCCAGGACTACCACTGGTGGTGGCGGGCCTTCCTGACGAGCGGCTTCACGGCCGTGTACCTGCTGGCGTACGCGGTGCACTACTTCGTGACCAAGCTCGCCATCGAAGGCATCGCCAGCACCATCCTGTACTTCGGTTACACCCTCATCATGGTGCTCATCTTCTTCCTCTTCACCGGTGAGACACACAGAGACACACAGACACACACAGAGACACACAGAGAGACACACACAGAGAGAGACAGACAGACACACACAGAGACAGACAGACACACACAGAGACACACACGCAGAGACACACACAGAGACACACACACAGAGACACACACACAGAGACACACACACAGAGACACACACACAGAGACACACGCAGAGACACACACGCAGAGACACACACGCAGAGAGACACACACACACAGACACACACGCAGAGAGACACACGCAGAGACACAGAGACACACACACAGAGACACACACGCAGAGACACACACACAGAGACACACACGCAGAGACACACACGCAGAGACACACACAGAGAGACACACACGCAGAGACACACACACAGAGACACACACACAGAGACACACACACAGAGACACACACACAGAGACACACACAGAGACACACACACAGAGACACGCAGAGACACACGCAGAGACACACGCAGAGACACACGCAGAGACACACGCAGAGACACACGCAGAGACACACGCAGAGACACACGCAGAGACACACGCAGAGACACACACACAGAGACACACACACAGAGACACACACACAGAGACACACAGACACACACACAGATAGACAAAGATCCCCCGTATAGCCTTAACAGACTGTCGGGGCAAGTGCTGTTAGCGCTTGTGTGGTTGTTGTGGTGATTGTTGTGTTTTGTGTGGTGGTTGTAGTGGTTGTTGTGTTAATGTGTGGTTGTTGTAGTGGTTGTTGTGTTAATGTGTGGTGGTTGTTGTGGTTGTTGTGTTAATGTGTGGTGGTTGTAGTGGTTGTTGTGTTAATGTGTGGTGGTTGTAGTGGCTGTTGTGTTAATGTGTGGTGGTTGTAGTGGTTGTTGTGTTAATGTGTGGTGGTTGTAGTGGTTGTTGTGTTAATGTGTGGTTGTTGTAGTGGTTGTTGTGTTAATGTGTGGTGGTTGTTGTGGTTGTTGTGTTAATGTGTGGTGGTTGTGGTGGTTGTTGTGTTAATGTGTGGTGGTTGTGGTGGTTGTTGTGTTAATGTGTGGTGGTTGTAGTGGTTGTTGTGTTAATGTGTGGTGGTTGTGGTGGTTGTTGTGTTAATGTGTGGTGGTTGTGGTGGTTGTTGTGTTAATGTGTGGTGGTTGTTGTGGTTGTTGTGTTAATGTGTGGTGGTTGTAGTGGTTGTTGTGTTAATGTGTGGTGGTTGTGGTGGTTGTTGTGTTAATGTGTGGTGGTTGTGGTGGTTGTTGTGTTAATGTGTGGTGGTTGTTGTGTTAATGTGTGGTGGTTGTGGTGGTTGTTGTGTTAATGTGTGGTGGTTGTGGTGGTTGTTGTGTTAATGTGTGGTGGTTGTAGTGGTTGTTGTGTTAATGTGTGGTGGTTGTGGTGGTTGTTGTGTTAATGTGTGGTGGTTGTGGTGGTTGTTGTGTTAATGTGTGGTGGTTGTTGTGGTTGTTGTGTTAATGTGTGGTGGTTGTAGTGGTTGTTGTGTTAATGTGTGGTGGTTGTGGTGGTTGTTGTGTTAATGTGTGGTGGTTGTGGTGGTTGTTGTGTTAATGTGTGGTGGTTGTTGTGTTAATGTGTGGTGGTTGTGGTGGTTGTTGTGTTAATGTGTGGTGGTTGTAGTGGTTGTTGTGTTAATGTGTGGTGGTTGTAGTGGTTGTTGTGTTAATGTGTGGTGGTTGTGGTGGTTGTTGTGTTAATGTGTGGTGGTTGTTGTGGTTGTTGTGTTAATGTGTGGTGGTTGTGGTGGTTGTAGTGTTAATGTGTGGTTGTTGTAATGGTTGTTGTGTTAATGTGTGGTGGTTGTAGTGGTTGTTGTGTTAATGTGTGGTGGTTGTGGTGGTTGTTGCAGGCACCATTGGCTTCTTTGCCTGCTTCTGGTTCGTCACCAAGATCTACGGCGTGGTGAAAGTCGATTGAAGAGAGAACGGCACGCACACGTACACACACACACACGTACACACACACGTACACACACGCGCACGCACACACACACGTACACACACGTGCACGCACACACACGCGCACACACATGCACACGCACGCATGCACACGCACGCACACGCACGCACTTATGCACGCACGCGTATGCACGCACGCGTATGCACGCACACACACACAGACGCACACACAGACACACGCACACACACACACACACCCCCAACTCACACACACGCACGCCTGTACATGGGTGCAAACACGCACAGGCACACGCACGCGCAGACGCACACAGACGTACACTACCGGCACGTCGCGCGTGGGTGTAAATACGTCACGGCGCGCTGTGGTGAATGCAGACCGCACCGGCTGGTGCGTCCGCTCACGTGGTGGGGAGCCGTGGCGCAGCGGTGAGCGCTGCCAACCCCGGCAGGGACCGCGAGTTCCATTCACGCCGTCACCACCATCATCACCGCCATCATCACCGCCACCACCACCGCCATCACCACCACCACCACCGCTATCACCGCCACCACCACCACCGCTGTCATCACCACCACCACCACCGCTATCATCACCACCACCGCTATCATCACCACCACCACCATCATCGCCACCACCGCTATCACCACCACTGCCGCCACCGCCACCACCATCGCTATCACCGCCACCACCACCACCACCGCTATCATCGCCACCACCACCACCGCTATCACCACCACTGCCGCCACCACCACCGCTATCACCGCCACCACCACCACCACCGCTATCACCACCGCTATCACCGCCACCACCACCACCGCTATCATCGCCACCACCACCACCGCTATCACCACCACTGCCACCACCGCCACCACCACCGCTATCACCGCCACCGCCGATGATAGCGATTATCCGAACGAGTCCTGGGCCACCCCTAGGTCGCCTCGGCCTCAAATGAGCATCATCCGGGAGACAAAGGCGGCCGGGCGTGGCGCTGGCCACCCACCCCACCCACCCCACCCCACCCACCCCACCCCACCCACCCCACCCTCGTGTGCCGCGGTGTCGGCAGCCTTCACAGGTGCTGCTCACTCACCGCACTTGCCCCAACAGTCTGCTGCAGGCTACGTGGGGGACCTTTGTCTGTGTTGTGTGTGTGAGATTGTGTGTGATTGTGTGTGTGAGAGATTGTGTGTGTGATTGTGTGATTGTGTGTGATTTGTGTGTGTGTTGTGTGTGTGTGATTTGTGTGTGTGTGATTTGTGTGTGATTGTGTGTGTGTGTGATTTGTGTGTGATTGTGTGTGAGTGTGTGTGATTGTGTGAGTGTGTGAGTGTGTGTGTGTGATTGTGTGAGTGTGTGTGTGTGTGATTGTGTGAGTGTGTGTGTGTGTGATTGTGTGTGTGCGATTGTGTGTGATTGTGTGTGACTATGAAATAATAATGTGTCGGTGTGGTATGAGTGTGTTTGTGAGTTACTGGTGGTGGTCATAGACAGGGGGTGGTGATGATTTGGATGTAGATGTTGGTAGTAGTGGTGGTGATTTGGATTTACTGTCGTTGATGACGGTGGTGATGATGATACTGATGGTCGTGATGATGATGATGATACAGATGGTGATGGTGGTGATACAGGTGATGGTGGTGATGGTGATACAGATGATGATGATGATGGTGGTGATACAGATGGTGATGGTGGTGATACAGGTGATGGTGGTGATACAGGTGATGGTGGTGATACAGGTGATGGTGGTGATACAGTTGATGGTGGTGATGGTGATACAGATGATGATGATGATGGTGGTGGTGATACAGGTGATGGTGGTGATACAGGTGATGGTGATACAGGTGATGGTGGTGATGGTGATGATGGTGGTGGTGGTGATACAGATGGTGATGGTGGTGATGGTGATACAGGTGATGATGGTGGTGGTGATGATGATTGGTGGTGGTGATGATGGTGGTCGTGATGTTGGTTGGTGATAGTGGTGGTGATGGTGGTGATGATGATGGTGATAATGAAGATGGTGGCGATGGTGATGGTGATACAGGTGATGGTGATACAGGTGATGGTGGTGATGGGTGATGGTGGTGATGGTGGTGATGGTGAGAATGAACAGGAGAGCCGCGCTTGCCTGGCTTGCCTGTCAACTCCGCATGCGACGGATCGCACAGACGCACGGGGCGTGATGTGACGTCGTGTGACGAGCCTCATGATCCTAATTTATTTGTACACAGACGACACCCTACACGCAACATGCAACATACAACATGCAACACGCCACACGATCTACACAACACGCGACCACCCCCCACGATGCTCACGTAACACGCGTGTGCGTGCGCGAGCCGGTTGACATCTCTACGTGATACACACACACACACGCTCTCTCGGGGTACTGCTCTATCTGGTATGCGTTGTCGATGAATCTTCTGATTGTTCTTGTTGTTATATAGCGCGGCCGTGCGTGCGAGTCTGTTACCGTCTCTTCGAGGAGGGGGGGGGGGGTGAGCCGTCCACCGGTTGCTGTTCCGTCCGTGCGTGCATCACCACCACCACAACGCCACCACCACAACGCCACCACCACCACAACGCCACCACAACGCCACCACAACGCCACCACAACGCCACCACCACCGCCACAACGCCACCACCACTATAACGCCACCACCGCCACAACGCCACCACCACCACAACGCCACCACCACTATAACGCCACCACCACCACCACAACGCCACCACCGCCGCCACAACGCCACCACCGCCACGACCACCGCCACCACAACGCCACCACCACGCCACCCACCACCGCCGTGTGCCGTTCTGGCCTGCTGCTGCTGCTGCTGCCGCTACTGACAGCACTTAAGTGTATGATAGCGTAGTGTGTAGTGTAGTGTATAATAGTGCAGTGTGTAGTAGCGTGGTGTATAGTAGTGTAGTGTGCGCTGTTATACGCTCCGCTACTATACGCTACGCTGTTTAAACTACGCTGTTATACACTGCTGTATACTACACTGCTGTACACTACACTATACACTACACTATACACTACACTATACACTACGCCCCAAGGGCCCGCCGGGTTCGTAGGCGCGGCGATGCGCTACCCGCTGCGCCACCACTCCCCACACCATCACCACCATCAGCACCATGACCACCACCATCACCACCACCATCATCACCACGATCACCACCATCATCACCACCATCATCATCACCACCACCATCACCACCATCAACACCACCACCATCACCTTCATCACCACCATCACCACCACCATCATCACCTTCATCACCACCAACACCACCATCATCACCACCATCACCACCATCACCACCACCATCACCTTCATCACCACCAACACCACCATCACCACCACCACCACCATCATCACCATCATCACCTTCATCACCACCATCATCACCATCACCACCATCACCACCACCACCATCACCTTCACCACCACCATCATCACCATCATCACCTTCATCACCACCAACACCACCATCATCACCACCATCACCACCATCACCACCACCATCACCTTCATCACCACCAACACCACCACCACCATCACCACCACCACCACCATCATCACCATCATCACCTTCATCACCACCATCATCACCATCACCACCATCACCACCACCACCATCACCTTCACCACCACCATCATCACCATCATCACCTTCATCACCACCAACACCACCATCATCACCACCAACACCACCATCATCACCACCATCACCACCATCACCACCACCATCACCTTCATCACCACCAACACCACCATCATCACCACCATCACCACCATCACCACCACCATCACCTTCATCACCACCAACACCACCATCATCACCACCACCACCACCATCACCACCATCACCACCACCATCATCACCTTCATCACCACCAACACCACCATCATCACCACCATCACCACCATCACCACCACCATCACCTTCATCACCACCAACACCACCATCATCACCACCATCACCACCACCACCATCACCTTCACCATCACCATCATCACCTTCATCACCACCAACACCACCATCATCACCACCAACACCACCATCATCACCACCATCACCACCACCATCACCTTCATCACCACCAACACCACCATCATCACCACCATCACCACCATCACCACCACCATCACCTTCATCACCACCAACACCACCATCATCACCACCACCACCACCATCACCACCACCACCATCACCTTCATCACCACCATCACCACCACCATCATCACCTTCATCACCACCAATACCACCATCATCACCACCATCACCACCATCACCACCACCATCACCTTCATCACCACCAACACCACCATCATCACCACCATCACCACCACCATCACCTTCATCACCACCAACACCACCATCATCACCACCATCACCACCACCACCATCACCTTCATCACCACCATCACCACCACCATCATCACCATCATCACCTTCATCACCACCAACACCACCATCATCACCACCATCACCACCATCACCACCACCATCACCTTCATCACCACCAACACCACCATCATCACCACCATCACCACCACCATCACCTTCATCACCACCAACACCACCATCATCACCACCATCACCACCACCACCATCACCTTCACCACCACCATCATCACCATCATCACCTTCATCACCACCAACACCACCATCATCACCACCATCACCACCATCACCACCACCATCACCTTCATCACCACCAACACCACCATCATCACCACCATCACCACCACCACACACTCGGCATGGGGCCTCTTCACAGCACGTGAGCCCCCCCCAACCCCCTTGACCCAACCCACCCAGCGCAGTGTGCGAGCTACGTGGGTGACCTTTGTCTTTGGATCGCCCCCCCCCCTTCCCCCCGTGGCGTTTCCTGAGAATAAATTTTCGAGTTTTTGGGGTTTCAAAAGGGGATTCCGTTGCCCTCCATTGCAAGGCCAGTGGGCGAGCGGTGTGCGTGGTGGAGATTCAGTTGTGGGAGAAAGGGGGTGATGGGTGGGTGGGTGGATGAGTGAATGGGTGGGTGGATGAGTGGATGGGTGGGTGAGTGGATGGGTGGGTGAGTGGGTGGATGGGTGAGTGGGTGGATGAGTGAATGGGTGGGTGGATGAGTGAATGGGTGGGTGGGTGAGTGGATGGGTGGGTGAGTGGGTGGATGGGTGGCTGAGTGGATGGGTGGGGGAGTGGGTGGATGAGTGAATGGGTGGGTGGATGCGTGGGTGGGTGGCTTAGTGCGTGGGTGGGTGGATGGGTGAGTGGGTGGGTGGATGGGTGAGTGGATGAGTGGGTGAGTTGGTGGATGAGTGAATGGGTGGGTGGGTGAGTGGATGGGTGGGTGAGTGGGTGGATGGGTGGCTGAGTGGATGGGTGGGGGAGTGGGTGGATGAGTGAATGGGTGGGTGGATGCGTGGGTGGGTGGCTTAGTGCGTGGGTGGGTGGATGGGTGAGTGATGGGTGGGTGAGTGGGTGGATGAGTGGGTGGATGAGTGAATGGGTGGGTGGGTGAGTGGATGGGTGGGTGAGTGGGTGGATGGGTGGCTGAGTGGATGGGTGGGGGAGTGGGTGGATGAGTGAATGGGTGGGTGGATGCGTGGGTGGGTGGCTTAGTGCGTGGGTGGGTGGATGGGTGAGTGATGGGTGGGTGAGTGGGTGGGTGGATGGGTGGGTGGGTGAGTGATGGGTGGGTGGATGGGTGAGTGGATGGGTGGCTGAGTGAGTGGGTGGGTGGATGGGTGGCTGAGTGGGTGGGTGGGTGGGTGGCTGAGTGAGTGGATGGGTGAAACGGGCTGGAGAAGAGATGGAGTGACGTGGTACAGGAGGACGTGGAGCTGAGTGGACTTGCCGATGACTGGCACCAGCGGTGTCAAGATCGGCCTTTGTGGAGGAGGCTCGTGAATGACGCTACTGGGCAGTGCCAGGCTAGGTGCACTGTGAGGCTACTGGGCAGTTGGAGGCAGTCGCCCTCCAACAACAACGGAGGGCGGAGGAGCGACGCTCACAACAACGAGCGGAGCGCCGGGTGGCTAAAGCGCAGCAAGTTGGCACAGTAGGGGGCACAGGTGGTGCATCAGCCAGTCATCTCGGTCAGTCGACCCGTGGCACCTGCTGGGTCTGTCCCGTGCAATCGCCCTCCAGCAACAACAACGGAGAGCGGAGGAGCGACGCTCACAACAACGAGCGGAGCGCCGGGTGGCTAAAGCACAGCAAGTTGGTACAGTAGGGGGCACAGGTGGTGCATCAGCCACTCATCTCGGTCATCTCAGTCAGTCGACCCGTGGCACCTGCTGGGTCTGCCCCGTGACCTCCTGCCAGCGGGCGGTCGACACTTCACACAGACACAACAACAACAAACGCCATTCACCACTAAGTGGCGGTGACGTCACCACGACGCTTGTGCCAGGCCATGTGCATCATCCTCATCAGCAGGCAGCAGCCATCATCATCAGCAATCATCATCAGCAATAATCAGCAGCAATCATCAGCAGCAGCAATCATCAGCAATCATCAGTAATCATCATCAGCAGCAATCATCAGTCATCATCATCAGCAATCATCATCAGCAGCCATCATCATCAGCGGTCATCATTATAGGAGGGGGGGTGGGTGTTTCCACCCCCCCCCCGCCCCTCTTCTGCCCCTCATCCAATCAGCGCGCGTCGCAGGGCGCGGCCTCGAACTCGCCGACCAATCGCAGCGCGCCATGCGCACTCATGAATAATTAATCAGCCCCCACCCCTCCCTTCGCGGCGTAAACTGCCCTGGGGGCACGCATTGCGTGGTGGGGCGCGTGATAGAGGTCACGCCGTTGCCCAAGGCGCCCTGAGGGCATTTAGCATTCGCGCAGCGGCTTCCCGCCAATGTCAGCTTGCGAGGGGTGGGTGGGGTTCACTCTGTCCCGCCCACTCCGCCCTCGCCCCGCCCCCTCAGCCTTCGCCCCGCCCTCGTCTCGCCTACTCCGCCCTCGCCCCGCCCACTCCGCCCTCGCCCCGCCCACTCCGCCCTCGCCCCGCCCACTCCCCGTTATCGCCCCGCCCACTTCCCCCTCGCCCCGCCCACTCCCCGTCATCGCCCCGCCCACTTCCCCCTCGCCCCGCCCACTCCCCGCCTTCGCCCCGCCCACTCTGCCCTCGCCCCGCCCACTCTGCCTTCGCCCCGCCCACTCCCCGTCATCGCCCCGCCCACTCCGCCTTCGCCCCGCCCACTTCCCCCTCGCCCCGCCCACTCTGCCCTCGCCCCGCCCACTCCCCGTCCTCGCCCCGCCCCCTCCCCTCCCTGTAAACAAGTCGATGGCGGCGATGGAGTTGGGTGAGAGTTAGCGACGCAAATTCTCCTCACGTCAACAACGACGTCATGTTGTTATTATTGTTGTTGCTATTTTATGTTTTAACGTAGACGCTGTAACGCTGTTCGTGCGGCGGGGGTTTTGTGGGGGTTGTTTTTCTGTGTCGCGCGTGCGTCAAAAAGTTTGATGTGGAAATATATTGACCAAGTGTTTTGTGTGTTTCTAACTCTCTAATCACCTCGCCACCACACCACAGACTCACACTCGTCCACCATCCAGCAGTGGATAAGACCTGTGGCTGACGGTGGTGGTGGTGGTGGTAGTTGTGTTGTTGGTTGATGGTGGTGGTGATGGTTGATGGTGGTGATGGTGGTGGTGATGGTTGATGGTGGTGGTGATGGTTGATGGTGGTGATTGATGGTGGTGATGGTAATGATGGTGGTGGTGATGTTAATGATGGTGGTGGTGATGGTTGATGGTGGTGGTGATGGTTGATGGTAGTGGTGATGGTTGATGGTGATGTTAATGATGGTGGTAATGGTGGTGGTGATGGTTGATGGTAGTGGTGATGGTTGATGGTGGTGGTTGATGGTGGTGATGGTGATGTTAATGATGGTGGTGATGGTGGTGGTGATGGTTGATGGTAGTGGTGATGGTTGATGGTGGTGGTGATGGTTGGTGGTGGTGATGGTGGTGGTGATGGTTGATGGTGGTGATTGATGGTGGTGATGGTGGTGATGGTAATGATGGTGGTGGTGATGTTAATGATGGTGGTAATGGTGGTGGTGATGGTTGATGGTAGTGGTGATGGTTGATGGTGGTGGTTGATGGTGGTGATGGTGATGTTAATGATGGTGGTGATGGTGGTGGTGATGGTTGATGGTAGTGGTGATGGTTGATGGTGGTGGTGATGGTGGTGATGTTAATGATGGTGGTGGTTGATGGTAATGATGGTGGTGATGGTTGATGGTAGTGGTGATGTTAATGATGGTGGTGGTTGATGGTAATGATGGTGGTGATGGTAATGATGGTGGTGGTTGATGGTAATGGTGGTGATAGTAATGATGGTGGTTGATGGTGGTGATGGTGGTGGTGATGGTTGATGGTAGTGGTGATGTTAATGATGGTGGTGGTTGATGGTAGTGGTGATGGTGGTGATGGTAATGATGGTGGTGGTGATGGTTATGATGGTGGTGGTGGTAATTATGGTGGTAATGGTGGTGGTTGATGATGATGATGATGGTGGTGTTGGTGATGATGGTGGTGGTGATGGTTATGATGGTGGTGGTGGTAATTATAGTGGTAATGGTGGTGGTTGATGATGATGATGATGGTGGTGTTGGTGATGATGGTGGTGGTGATGGTAATGATGGTGGTGGTGGTGATGATGATGATGATGCTGGTTAGGGTTATTAGGGTTAGGTTGATGGTGGTGGTGATGGTACTGATGGTGGTGGTGATGATGGCAGTGATGATGATGGAGGTGGTGATGATGATGGCAGTGATGATGGTGGAGGTGATGGTGGTGATGGTGTTGATGGTGATGGTTGATGATGGTGGTGGCTTTGATAGTGTTGATGGTGATGATTGTGGTATTGATGGTGATAGTGTTGGTAGTGGTGGTTGATGTTGATGGTGGTAATGGTGGTGGTGGTGTTGGTAGCTTTGATAGTGTTGATGGTGATGATTGTGGTGTTGATAGTGATAGTGTTGGTAGTGGTGGTTGATGGTGGTAATGGTGGTGATGATGATGGCAGTGATGATGGTGGAGATGATGGTGGTGATGGTGGTGATGATGGTGATGATGGCAGTGATGATGATGGAGTTGATGGGGAGCGGTGGTGCAGCGGTTAGCGCTACGCTGCGCTACGAACCGGGCGACCTGAGTTCGATTCCCGCTCACGACCACCAACACCACCGGTGACGATTATCTGAACCGGTCCTGGGCCTCCCCTAGGTCGACTCAGCCTCAAATGAGTACCTGGTGCGGTGTGTAGTAAACATCGCCACTGGGGAGACAAAGGCGGCCGGGCGTGGTGCTACTGGCTTCCCACTAGGCCTCAGCAAGGTAAGGTAAAAGCTCAAAAGCAACGAGCCTACCTTTACCCTACCTTTTACCCTGACCCCGTACAAAGTAGCCGATTATAGGGTAATTACTGGGGTACTACTACACATGATAAAGGTTTATAACGGTAAATGCTATAGGTAGAGCGCTTTAATCATATAGAATACTCTCGATTATTCCAATTTTACACGCTTTCTATTAACTCACTCTGTCTGTTGTTGTATCCTCAAATCTTGTAACTCAAATTTAACCCACTTCCCAATGTGATATCGACTACAAACTTGGTATACGTACGTCATACTGATGACAATACTATATTATATCATAAAAAATAAAATATAATTTTAAACATTCTTTTTAGACGCTTTCTATTAACTCACTCTGTCGATTGTTGTTGTGGTATCCTCAAATCTTGTAACTTAAATTTAACCCACTTCCCAATGTGGTATCGACTACAAACTTGGTATACTTGTGTCATACTGATGACAATACTATATTATATCATTAAATATCTATATTTTTAATCATTCTTTTTTATATGTTACGTTTCGGCTTGGCTCTAATTGTCCACGGTCAACTGCCGCTGGCTGTAATTGGCCACGGCCCCTTACGTCGTGGCAAACTTCGGGGCCACTTCCTGGAGTCGTGGAGTTCTTCCATTACGAGTACATTTAATAAAAGCGTGTTTTTAATAAAGCTTTCTTAAATATTACTTATTTAATGGAGACCACGGACTGCGCCACGGAGCTTTTAGCGGTAAACAAGGCACCGAATTTACTGGGTAATACTTCGTGCTACCTTTACCCTACCCTTTACCCTACCCCTTACCTTACCCCTTGGCATGTCGACACCTTTACTCTTTTACCCGGTAAAAAGGGTAAATTACCTTGCCTTGCCGAGGCCTACCACCCACCCCCTCGTGTGCCACAGTGCCGGTAGCCTTCACAGGTGCTGCTGCTACTCGCTACTAACAGCACTTGCCCCTACAGCCTGCTAGAGGCTACACGGGGGATCTTTGTCTGTGTATAGGTGCTGCTGCTACTCGCTTCTAACAGCACTTGCCCCTACAGCCTTTTAGAGACTACACGGGGGATCTTTGTCTGTGTATAGGTGCTGCTGCTCGCTACTAACAGCACTTGCCCCTGCAGCCTGCTAGAGGCTACACGGGGGATCTTTGTCTGTGTATAGGTGCTGCTGCTACTCGCTACTAACAGCACTTGCCCCTACAGCCTGTTAGAGGCTACACGGGGGATCTTTGATGGTGGTGATGATGGTGGTGTGTATGTGTGAAAATATATCCGTGTTAGTTTCACTTCAGTCGGTGCTTTAACTTCAAGAGGGGATAGACTCTGGCTGCTGATGATGGAGGCTCGGCCAGGCCTTGATACAGCAGTGGATAGACCCTGGCTGATGATGTAGGGCTGACGCATCAGTGCTTTTGTTGGTCTTATTATTAACCGTAACAAAAACTATGAATGAACCTTTAATAAAATGTTCTTGGTTCTTTCGGTAAAGTCACGTAGAATGGAAATAATAAAATAATAAAAATAAAACATAATAAAATAATTCTCACGACGTTTCGGCCACAACGCAAGCAGCCGTCCTCAGGTGAAGAACAGGGCTGTCGAGAAGACAGAGTCTGAACAGACCTGTTCTTCACCTGAGGACGGCTGCTTGTGTTGTGGCCGAAACGTCGTGAGAATTGTATTTTATTATGTTTTATTATTATTCTTTTATTACTTCCATTCTACGTGACTTTACCGAAAGAACCAAGAAGATGAATCCCTGCAGTCACGAAAGCTTTAAATCGAAACTTAAATAAAATGTTTTATTTTACCCCCGTGTCAGGCTACCATATAGCTCCTGTGAGGTGACCCCCCCTCCCCTCCCCACCCTGGTGATCTCTCATGATCACGTTGACATTTGTAGCAGCTACAAATCCTCCTCTTTGAGAGAGGCTTGTAAGGTGTGTGGGTCTTCCTTGGTACCCACGGGAGGAGGTGTTGTGGACAGACAGCACGCTCAGCACTCTGTGTTTTATGTTTTTATTATTTTATTGTTTCCCTTGTACGTGGCTTTACCGAAAGAACCAATAATATACTCTATTAGCAGTTACAAAGACATTCGGTTTGCATCTAGATTTAATGTCTTATGGCTCATCACTTTATCTCTCATCACTTTATCTCTCATCACTTTATCTCTCGTCACTTTATCTCTCACCGCTTTATCTCTCATCACTTTATCTCTCATCACTTTATCTCTCATCGCTTTATCTCTCATCACTTTATCTCTCATCACTTTATCTCTCATCACTTTATCTCTCGTCACTTTATCTCTCATCACTTTATCTCTCGTCACTTTATCTCTCACCGCTTTATCTCTCATCACTTTATCTCTCATCACTTTATCTCTCATCGCTTTATCTCTCATCACTTTATCTCTCATCACTTTATCTCTCATCACTTTATCTCTCATCGCTTTATCTCTCATCACTTATCTCTCATCACTTTATCTCTCATCACTTATCTCTCATCACTTTATCTCTCATCACTAATCTCTCATGACTTTATCTCTCATCACTTTATCTCTCATCACTTTATCTCTCATCACTTTATCTCTCATCACTTTATCTCTCATCACTTTATCTCTCATCACTTTATCTCTCATCACTTTATCTCTCATCACTTTATCTCTCATCACTTAATCTCTCATCACTTTATCTCTCATCACTTTATCTCTCATCACTTTATCTCTCATCACTTTATCTCTCGGCACTTTATCTCTCGTCGCTTTATCTCTCACCGCTTTATCTCTCTCTGCAGCAGAGTTGTAGAGAGTTCCAGACGTGAATCACGGATAGCCAACGTCGCGGATATCCAAGTTCGTGAATGATGAGGGAATGCTCTAATTGCAAAATGACGCAAAAGCATTATGATGTCATTGGAAGCTGTTGCTGTAATAATCATCGTGATCACAATTCATTGTACTGACCCTAATCCCTGCTATGTCTCTTCCAACCTTTCACCACAATGACTTCCACCACCTCCACCACTTTCACCACCACCACCTCCAACATTACCACCTCCACTACCACCACTACCTCCACCATTACATCCACCACTCCATCTCCACCACCTTCAACACTTCACATCCACCACTTTCACCACCACCTCTACCACCTCCACCATTACCTCCACCACTCCATCTCACCACCTTCACTACACATCCACCACCTCCACCACTTCCACCACCACCTCCACCACTCCATCTCCACCACCTTCACCACTACACATCCACCACCTCCACCACTTCCACCACCACCTCCACCACTCCATCTCCACCACCTTCACCACTACACATCCACCACCTCCACCGCTTCCACCACCACCTCCACCACTCCATCTCCACTATCTTCACTACACATCCACCACCTCCACCGCTTCCACCACCACCTCCACCACTCCATCTCCACCACCTTCACTACACATCCACCACCTCCACCACTTCCACCACCACCTCCACCACTCCATCTCCACCATCTTCACTACACATCCACCACCTCCACCACTTTCACCACCACCTCCACCACTCCATCTCCACCATCTTCACTACACATCCACCACCTCCACCACTTCCACCACCACCTCCACCACTCCATCTCCACCATCTTCACTACACATCCACCACCTCCACCACTTTCACCACCACCTCCACCACTCCATCTCCACCATCTTCACTACACATCCACCACCTCCACCACTTTCACCACCACCTCCACCACTCCATCTCCACCATCTTCACTACACATCCACCACCTCCACCGCTTCCACCACCACCTCCACCACTCCATCTCCACCACCTTCACCACTACACATCCACCACCTCCACCACTTCCACCACCACCTCCACCACTCCATCTCCACCACCTTCACCACTACACATCCACCACCACTTCCACCACCACCTCCACCACTCCATCTCCACCACCTTCACTACACATCCACCACCACTTCCACCACCACCTCCACCACTCCATCTCCACCACCTTCACCACTACACATCCACCACCTCCACCACCTCCACCACCACCTCCACCACTCCATCTCCACCACCTTCACCACTACACATCCACCACCTCCACCACCTCCACCACCACCTCCACCACTCCATCTCCACCACCTTCACTACACATCCACCACCTCCACCGCTTCCACCACCACCTCCACCACTCCATCTCCACCACCTTCACCACTACACATCCACCACCTCCACCACTTTCACCACCACCTCCACCACTCCATCTCCACCACCTTCACCACTACACATCCACCACCTCCACCACTTTCACCACCACCTCCACCACTCCATCTCCACCACCTTCACCACTACACATCCACCACCTCCACCACCTCCACCACCACCTCCACCACTCCATCTCCACCACCTTCACTACACATCCACCACCTCCACCACTTCCACCACCACCTCCACCACTCCATCTCCACCACCTTCACCACTACACATCCACCACCACTTCCACCACCACCTCCACCACTCCATCTCCACCACCTTCACCACTACACATCCACCACCTCCACCACTTTCACCACCACCTCCACCACTCCATCTCCACCACCTTCACCACTACACATCCACCACCTCCACCACTTTCACCACCACCTCCACCACTCCATCTCCACCACCTTCACTACACATCCACCACCTCCACCGCCACTTCACACCACGTTCCCCACCACCGTCAGCCGGTGCGGCCAGTTGACCGGCGTGACATGGCCGGCAACGGCGATGCCGGTGGACCCCCCTGCGGCGCCGGCGGTGCCGGCGGCGGCGACGGCGGTGACGATGGCGGCGGCTGCTGCCGGGAGGACGACGTCGCTAGAGGAGGGGCCCCGCTGGTGCTGGTGCACAGCGGGTACCTGCGCAAGACCAACCGCCTGCGCAGGCAGTTCTTCACCCTGCGGGCACGGCTGAGCGGCGCGGCGCCCGGCTCGACAAGCCGCCGAGACGCTGACACCTCGGCGGCGGGCGCCGGCGGGGGAGGAGGGGTGGTGGTGCCGGTTGGCCGGGCGACCGGGACGACGGCGAGTGGCGACACGGAGGAGGCCGTGTCCAGGGAGCGCATGGAGAGGCTGCTGAGCTGCACGGAGGCGCTGCTCAGAGACACGGAGGCGCTGGTCGGGGGAGACGCGGCGGGGCCGATGGGGAGGGGGGGCGGGGGGGAGGAGGAGGAGGAGGCACCGGCGAGGGGAGACGCCGCTATTTTTGGAACGGGAGGCGCGGAGACGCTGGGAATAGGAGACGGAGAAACACGACCGCGTGGAGAGGCCGATATTTTTGGAATGGGAGGCACGGAGACACCTGGCAGAGGAGACTGGATGACAATCGGCAGAGGAGACACGGAGACACCTGGCAGAGGAGACACGGAGACACTCGGTAGAGGAGACACAGAGACGACGCAGCTCGGAGACACGACGCAGACGCCGGCGTTGGGTGGCGCGGGGGCGCCGGCCGCGCCGGGAATCGCCGCGGAGACCGGGGCCCGGCGGGCCGCCGGTGATGCTCCGCCGGCACGGGACGGCGGCCCCCGGCTGAGCGACGCCGTCCTGGAGTGGCACGACAGTCGGCGCGGCTGGGAGCGGCGGGCCGGCGGGGCGGAGGCCGTCCGGGGCCGCCGCTGCGTGCCGTTGGCGGGCCTGCAGGCGCTGGCGCTGAGGCGGGACGCGCGGGGCCGCGACTCGCTGCTCCTGCTGGCGGCGGACGGCCGCTGCATGTCCCTGACGGGCGCCGGCGGGGAGGAGATGAGGCGGTGGCACCGCTTGGTCGCCGCGGGCGCGGAGCGGCAGCCGGAGTACCGCGACGTGTGGCTCGTCGGCGTCAAGGTGAGTGGGGGCGGTGGTGGTGGTAGTGATGATGGTGGTGGTGGTGGTGGGGAAGTTGGGTGGTGGTGGTGGTGGGAACGGCAGCGGTGGTGGTGGTGGGAACGGTGGTGGCGGCGGTGGTGGTGTTGGTGGGAACGGTGGTGGCGGCGGTGGTGGTGGTGGTGGTGGTGGGAACGGTGGTGGTGGTGGTGGTGGTGAAGTTGGGTGTTGGTGGTAGTGATGATGGTGGCGGCGGTGGTGGTGGTGGGAACGGTGGTGGTGGTGGTGGTGGGAACGGCGGCGGTGGTGGTGGGGAAGTTGGGTGGTGGTGGTGGTGGTGATGGTGATGGTAGTGGTGGTGGTAGTGGTGAAGTTGGATGGAGGTGGTGGTGGTGGGGGCAGTGGTGGTTGTATATGTGATGGTAGTGTTGGTGGTAAAGTTGGGTGGTGGTGGTAGTGATGATGGTGGTGGTAGTGGTGGTGAAGTTGGATGGAGGTGGTGGTGGTGGGGGCAGTGGTGGTTGTATATGTGATGGTAGTGTTGGTGGTAAAGTTGGGTGGTGGTGGTAGTGATGATGGTGGTGGTAGTGGTGGTGAAGTTGGATGGAGGTGGTGGGGGCGTTGGTGGTCGTGATCATGGTGGTCGGATGCGGGCCCAAGTCCTTGACACCAGGACCTACCGTGGAGCTGATGTGCCGTCTGTAAGATGCGCCTGCCGTTCTTCCACTCCGGTGGTGGGTGTACACCCATGACCCCATTCAAACCCACAGTGGCATGGTCTCTGCTAGCTGATGAAAGTTGCAAGCGAAAATTGCATCATCGCTTGCGGTTGGGGTTGGCATCGTCCCACCTTCCTTCTGATGTCGAGGGGAAATGGGCGAGGTTTAGGACTGTGGCTCATGCAGCTGCATTGGGTACACGGTCCAAAGCTCCCCAGAAACCCTGGCTGACAGAGGAGGTGTTCAGGCCCAGTCTCTGGATCTCTGTGGGTATCTATGGGTCTCTATGAGTATGGGTCTCTCTGGGTTTCTGTTAGTCTCTGTGGTGCTATATGAGTCTGGATCTCTGTGAGTCTCTATGGGTCTCTATGGTTCTATAGGAGTCTATGGATCTCTATGGGTCTCTATGGTTCTGTAGGAGTCTATAGGTCTCTATGGGTCTCTATGGTTCTGTAGGAGTCTATGGGTCTCTGTGGGTCTCTGGTTCTTTGCGAGTCTCTGGTACTTTGCGAGTCTCTGGTACTTTGTTGGTCTTGGTCAGTTTGGTAGTTTAGGGCTCTGTTTAAACGAGCGGATGCTAAATGCTGCCAACTCAGTCACCGACTGCCCCCCCCCCCGCGTCAATGATTAACGGGGACACGGACCTTGCTTGCCATCCCCTCCTTGTCACGGGCCGTGGACCCCTGCGGCCACGTGGCCCTCCGTGAGTGGGGGGGTCCCCTCGTTGACGCGCCCCCCTCACGGCGGGGAACAGGGCTAGCGGCACCGCCGCCCCCACCGCTGCGAACAGTCCAGAGCGTCTAGAGGCCAGCCGCACACAGCACTAAGCACAGAAGGGTGCGGGTTGGTTGGCCGGGTGTTGTGTGTGTGTGTTGGGTGTGTGTGTGTGTTGGGCAAGTATATGTGTGTTTTGGGTGTGTGTGTGTTGGGTGTGTGTGTGTTGAGCGTGTGTTTGTGTATGTATTGTGGGTGTGTGTGTGTGTTGGGTGTGTGTGTGTGTTGGGCGTGTTTTTGTGTGTGTTGGGCGAGTGTGTGTGTGTGTTGGGTGTGTGTGTGTGTTGGGCGTGTTTTTGTGTGTGTTGGGCGAGTGTGTGTGTGTTTTGGGTATGTGTGTGTGTTGGGCGTGTGTTTGTGTGTGTATTGTGGGCATGTGTGTGTTGGGCGTGTTTGTGTTGGGGATGTGTGTGTGTGTTGAGTGTGTGTGTGTGTGAGATACGTGCCGGTCTTAGCGGTGGTTGAACACAGTGGTGGTGGTGGTGGTTGTTTAACATAGTGTGGTGGTGGTCCACATTTCACAAGCCCGCATGCCCAGCCACCGCATGCCCAAGCAGTTTCTATTTAGTCGCATAGAGAGGGCTAGAAATGGGCTAGAGAAGAGATGGAGTGATGTGGTACAGGAGGACGTGGAGCTCAGTGGACTTGCCGATGACTGGTACCAGCGGTGTCAAGATCGGCCTCGGTGGAGGAGGCTCGTGAAGGACGCTACTGGGCAGTTGGAGGCAGTCGCCCTCCAGCAACAACGCAGGGCGGAGGAGCGACGCTCACAACAACGAGCTGGAGCTCCGGGCGGATAAAATGTAGCAAATTGGCACAGTGGGGAGGCACAGCTGGTGCATCGGTCATCTCAGTGAGCCAACCCGTGGCACTTGCTGGGTCTGTCCCGAGGCCTCCTGTCGGTGAGCCTTGGACACTTCACGTGGCCTCAAAGTGCACCTGGCCTGGCACAAGCGCCGTGGTGTTGTGCAGATGCCACCACCGCCATCTATTGCGGTTGAACTCATGACTCGGTCTGAACAGGCAACTGGACTTATGGACAGGTTTGTTCGTATCTCTGAAAGTTCACAAGTCGAATGTTGGTGAGTCGAGTAGTCTCTGTAATTGGACATTATAGCAGCAAAATAATCTAAATAATTTCACTACCCCTCCCCTCCCTCCCATCCCTCCCCACCCCCCTCCCTCTCCCTCCCTCTCCCTCCATCCCCCTCCCATCCCCCTCCCACCCCCCTCCCATCCCCCTCCCTCCCATCCCATCCCACTCCATCCCCCTCCCACCCCTCTCCCTCCCTCCCTCTCCCCCCCTCCCCCCTCCCCCCACCCAGGCCCGGGGTCTGGCCTCCCCGCTGCGTCTCCCCTCCGGCGTCCCCCACTGCCTGTGCCTGGGCCCTGCGGCCCTCTCCCTGGTGGCGGTGGCGGCCACGACCCGCGGCCCCACGCCGGCGCCGCCGCCGCCGCCGCCGGGCCCCCGCGTCGTCCTCCCCCTGGGCCGCCTGCTGCTGTGCTGCGGCCGCTCGGGGGCCCTCGTGGGCCTGCGGGTGGCCGGCGACCCCCCCGGCGAGCTGTGGCTGGACGCCCGCGACGAGGCCTGCGCCGAGAGCCTCCGCGGCGCGCTGGCCCGGGCCCTCGGCCGCCCCCGCGGCCTTCCCGGGGACGAGGACCCGGCCCTCCGCCCGCGTAGCCACAGCCACTCCATCCTGCTCCCTTCCCCGCCGTCTCGCCCCTCCTCCTCCTCCCCCTCCTCGTCGTCGTCTTCGTCGGTCAAGCCCCCCGGGAGCCCCTCGCTCGGCCGCCTTCCGGGCCTAGGCTGGGTGTCGCCGCTGTTCCGCATCCGCGCCTCCAGCGAGGGAGACAAGACGATGCCGCAACGGTTCCGGCGTGGTGCCGGCGCCGGCGGCGGCGGCGGTGCCGCAGCGAGCCCCACTGGAATCCTGCGCTCGCTGTCTCTGCAGCGGGCGGCCAGGCACGCCGCCAGCAGACTCGGCTTGCAGCAGCAGCAGCAGCAGCAGAAGCAGCAGCAGAAGCAGCAGCAGCAGCAGCAGCAAAGTGGCGGCAAGGCAGCAGCGGCAGCATCGGCGGTGACGCTGAAGATTCCGTCATCGTCGGCGGCGGCGTCCCACAATCCCACGCTGACCTACACCTTCTCGTCCTGTTCGTCAGCTTCCTCCTCCTCCCCCTCCTGCTCCTCTTCGGACGACGGCGGCGGCGGTGAGAAGGAGGAGAAGCTTGTGGTGAAGCGGAGGGTTCGTGACGGTGGTGGCGGTGGTGGCGGTGGTGGCGGTGGTTGCCTCGTGCTCAGCCGGTCTGCGCCGAACAGCGCCTGCGGTTTCAGACGTCCCACGGACAAATCCTTCCGCAAGCGAAGCTGTTCGGGCGTTGCCTCCTCCTCCTCATCCTCATCCTCCTCTGCCGCCACCGCTGCTGCTGCTGCTGCCGCATCGTCATCATCATCAGCGGCACTTCTATCGCCGTCGTCGGCGGCGGCGGTGGCAAACGGAGGTCCGGTGGGACGTGATGGCGGGTGGAGGAGGTGCGCTAGTGCGGCGTACCCAGAGGATTACGGTGAACTGGACCTGAGCGGCGGACGTGGTGGAGGAGGTGGTGGTGGTGGAGGTGGTGGAGGAGGTGGTGGTGGTGGAGGAGGTGGTGGTGGTGGTGGAGGAGGTGGTGGAGGTGGAGGAGGTGGTGGACATGGAGGTGGTGGTGGTGGAGGAGGTGGTGGAGGAGGTGGTGGGGGAAGAGGAGCAGCTGACTACATGCCCATGAATCCGTCGGCCAGGAAGGTAAAACGGCTCACCTATTTTATATTCTACACCCCGTGTAAGGCCCCACACACCCTGGCTATTACAAATGACAGGTGATCGGCGGCTTGTGATCATCATCATCATCGTCACGTGAAAAAATACGCACGACTGTCGATTGTAAATGTGGAGGGGGAAAAATTCGGAGCACCCGGACTCCACGGGAGAGAGAAAGAGAGACACGCAAACTTAAAATATATAAAATATGTAAATATATAGCAGGCATAGTTAGGTTCGGGATCGAATCCACGACCTCCTGCCTACCAGGCGAGGTAGTTAACATATCCTAGCCACCGTGGTGATGATGAGAGAGAGAGACGCAAACTCCAAATATACAGCAGGAGTCAGGGTCGGGATGGAACCCACGATCTCCTGTATACCAGGCGAGGTAGTTAACATCTCCTAGTCACCGTGGTAATGATGATGATGATGGCGTGAGAGAGAGAGAGACACGCAAACTCCAAATATACAGCAGGGCTCGGGATCGAACCCATGACCTCCTGTACACTAGGCGAGGTAATTGACATCTCATAGCCACCGTGATGATGATGAGAGAGAGACACACACAAACTCCAAATATACAGCAGCAGGCATTGTCAGGGTTGGGATCGAACCCACGACCTCCTGTCCACCAGGCGAGGTAGTCAACATCTCCTAGCCACCGTGATGATGATGACGAGAGAGAGAGAGACACGCAAACTCCAAATATACAGCAGGGCTCGGGATCGAACCCACGACCTCCTGCACACCAGGCGAGGTAGTCAACATCTCATAGCCACCGTGATGATGATGATGAGGTAGTCAACATCTCATAGCTACCGTGATGATGATGATGATGAGGTAGTCAACATCTCATAGCCACCGTGATGATGATGATGAGGTAGTCAACATCTCATAGCTACCGTGATGATGATGATGATGAGGTAGTCAACATCTCATAGCCACCGTGATGATGATGATGAGGTAGTCAACATCTCATAGCTACCGTGATGATGATGATGATGAGGTAGTCAACATCTCATAGCCACCGTGATGATGATGATGAGGTAGTCAACATCTCATAGCTACCGTGATGATGATGATGATGAGGTAGTCAACATCTCATAGCCACCGTGATGATGATGATGATGAGGTAGTCAACATCTCATAGCTACCGTGATGATGATGATGATGAGGTAGTCAACATCTCCCAGCCACCGTGATGATGATGATGATGACGTGAGAGAGAGAGAGACACGCAAACTCCAAATATAAAGCAGGGGTTGGGATCGAACCCACGACCTCCTGCACACCAGGCGAGGTAGTCAACATCTCCCAGCCCCTGTGAGTTGACGATTGAGGCCCCCTCCCGGCCGTCCACAGATCCCCGGTTGTCCGCCGTGGTGGCTGTGAGTGCCATGGGAGGGGGTGGGGGGCTGGACAGCCGACTGCAATCGGCTTTCCCCCACCAATGGGGATGGCGCACAGCCACCACGGTGTTGTTACGTTACCGTAGTGTGCCGCAGTGTTAACCGCAGTGTAGCCGCGGCGTTACCGCAGTGATAACCACAATTATACCAGAGTGTGACCACGGCGTTACCGCAGTGTTAACCGCAGTGTAGCCGCGGCGTTACCGCAGCGATAACCACAACAATACCAGTGAGTAACCACGGCGTTACCACAGTGTTAACCGCAGTGTAGCCGCAGTGATAACCACAACAATACCAGTGAGTAACCACGGCGTCACCGCAGTGTTAACCGCAGTGTAGCTGCAGCGTTACCGCAGCGATAACCACAATTATACCAGTGTGTAACCTCCTTCCCTCCGTCACTCCGTCACTCCCCACCTCCCCTCCGCTACCCTCCCCTCCGCTCCCCTCCCTCCCGCAGGAGGAGCCCACACAGGGGGGCTACATGCTCATGTCCCCCACCGCCCCTCGCCAGGAAGACGGCTACGTCCCCATGCAGTTCGCTCCTCGCCCCAGCGCGCAACAGAAGCAGCAGCAGCATCAGCACCACCAGAAGCAGCATCAGCACCAGCACCACCACCAGCAGCACCACCACCACCATCAGCAACAGCAGCAGCAGCAGATGGTAGCGACGAATCCTGACGCCGATGACTCCAAGGGGGGCGGCAAGATGGCCGCCACGCCGGCAGCGTCCGTGGGGGGTGGCGGCAAGATGGATGCCGCCACCATGTCGTCGAAGCCGGGTGCGGCCGCCTCAACCGCGACGGCGGGCGGTGACAGTGACGGCGGCGGTGATGGCGGCGGTGACGGCGGCGGTGACGGCGTCACCGCCGTGGCTTCCGTCGTCTGGAAGGGGGGCGGCAATATGGCCGACACCAGCATGGCGTCGAAGGCGAGCGGTGGCGGCGTGGCCGCCTCAACCGCGACAGGGGGCGGCGGCGGCGGCGGCGACGTCACCGTCACCGCCACCGTCACCGCCGTGGCTTCCGTCGTCCGGAAGGGGGGCGGCAACATGGCCGCTAGCGGGGAACCGGTGCGGCTGAGGCTCGGCGACGGCTCGCGCGGCTCCACGGGCGACTACGTGCCGATGAGGGCCGTGCCGGGCGACGGCGCCGGCAGCTACGAGGTCATGAGCTTTCCCGGGACCCGGTCCGGGAATGTGGAGTTGGCGGCGGGGGCTCCTGCGGCGAGATTCGGAGTCGATCCCGACGAGGGTGCGAAGGTCGTGCGTGTCGGAGAACAGGTGAGGAGGGTGGGCGGCTGGGTGTGTGTGGGTGTGGGTGTGTGGGCGGGTGTGGGTGTGGGTGGGTGGGTGTGGGTGGGTGTGTGTGGGTGGGTGTGGGTGTGTGGGCGGGTGTGGGCGGGTGTGGGTGTGTGGGTGTGGGTGGGTGTGGGTGGGTGGGTGTGGGTGGGTGTGGGTGGGTGGGCGGGTGGGTGTGGGTGGGTGGGGGTGGGTGGGTGGGCGGGTGGGTGTGGGTGGGTGGGGGTGGGTGGGTGGGTGTGGGTGGGTGTGGGTGGGTGTGTGTGGGTGTGGGTGTGTGGGCGGGTGTGTGTGGGTGTGGGTGGGTGTGGGTGGGTGTGGGTGGGTGTGGGTGGGTGTGTGGGTGTGGGTGGGTGTGGGTGGGTGTGGGCGGGTGTGGGTGGGTGTGGGCGGGTGTGGGTGTGTGGGTGTGGGTGGGTGTGGGTGGGTGGGTGTGGGTGGGTGTGGGTGGGTGGGTGGGTGGGCGGGTGGGTGTGGGTGGGTGGGGGTGAGTGGGTGGGGGTGGGTGGGTGGGGGTGGGTGTGGGTGGGTGTGGGTGTGTGGGCGGGTGTGTGGGTGTGGGTGGGTGTGGGTGGGTGTGGGTGGGTGTGGGCGGGTGTGGGTGGGTGTGGGCGGGTGTGTGGGTGGGTGGGTGTCCGGCAAATAACAACCTCTCACCTCCTCGGCTGTGCCGGACGCTGCTTTATTGACCTGGTCAAGGCCTATGATACCATCAACAGGCCTGGGCTCTGGGTTATTCTTCGTGCTTTCGGAGTCCCTGACTCTCTGCTCATGATCATTAAGGACCTTCATGATGGTGAGCGGGCTCGGGTAAAACTACATGGCCGGGAGTTGGAGCCAGAGCCATTCTCTGTTCACCTTGGGGTGCAACAGGGATGTCCTCTGGCTCCCATATTATTGCGACCACGTAGTTCGTGAAGGCCTTCGATGGCTGTACCGGGGGAATTTCCATCTGGTACAGATACAATGGGAGGGTGATCGATGCCCGGTCAAGGGATGACTCCCTTATGGGTCAACCATGTTATGTATGCCGATGATCTGGTGATTGCTGCTCACTCAGAGGAGGAGTTGGAGGCACTGCTGCTGAACCTGGAGCGTGCCACTAAGAGGTGGAGTCTTGCCATCAACCCCGCAAAACTAAGCACCTGCCTGGGTATTTTGTACCATCGGACACTCCACCCCCACAACTCCCAATTGGTGATGGGGCAGTTATGGAGAGAGTGGAGAGTTTCCATACCTGGGCAGTGTGCTCATGACCGGCTCCGGTTTGACAGCAGAGGTCTCACTTTGAATCTTTTCATCGGCCGCGTAACGCTGTGTGGAAGCTGCCTGGTATTTTCGGCCACGGTCATGCCCTCCCTTCTCTACGCTAGCGAAACGTGGACCCCCCTAATGGAGCATCTTCACCAGTTAGAAACATTTAGGCTGGCGTGCCTACGATCCATCCTGGGTTTAACCTGCAGGCTGGATTGTGTGAGGAGCTCACAAATCCTTGAAAGATCTGGACACAGTCCCATTGGTGAGACAAAGGCGGCCGGGCGTGGCGCGCCACAGTGCCGGCCTTCATAGGCGCTGCTGCTGCTGCTAACAGCTCTTGCCCCACCAGTCTGCCGAGGCTGTACGGGGGACCTTTTTCTCCGTTCCGAGGTGTGAGGCGGGCGGCGTTGGCAGGGCGGTCACCGCTACTCAGCGGCACCACTTGCCCAGCGGCGCGCCGAGGCGACGTGGGAAGCCGCCATCTTCATTCTCGTCTCAACTCCTTCTCTTGCCAGGTGCGGCGAAGACGCAGCTCCGAGACTTTCCCTCCCCACGTCACCGTGACCCCGGCCGCGACCCCGGCCGTGACCCCGGCCGTGACCCCGGCCGCGACCCCGGCCGTGACCCCGGCCGCAGACCCTGGGGGTGAGCCCCAGGCCGGGACTCGGGGAGACGCGGAGGAGACGGCAGCGGCCGCTGCTCTGCTCGTCGCCACGGAGACGTAGAGGGGGGGACGCGCGGGGACACGCGGGGGACGCGGGGACACGGGGGGAGGGAGACACGGGAGACGCGGGGACGAGGGGAGGGAGACACGGGGGGAGGGGGACGAGGGAGACGCGGGGACGAGGGGAGGGAGACACGGGGGGAGGGGGACGAGGGAGACGCGGGGACGAGGGGACGAGGGGAGGGAGACACGGGGGACATGGGAGATGCGGGGAGGGAGACACGGGGTCTGAGGGTCCGTGTCTAGAGTGGAGACCGGGTCTCTCTCTCTCTGTCCCCCCCCCCCCCCCTTCGTGAGTGAGTGATGGCGAGGATTTTGATCCCCGGGTTCTAAGTTTTTTTTTTATCCCAGTGTCTCACTAGCAGTGTCTCACCACCAGTATCTCTCTACCCAGTGTCTCACTAGCAGTGTCTCACCACCAGTATCTCTCTACCCAGTGTCTCACTAGCAGTGTCTCACCACCAGTATCTCTCTACCCAGTGTCTCACTACCCAGTGTCTCACCACCAGTATCTCTCTACCCAGTGTCTCTCTACCCAGTGTCTCACCACCCAGGGTCTCTCTACCCAGTGTCTCACTACCCAGTGTCTCACTAGCAGTGTCTCTCTACCCAGTGTCTCTCTACCCAGTGTCTCACCACCCAGTGTCTCTCTACCCAGTGTCTCACTACCCAGTGTCTCACCACCAGTATCTCTCTACCCAGTGTCTCACTACCCAGTGTCTCACTACCCAGTGTCTCACTACCCAGTGTCTCACTACCCAGTGTCTCACCACCCAGTGTCTCACCACCCAGTGTCTCACCGCCCAGTGTCTCACTACCCAGTGTCTCACCACCCAGTGTCTCACCACCCAGTGTCTCACCGCCCAGTGTCTCACCGCCCAGTGTCTCACTACCCAGTGTCTCACTACCCAGTGTCTCACCACCCAGTGTCTCACCACCCAGGGTCTCTCTACCCAGTGTCTCACCACCCAGTGTCTCACTAGCAGTGTCTCACTATCCAGTATCTCACCACCCAGTGTCTCACCACCCAGTGTCTTACTACCCAGTGTCTCACTACCCAGTGTCCCACCACCCAGTGTCTTACTACCCAGTGTCTCACTACCCAGTGTCCCACCACCCAGTGTCTTACTACCCAGTGTCTTACTACCCAGTGTCTCACCACCCAGTGTCTCACCACCCAGTGTCTTACTACCCAGTGTCTCACTACCCAGTGTCCCACCACCCAGTGTCTCACCACCCAGTGTCTGTAAACCACAGATGACAACGCCAAAAGGCGAATCGCGGTTACGAACTATTCTTCATTTGATTATACTCATCATTTTGGATCCCGCCAAAAAGTGGCGCATTTACATTGTACGCGATCCTACCCCAAAGCACCATTCTGGGACTTTTGTTACGGATAATATTGATCGCGAGAGGCCTTAACTGCTGCGTGTTTAAACTACTATTGCGACGATTATCGCTACGGTACGGTGGCTTTATTTGTATCCACACACTGCTGCTGCTGCTGCAACTGCACACAGCCCGCTTTGCCAGTCCACTGCTGGATGAACGGCTGCACCTAGGCCCCCCAATCCCCCTACCATCCGCCCCCCACCCCACCGGTTTGACCATACTTCACCACGCTGGTCACAAGAAATCAAAGACAAAGATCCCCTGTATGGCCTTAACAGACTGCAGGGGCAAGTGCTGTTAGCGAGTAGCAGCAGCTATGAAGGCTGGTACTGTGACACACGAGGGGGTGGGTGGCCAGCACCACGCCCAGTTGCCTTTGTATCCCCAGTGGCTTTGTTTACACACTGCACCAGGTACTTATTTGAGGCTGAGTCGACCTAGGGGAGGCCCAGGACCGGTTCAGATAATTGTCACCGGTGTTGGCCGTGAGCGGGAACCGAACTCGGGTCGCCGGGTTCGTAGCGCAGCGTAGCGCTAACCACTACACTGCCGTTCCCTACACACACAGACACACACAGACACACACAGACACACACAGACACACACAGACACAGACAGACACAAACACACAAACACACACAGACACACGCAGACACACGCAAACACACGCAGACACACGCAGACACACGTAGACACACGCAGACACGCGCAGACACACGCAGACACGCAGACACACACAGACACACACAGACACCTGCTGGGTCTGCCCCGTGACCTCCCGCCAGCGGGCGTTCGACATTTCACGTGGCCTTATAGTGCACCTAGCATGGCACAGGCGCCGCGATGACGTCACCACTACTTATGGCGGTGTGCTAACCGCTGTGTGTGATTCTGTGTGTGTCGGTGTGTGTCTGTGTGTGTGTCTGTCTTGTGTGTGTCTGTGTGTGTGTCTGTGTGTGTGTGTGTGTCTGTGTGTGTGTCTGTGTGTGTGTCTGTGTGTATGTGTGTGTCTGTGTGTATGTGTGTGTCTGTGTGTGTCTGTGTGTGTGTCTGTTTGTGTGTGTGTCTGTGTGTGATTCTGTGTGTGTGGTGGTGCAACAGTGTGCTAACCGCTGTGTGTGTGTCTGTGTGTGTCTGTGTGTGTGTCTGTGTGTGTGTGTGTCTGTGTGTGTCAGTGTGTGTGTCTGCGTGTGTGTGTGTCTGTGTGTGTCGGTGTGTGTGTCTGTGAGTAGACATCTCCCGGTTGATGTCTTTCCCCCGTGCCTTTCTTTCCCACGAATGTTAAGATTTTTTGTGTCCCCCTCTCGACGGAGCGGAATCTCCGAAAGCTGCTCGGATCTCGTTGGCCCACAAGCGGCCGGGTGGGAAATTTAATTTTCATTTTCGTTTCGCCATCGCCGAGATTGACGGCGTGCGCACGCTCGCACCGAACCCACGAATCGAGGGGTTCGTGTCGGGCGCCGATCGCGTGAAGTGTGACACGGCCCAGTCGGTTTGGCGGCTCTGTTGACACGTCAACAAAACACGTGGTGCAAACTCGTTACTGGTACAGCACTAACCGGTTGTGTGTTGGAGAGTTACACCACCACACATAGACCCACAGACTCACCACCACCAAACAGAAACCCACAGACTCACCACCACCACACAGAGACTCACAGACTCACCATACACCACACAGAGATCCCCACAGACTCACCACCACCACACAGAGACCCACAGACTCACCACCACCACCACACAGAGACCCACAGACTCACCACCACCACACAGAGACTCACAGACTCACACAGAGACCCACAGACTCATCACCACACAGAGACCCACAGACTCACCACACAGAGACCCACAGACTCACCACACAGAGACCCACAGGCTCACCACACAGAGACCCACAGACTCATCACCACACAGAGACCCACAAACTCATCACACAGAGACCCACAGACTCACCACACAGAGACCCACAGACTCACCCACGCAGAGACCCACAGACTCACCACCACCACACAGAGACCCACAGACTCACCACACAGAGAACCACAGACTCGCCACACAGAGACCCACAGACTCACCACACAGAGACCCACAGACTCACCACACAGAGACCCACAGACTCACCACACAGAGACCCACAGACTCACCACCACACAGAGACCCACAGACTCACCCCACAGATACCCACAGACTCACCATCACCACACAGACCCACAGACTCACCACCACCACACAGAGACCCACAGACTCACCACCACCACCACACAGAGACCCACAGACTCACCACACAGAGACCCACAGACTCACCACCACCACACAGACACAGACTCACCACCACCACACAGAGACACACAGACTCACCACCACCACCTACACAGAGTGTGGAGCTCCTCCCAATTGGTCGACGCGAGTGGACGCCCTTTGCACATCGTGAGCTTATTTAATGCAAATCTAATAAATAATTAAACATTATTATGAGAGTTGGTGGTGTTGTTGTGATGATGGTGATGCGACTTGCTTCACCCTCGGGTGATCGTCCTGGTCCACAGGAGGCCGTGGGTTCGATCCCGACCCTGACGACGCCTGCTGCTACTGCTGCTGTGGATTTGCGTTTAGTTTGGGGTCTCTACGGGACCCCACCCCTCAAAACGCCCCCCCCCCCCCAAACCTCCCTCAAATTGTGCCCCCCCCCCGCCTTCCTTAACCCCCTCCCCCCAAAACGCCACCCCCCCCCCCCCGCCCCCCCCCCCCCTTCGCAAACCCCCCCACCAAAATATCCCGCCCAAATCGCCCCCCCCCTCCTCAATCCCCTCCTCCAAATGCCCCCCCCAAAATCGCGCCCCTTGTGATGTGAGTGGGTGAGTGGGTGGCGTGAGTTGAGTGAGTGGGTGAGTGGGTGAGTGAGTGAGTGGGGTGTGGGTGGTGTGAGTGGTGAGTGAGTGGGTGGGGGGTGAGTGGATGGCTGGTTGGGTGAGTGAGTGGGTGAGTGAGTGAGTGGGTGTGTGGGTGGGTGAGTGGCTGGGTAAGTGGTGGAGGGAGTGAGTGAGTGGGTGAGTGAGTGGGTGAGTGAGGGTGGGGGAGTGAGTGGATGGCTGGGTGAGTGCATGGGTGAGTGAGGGAATGGGTGGGTGAGTGGCGGGGTGGGTGAGGGGGGGTGGGGGGGGAGTGGGATGGCTGGGGGAGTGAGTGGTGCTGGGTGAGATGAGTGGGGGGTGGGGGAGGAGTGGTGGGGTGAGTGAGTGGGTGGTGGG
>NC_083848.1:659643-664643 GCF_015708825.2 Lethenteron reissneri
TGAGTGAGTGAGTGAGAGTGAGTGAGTGTGAGTGAGTGTGAGTGAGTGTGTGAGTGTGTGTCTGTGTGTGTGTCTGCGTGTGTGTGTCTGTGTGTGTGTGTCTGTGTGTGTGTGTGTCTGTGTGTGTCTGTGTGTGTGTTGTGAATGAGTGTGTGAGTGTGACAGGAGATGGGAGTCAAACCCAGGCCAAAGGAACGCTGTGAGGATCACATTCGTTTTCCACTTCTCTCCTCCGAATGCTGCACACACACAGACACACACCACAGACACACAGACACACAGACACACAGACACACAGACACACACACACAGACACACACACAGACACCACAGCACACACAGACACACAGACACACAGACACACAGACACACAGACACCACACACACACACAGACACACAGACACACACACACAGACACCAGACACACAGACACCACAGACACAGACACACACAGTACGTGAGTGAGTACGTGAGTGAGTGGGTGGTGAGTCTGCATACTCTTGTACATGCGAGCGAGTGAGTGAGTACGTGAGTGAGTGGTAGAGTGAGTGGTAGAGTGAGTGAGTACGTGAGTGGTAGAGTGAGTGTAGAGTGAGTGAGTATGTGAGTGGGTGAGTGAGTGAGTACTAAGTGAGTACTAAGTGAGTAGTGAGTGAGTCTGCATACTCTGTATATGCGAGCGAGTGAGTGAGTACGTGAGTGAGTGGTAGAGTGAGTGGTAGAGGGAGTGAGTACGTGAGTGGGTGAGTGAGTACTAAGTGAGTAGTGAGTGAGTCTGCGTACTCTTGTATATGCGAGCGAGTAAGTACATGAGTGGTAGAGTGGTGTAGAGTGAGTGGGTGAGTGACTGAGTGAGTACTGAGTGAGTGAGTACGTGAGTGAGTCTGCGTACTCTTGTACATGCAAGCGAGTGAGTATGTGACTAAGTGAGTGAGTGAGTAGTGAGTGAGTAGTGAATGAGTCTGCGTACTCTTGTACATGCGAGTGAGTGAGCGGTAGAGTGAGTACATGAGTACTAAGTGAGTACGTGAGTGATGAGTACTGAGTGAGTACTAAGTGAGTACTTAGTGAGTGAGTCTGCGTACTCTTGTACATGCGAGTGAGTGAGTGAGTGGGTGAGTGACTGAGTGATTGAGTGAGTACGTGAGTGGTAGAGTGAGTGGGTGAGTGAGTGGGTAGAGTGAGTACGTGAGTGAGTGAGTGAGTACTGATGAGTACTAAGTGAGTACTTAGTGAGTGGTCTGCGTACTCTTGTACATGCGAGCGAGGTGAGTGAGTGGGTGAGTGACTGGATTGTGAGTGAGTGAGTACTGAGTGAGTACTAAGTGAGTACTCGTAGTGAGTCTGCGTACTCTTGTACATTGCAGCGAGGTGAGTGAGTGGAGTGAGTGACTGAGTGAGTGAGTGAGTACTGAGTGATACTAAGTGAGTACTCTTAGTGAGTGAGTCTGCGTACTCTTGTACATGCAAGCGAGGTTGAGTGAGTGGTGTGAGTGACTGAGTGAGTGAGTGATACTGAGTGAGTACTAAGTGAGTACTTAGTGAGTGAGTCTGCGTACTCTTGTACATGCGAGCGACGTGAGGAGTGACTGTGGGTGATGTGACTGAGTGAGTGAGTGAGTACTGAGTGAGTACTAGTGAGTACTTAGTGAGTGAGTCTGCGTACTTCTTGTACATGCGAGCCGACACGTATCGGCCGGTATGTCCCGAGCAGCACCCAGAGGACGACGGCGCACGTCATGAGAGCGCCGCGGTTCGCCGGGGACAGGAAGCCCAGACACGCAAAGACTGCGGAGACCACACAGAGACACACACAGAGACACGGTGAGACACGGTGAGACACCACGGTGAGACACGGTGAGACACCCGGTGAGACCACACACGGTGTTGAGACACACACGTGTGAGACACGGTTGAGGACACGTCATGAGAGCGCCGCGGTTCGCCGGGGACAGGAAGCCCAGGACACGCAAAGACCTGCGGAGACACCCAGAGACACACACAGAGACACGGTGAGACACGGTGAGACACACACGGTGAGACACGGTGAGACACACGGTGATACCCGTGAGACACACACGGTGAGAACACACGGTGAGACACGGTGAGACACGTCATGAGAGCGCCGCGGTTCGCGGGGACAGGAAGCCCAGACCGCAAAGACTGCGGAGACACACAGAGACACACACAGAGGACACGGTGAGACACGGTGAGACACACACGGTGAGACACGGTGAGACACACGGGTGAGACACACACGGTGAGACACACACGGTGAGACACGGTGAGACACGTCATGAGAGCGCGCGGTTCGCCGGGGACAGAAGCCCAGACACGCAAAGACTGCGGAGACACACAGAGACCACACAGAGACACGGTGAGACACGGTGAGACACACACGGTGAGACACACACGGTGAGACACACACGGTGAGACACGGTGAGACACGTCATGAGAGCGCCGCGGTTCGCGGGGACAGGAAGCCCAGACACGCAAAGACTGCGGAGGACACACAGAGACACACACAGAGACACGGTGAGACACGGTGAGACACAAACGGTGAGACACGGTGAGACCACACGGTGAGACACACACGGTGAGACACACACCGGGTGAGACACGGTGAGACAGTCATGAGAGCGCCGCGGTTCGCCGGGGACAGGAAGCCCAGACACGCAAAGACTGCGGAGACACACAGAGACACACACAGAGACACGGTGTGAGACACGGTGAGACAGACACGGTGAGACCCGGTGAGACACACACGGTGAGACAGACACGGTGAGACACACACGGTGAGACACGGTGAGACACGTCATGAGAGCGCCGCGGTTCGCCGGGGACAGGAAGCCCAGACAGCGCAAAAGACTGCGGGAGACACACAGAGACACACCACAGAGACACGGTGAGGACACGTGAGACACACACGGTGAGACACGGTGAGACACACGGTGAGACACACACGGTGAGACAACACACGGTGAGACACGGTGAGACACGTCATAGAGAGCGCCGCGGTTCGCCGGGGACAGGAAGCCCAGACACGCAAAGACTGCGGAGACACACAGAGACACACACAGAGACACGTGAAGACACGGTGAGACAGACACGGTGAGACACGGTTGAGACACACGGTGAGACACACACGGTGAGACACACACGGTGAGACACGGTGAGACACGTCATGAGAGCGCCGCGGTTCGCCGGGGACAGGAAGCCCAGACACGCAAAGACTGCGGAGACACACAGAGACACACACTAAGAGAGACACGGTGAGACACGGTGAGACACACACGGTGAGACACGGTGAGACACACGGTGAACACACACGGTGAGACACACACGGTGAGACACGGTGAGACACGTCATGAGAGCGCCGCGGTTCGCCGGGGACAGGAAGCCCAGACACGCAAAGACTGCGGAGACACACAGAGACACACACAGAGACACGGTGAGACACGGTGAGACACACACGGTGAGACACGGTGAGACACACGGTGAGACACACACGGTGAGACACACACGGTGAGACACGGTGAGACACGTCATGAGAGCGCCGCGGTTCGCCGGGGACAGGAAGCCCAGACACGCAAAGACTGCGGAGACACACACAGAGACACGGTGAGACACGGTGAGACACACACGGTGAGACACGGTGAGACACACGGTGAGACACACATGGTGAGACACGGTGAGACACGTCATGAGAGCGCCGCGGTTCGCCGGGGACAGGAAGCCCAGACACGCAAAGACTGCGGAGACACACAGAGACACACACAGAGACACGGTGAGACACGGTGAGACACACACGGTGAGACACACACGGTGAGACACGGTGAGGCACGTCATGAGAGCGCCGCGGTTCGCCGGGGACAGGAAGCCCAGACACGCAAAGACTGCGGAGACACACAGAGACACACACAGAGACACGGTGAGACACGGTGAGACACGGTAAGACACGGTTGAGACACGGTAAGACACGGTGAGACACGGTGAGACAGGTCATGAGAGCGCCGCGGTTAGCCGGGACAGGAAGCCCAGACACGCAAAGACTGCGGAGACACACAGAGACACACACAGAGACACGGTGAGACACGGTGAGACACGGTAAGACACGGTGAGACACGGTAAGACACGGTGAGACACGGTGAGACAGGTCATGAGAGCGCCGCGGTTAGCCGGGGACAGGAAGCCCAGACACGCAAAGACTGCGGAGACACACAGAGACACACACAGAGACACGGTGAGACACGGTGAGACACACACGGTGAGACACGGTGAGACACACGGTGAGACACACACGGTGAGACACACACGGTGAGACACGGTGAGACACGTCATGAGAGCGCCGCGGTTAGCCGGGGACAGGAAGCCCAGACACGCAAAGACTGCGGAGACACACACAGAGACACACAGAGACACACACAGAGACACACAGAGACACACACGGTGAGACACGGTGAGACACGGTGACACACGGTGACACACGGTGAGACACGTCATGAGAGCGCCACGGTTCGCCGGGGACAGGAAGCCCATACACGCAAAGACTGCGGAGACACACACAGAGACACACTCGGTGACACACACGGTGAGACACACACAGAGACACGGAGACACACACGGTGAGACACACACGGTGAGACACACACGGTGAGACACGTCATGAGAGCGCCGCGGTTAACCGGGGACAGGAAACCCAGACACGCAAAGACTGCGGAGACACGGAGACACAGTGAGACACACACGGTGAGACACACACGGTGAGACACACACGGTGAGACACACACGGTTAGACACACACGGTGAGACACGCAAAGACTGCGGAGACACACACAGAGACACGGTGAGACACGGTGAGACACGGTGAGACACGGTGAGACATACACGCAAAGACTGCGGAGACACGGAGACATACGCGGAGACACATGCGGTGAGACACGGTGAGACACGGAGACACACAAGGTGAGACACGGTGAGACACGGAGACACACAAGGT
>NC_083848.1:669643-706226 GCF_015708825.2 Lethenteron reissneri
GATCCCCCCCAATGATCACATGATCACTCCCCCGTGATCCCCCCCCCAATGAGCACATGATCACTCCCCCGTGATCCCCCTCAATGATCACATGATCCCCCCCAATGATCACATGATCACTCCCCTGTGATCCCCCATCCCAATGATCACATGATCACTCCCCCGTGATCCCCCCTCAATGATCACATGATCACTCCCCCGTGATCCCCCCTCAATGATCACATGATCACTCCCCCGTGATCCCCCCTCAATGATCACATGATCACTCCCCCATGATCCCCCCTCAATGATCACATGATCCCTCCCCCGCGATCCCCCCTCAATGATCACATGATCACCCCCCCGTGATCCCCCCTCAATGATCACATGATCACTCCCTCGTGATCCCCGCCTCAATGATCACATGATCACTCCCCCGTGATCCCCCCCCAATGATCACATGATCACTCCCTCGTGATCCCCCCCAATGATCACATGATCACCCCCCCCTGATCCCCCCCCAATGATCACATGATCACTCCCCTGTGATCCCCCCCCCGTGATCCCCCCTCAATGATCACATGATCACTCCCCCGTGATCCCCCCCCAATGATCACATGATCACTCCCCTGTGATCCCCCCCCCCCGTGATCCCCCCCCAATGATCACATGATCACTCCCCCGTGATCCCCCCTCAATGATCACATGATCACTCCCCCGTGATCCCCCCCAATGATCACATGATCAGCCCCCCGTGATCCCCCCTCAATGATCACATGATCACCCCCCCGTGATCCCCTCCCAATGATCACATGATCACTCCCCCGTGATCCCCTCCCAATGATCACATGATCACTCCCCCGTGATCCCCCCTCATTGATCACATGATCACCCCCCCGTGATCCCCCCTCAATGATCACATGATCACTCCCCCGTGATCCCTCCCCAATGATCACATGATCACTCCCCCGTGATCCCCCCCTCAATGATCACATGATCACTCCCCCGTGATCCCCCCCCAATGATCACATGATCACCCCCTCGTGATCCCCCTCAATGATCACATGATCCCCCCCCCGTGATCCCCTCCTCAATGATCACATGATCGCTCCCCCGTGATCCCCCCCCAATGATCACATGATCACCCCCCCCGTGATCCCCCCCCAATGATCACATGATCGCTCTCCCGTGATCCCCCCCCAATGATCACATGACCCCCCCCCCGTGATCCCCTCCCAATGATCACATGATCCCCCCCCCGTGATCCCCTCCCAATGATCACATGATCACTCCCCTGTGATCCCCCCCTCAATGATCACATGATCACTCCCCCGTGATCCCCCCCCAATGATCACATGATCGCTCCCCCGTGATCCCCTCCCAATGATCACATGATCACTCCCCTGTGATCCCCCCCTCAATGATCACATGATCGCTCCCCCGTGATCCCCTCCCAATGATCACATGATCCCCCCCCGTGATCCCCTCCCAATGATCACATGATCACTCCCCCGTGATCCCCTCCCAATGATCACATGATCACTCCCCCGTGATCCCCTCCCAATGATCACATGATCACTCCCCCGTGATCCCCCCCCAATGATCACATGATCGCTCCCCCGTGATCCCCTCCCAATGATCACATGATCCCCCCCCGTGATCCCCTCCCAATGATCACATGATCCCCCCCCCGTGATCCCCTCCCAATGATCACATGATCACTCCCCCGTGATCCCCTCCCAATGATCACATGATCGCTCCCCCGTGATCCCCTCCCAATGATCACATGATCACTCCCCCGTGATCCCCTCCCAATGATCACATGATCCCCCCCCCGTGATCCCCTCCCAATGATCACATGATCACTCCCCTGTGATCCCCCCCTCAATGATCACATGATCCCCCCCCCGTGATCCCCTCCCAATGATCACATGATCCCCCCCCCGTGATCCCCCCCCAATGATCACATGATCACTCCCCCGTGATCCCCCCCCAATGATCACATGATCACTCTACCGTGACCCCCCCCCGTGATCCCCCCCCAATGATCACATGATCACTCCCCCGTGATCCCCCCAATGATCACATGATCACTCCCCCGTGATCCCCCCCCAATGATCACATGATCCCCCCCCGTGATCCCCCCCCAATGATCACATGATCACTCCCCCGTGACCCCCCCCCAATGATCACATGATCACTCCCCCGTGATCCCCCCCCAATGATCACATGATCACTCCCCCGTGATCAACCCCCCCCCCCATGATCCCCCCGTGATCCCCCCCAGCCCCCCCCCGTGATCTCCCCAGCCCCCCCCCCCAGCCCCCCCCCCAGCCCCCCCCCCAGCCCCCCCCCCAGCCCCCCCCCCAGCCCCCCCCTCACCTGCGTGGCACCACCTTGGCCGCCACGAGGCGTGCTCCCTCCCAGCCCTCGGCCGCCCCGCTGTGGTAGGAGAGCGTCACGTCCACGTGGTTGAAGAGGTAGAACGAGTCGGGCTCCTTGAACTCCGTCTGCAGTAACACAGAGGTAGTAACACAGTAGTAGTAACTCAGTGGTAGTAACACAGAGGTAGTAACGCTGTGGTAGGAGAGCGTCACGTCCACGTGGTTGAAGAGGTAGAACGAGTCGGGCTCCTTGAACTCCGTCTGCAGTAACACAGACGTAGTAACACAGAGGTAGTAGTAGTAGCACAGAGGTAGTAGTAGTAGTAACACAGTAGTAGTAGCACAGAGGTAGTAGTAGTAACACAGTGGTAGTTGTAGTAACACAGTGGTAGTAGTAGTAGTAGTAACACAGTAGTAGTAACACAGTGGTAGTAGTAGTAACACAGAGGTAGTAGTAGTAACACAGTGGTAGTAGTAGTAACACAGTGGTAGTAGTAGTAACACAGTGGTAGTAGTAGTAACACAGTGGTAGTAGTAGTAACACAGTGGTAGTAGTAGTAACACAGAGGTAGTAGTAGTAACACAGAGGTAGTAGTAGTAACACAGAGGTAGTAGTA
Organism: Lethenteron reissneri; assembly: GCF_015708825.2. Lineage (NCBI taxonomy): Eukaryota > Metazoa > Chordata > Hyperoartia > Petromyzontiformes > Petromyzontidae > Lethenteron > Lethenteron reissneri. Next base: position 672,624 of record NC_083848.1, read on the forward strand.
GTAACACAGTGGTAGTAGTAGTAACACAGAGGTAGTAGTAGTAACACAGAGGTAGTAGTAGTAACACAGTGGTAGTAGTAGTAACACAGTGGTAGTAGTAGTAACACAGTGGTAGTAGTAGGAACACAGTGGTAGTAGTAGTAACACAGTGGTAGTAGTAGTAACACAGAGGTAGTAGTAGTAACACAGAGGTAGTAGTAGTAACACAGTGGTAGTAGTAGTAACACAGTGGTAGTAGTAGTAACACAGAGGTAGTAGTAGTAACACAGTGGTAGTAGTAGTAACACAGTGGTAGTAGTAGTAACACAGAGGTAGTAGTAGTAACACAGAGGTAGTAGTAGTAACACAGTGGTAGTAGTAGTAACACAGTGGTAGTAGTAGTAACACAGAGGTAGTAGTAGTAACACAGTGGTAGTAGTAGTAACACAGTGGTAGTAGTAGTAACACAGAGGTAGTAGTAGTAACACAGTGGTAGTAGTAGTAACACAGTGGTAGTAGTAGTAACACAGAGGTAGTAGTAGTAGTAACACAGAGGTAGTAGTAGTAACACAGTGGTAGTAGTAGTAACACAGAGGTAGTAGTAGTAACACAGTGGTAGTAGTAGTAACACAGAGGTAGTAGTAGTAACACAGTGGTAGTAGTAGTAACACAGTGGTAGTAGTAGTAACACAGTGGTAGTAGTAGTAACACAGTGGTAGTAGTAGTAACACAGTGGTAGTAGTAGTAGTAGTAACACAGTAGTAGTAACACAGAGGTAGTAGTAGTAGTAACACAGTGGTAGTAGTAGTAGTAGTAACACAGTAGTAGTAACACAGAGGTAGTAGTAGTAGTAACACAGAGGTAGTAGTAGTAGTAACACAGTGGTAGTAGTAGTAACACAGTAGTAGTAGTAGTAACACAGAGGTAGTAGTAGTAACACAGAGGTAGTAGTAGTAACACAGAGGTAGTAGTAGTAACACAGTGGTAGTAGTAGTAACACAGTGGTAGTAGTAGTAACACAGAGGTAGTAGTAGTAGTAACACAGTAGTAGTAGTAGTAACACAGAGGTAGTAGTAGTAACACAGAGGTAGTAGTAGTAACACAGTGGTAGTAGTAGTAACACAGAGGTAGTAGTAGTAACACAGTGGTAGTAGTAGTAACACAGTGGTAGTAGTAGTAACACAGTGGTAGTAGTAGTAACACAGAGGTAGTAGTAGTAGTAACACAGGGGTAGTAGTAGTAACACAGTGGTAGTAGTAGTAACACAGAGGTAGTAGTAGTAACACAGAGGTAGTAGTAGTAACACAGTGGTAGTTGTAGTAACACAGTGGTAGTAGTAGTAACACAGTAGTAGTAACACAGTGGTAGTAGTAGTAACACAGTGGTAGTAGTAGTAACACAGAGGTAGTAGTAGTAGTAACACAGTGGTAGTAGTAGTAACACAGTGGTAGTAGTAGTAACACAGAGGTAGTAGTAGTAACACAGTGGTAGTAGTAGTAACACAGAGGTAGTAGTAGTAACACAGTGGTAGTAGTAGTAACACAGAGGTAGTAGTAGTAACACAGTGGTAGTAGTAGTAACACAGTGGTAGTAGTAGTAACACAGAGGTAGTAGTAGTAACACAGAGGTAGTAGTAGTAACACAGTGGTAGTAGTAGTAACACAGTGGTAGTAGTAGTAACACAGAGGTAGTAGTAGTAACACAGTGGTAGTAGTAGTAACACAGTGGTAGTAGTAGTAACACAGAGGTAGTAGTAGTAGTAACACAGAGGTAGTAGTAGTAACACAGTGGTAGTAGTAGTAACACAGAGGTAGTAGTAGTAACACAGTGGTAGTAGTAGTAACACAGAGGTAGTAGTAGTAACACAGTGGTAGTAGTAGTAACACAGTGGTAGTAGTAGTAACACAGTGGTAGTAGTAGTAACACAGTGGTAGTAGTAGTAACACAGTAGTAGTAACACAGAGGTAGTAGTAGTAGTAACACAGTGGTAGTAGTAGTAGTAGTAACACAGTAGTAGTAACACAGAGGTAGTAGTAGTAGTAACACAGAGGTAGTAGTAGTAGTAACACAGTGGTAGTAGTAGTAACACAGTAGTAGTAGTAGTAACACAGAGGTAGTAGTAGTAACACAGAGGTAGTAGTAGTAACACAGAGGTAGTAGTAGTAACACAGTGGTAGTAGTAGTAACACAGTGGTAGTAGTAGTAACACAGAGGTAGTAGTAGTAGTAACACAGTAGTAGTAGTAGTAACACAGAGGTAGTAGTAGTAACACAGAGGTAGTAGTAGTAACACAGTGGTAGTAGTAGTAACACAGAGGTAGTAGTAGTAACACAGTGGTAGTAGTAGTAACACAGTGGTAGTAGTAGTAACACAGTGGTAGTAGTAGTAACACAGAGGTAGTAGTAGTAGTAACACAGAGGTAGTAGTAGTAACACAGTGGTAGTAGTAGTAACACAGAGGTAGTAGTAGTAACACAGAGGTAGTAGTAGTAACACAGTGGTAGTTGTAGTAACACAGTGGTAGTAGTAGTAACACAGTAGTAGTAACACAGTGGTAGTAGTAGTAACACAGTGGTAGTAGTAGTAACACAGAGGTAGTAGTAGTAGTAACACAGTGGTAGTAGTAGTAACACAGTGGTAGTAGTAGTAACACAGTGGTAGTAGTAGTAACACAGTGGTAGTAGTAGTAACACAGAGGTAGTAGTAGTAACACAGTGGTAGTAGTAGTAACACAGAGGTAGTAGTAGTAACACAGTGGTAGTAGTAGTAACACAGAGGTAGTAGTAGTAACACAGTGGTAGTAGTAGTAACACAGAGGTAGTAGTAGTAACACAGAGGTAGTAGTAGTAACTCAGTGGTAGTAGTAGTAACACAGAGGTAGTAGTAGTAACACAGTGGTAGTAGTAGTAACACAGAGGTAGTAGTAGTAACACAGAGGTAGTAGTAGTAACACAGTGGTAGTAGTAGTAACACAGAGGTAGTAGTAGTAACACAGAGGTAGTAGTAGTAACTCAGTGGTAGTAACACAGAGGTAGTAGTAGTAACACAGAGGTAGTAGTAGTAACACAGAGGTAGTAGTAGTAACACAGAGGTAGTAGTAGTAACACAGAGGTAGTAGTAGTAACACAGAGGTAGTAGTAGTAACACAGAGGTAGTAGTAGTAACTCAGTGGTAGTAACACAGTGGTAGTAGTAGTAACACAGTGGTAGTAGTAGTAACACAGTGGTAGTAGTAGTAACACAGTAGTAGTAGTAGTAACACAGGTAGTAACACAGTGGTAGTAGTAGTAACCAGAGGTAGTAGTAGTAACACAGTGGTAGTAGTAGTAACACAGAGTAGTAGTAACACAGTGGTAGTAGTAGTAACACAGTAGTAGTAGTAGTAACACAGAGGTAGTAGTAGTAACACAGAGGTAGTAGTAGTAGTAACACAGAGGTAGTAGTAGTAACACAGTGGTAGTAGTAGTAACACAGAGGTAGTAGTAGTAACACAGAGGTAGTAGTAGTAACACAGTGGTAGTAGTAGTAACACAGAGGTAGTAGTAGTAACACAGAGGTAGTAGTAGTAACACAGAGGTAGTAGTAGTAACACAGTGGTAGTAGTAGTAACTCAGTGGTAGTAACACAGAGGTAGTAGTAGTAACACAGTGGTAGTAACACAGAGGTAGTAGTAGTAACACAGTGGTAGTAGTAGTAACACAGAGGTAGTAGTAGTAACACAGTGGTAGTAGTAGTAACACAGTGGTAGTAGTAGTAACACAGAGGTAGTAGTAGTAACACAGTAGTAGTAGTAACACGGAGGTAGTAGTAGTAACACAGTAGTAGTAGTAGTAATAACACAGAGGTAGTAGTAGTAACACAGGTAGTAACACAGTGGTAGTAGTAGTAACCAGAGGTAGTAGTAGTAACACAGTGGTAGTAGTAGTAACACAGAGGGAGTAGTAGTAACACAGTGGTAGTAGTAGTAACACAGTAGTAGTAGTAGTAACACAGAGGTAGTAGTAGTAACACAGAGGTAGTAGTAGTAACACAGAGGTAGTAACACAGAGGTAGTAGTAGTAACACAGTAGTAGTAACACAGTAGTGGTAGTTAGTAGTGGTAGTTAGTAGTGGTAGTTAGTAGTGGTGTAACCCTCACGCTGATGATGCAGGCGTCCTTGTGATTGCTAGAGTAGTAGTTACAGTAGTTATAGTGGTAGTTAGTAGTGGTAGTTAGTAGTGGTAGTTAGTGCTAGTTAGTAGTGGTAGTTAGTAGCGGTAGTTAGTAGCGGTAGTTAGTAGTTGTAGTTAGTAGTGGTAGTTAGTAGTGGTAGTTAGTAGTGGTAGTTAGTAGTGGTAGTTAGTAGTGGTAGTTAGTAGTGGTGTAACCCTCACGCTGATGATGCAGGCGTCCTTGTGATTGCTAGAGTAGTAGTTACAGTAGTCATAGTGGTAGTAGTGGTAGTTAGTAGTGGTAGTTAGTAGTGGTAGTTAGTAGTGGTAGTTAGTAGTGGTAGTTAGTAGTGGTAGTTAGTAGTGGTAGTTAGTAGTGGTAGTTAGTAGTGGTGTAACCCTCACGCTGATGATGCAGGCGTCCTTGTGATTGCTAGAGTAGTAGTTACAGTAGTTATAGTGGTAGTTAGTAGTGGTAGTTAGTAGTGGTAGTTAGTAGTGGTAGTTAGTAGTGGTAGTTAGTAGTGGTGTAACCCTCACGCTGATGATGCAGGCGTCCTTGTGATTGCTAGAGTAGTAGTTACAGTAGTTATAGTGGTAGTTAGTAGTGGTAGTTAGTAGTGGTAGTTATTAGTGGTAGTTAGTAGCGGTAGTGGTGTACTCCTCACGCTGATGATGCAGGCGTCCTTGGGCTGCCCGGTGGCAGTGACGTAGCAGCCCACGGGGAAGCCGGGGTTACAGAAGAGTTTCCCCTCGTCCACGTGGTAGCACCATGTCACCGGCATGTTGTCAACAATCCTACACACCACACAGTCACACACACACAGTCACACACACACAGACACACACACACACCGACGGGGAAGCCGGGGTTACAGAAGAGCTTCCCCTCGTCCACGTGGTAGCACCACGTCACCGGCATGTTGTCTACAATCCTACACACCACACACACACACAGTCACACACACACACAGTCACACACACACACACACAGATACACAGACACACAGTCACACAGACACACACAGTCACACACACACGCCGCACACACACACAGTCACACACAGACACAGTCACACACATACACCGCGCACACACACACACACACAGTCACACAGTCACACACACACCAGAATCACACACACACACAAGAATCACACACACAAGAATCACACACACACACACCACGCCAGCGGCATGTTGTCCACGACCTTACAGGCAGCACGCACACACAGACACACACACAGTCACACGCACACACAGTTTCACACACACAGTCACACGCACACACAGTCACACACACAGTCACACGCACACACAGTCACACACACACAGACACACACACACACAGTCACACGTACACACAGTCACACGTACACACAGTCACACGTACACTCAGTCACACGTACACTCAGTCACACGTACACACAGTCACACGTACACACAGTCACACGTACACACAGTCACGCACACACAGTCACGCACACACACAGTCACGCACACACACAGTCACGCACACACACAGTCTCACACACACACAGTCACACACACACACAGTCACGCACACACAGTCACACACACACACAGTCACACACACACACAGTCACGCACACACACACAGTCACGCACACACACACAGTCACACACACACACACACAGTCACACACACACACAGTCACACACACAGTCACACACACACACAGTCACACACACACACAGTCACACACACACACAGTCACACACATACACAGTCACGCACACACACAGTCACGCACACATACAGTCACGCACACACACAGTCACGCACACACACAGTCACGCACACACACAGTCACGCACACACACAGTCACACACACACACAGTCACACACACACACAGTCACACACACACACAGTCACACACACACACAGTCACACACACACACAGTCACGCACACACAGGCAACACACACACACAGTCACACACACACAGTCACACACACACACAGTCACGCACACACAGGCAACACACACACACAGTCACACACACACACAGTCACACACACACACACAGTCACACACACACACAGTCACACACACACACAGTCACACACACACACAGTCACACACACACACAGTCACACACACACACAGTCACACACACACAGTCACACAACAGTCACACACACACAGTCACACACACAGTCACACACACACAGTCACACACACACACAGTCACACACACACACAATCACACACACACAGTCACACACACACACAGTCACACACACAGTCACACACACACACAGTCACACACACACACAGTCACGCACACACACACAGTCACACACACACACAGTCACACACACACACAGTCACACACACAGTCACACACACACACAGTCACACACACACAGTCACACACACACACAGTCACACACACACACAGTCACACACACAGGCAACACAAGAGACACCACATCACGGACAGTCTACTATCGCACACACACACAGGCACACTGATGAGGATGGTGATGGTGGTGATGGTGATGCTGATGGTGGTGGTGATGCTGATGGTGGTGGCGGTGATGGAGGAGATACCAGTGGTGCTGGTAGTTGAAGTGGTTGTAGTGATGATGGTGATGATGATGGTAATAATGATGGTGATGATAATGATGGTGATGATGATGATGGCGATGATGATGATGATGGTGATGATGATGGTGATGATGATGGTGATGATGGTGATGATGGTGATGATGGTGATGATGGAGATACCAGTGGTGCTGGTAGTTGAAGTGGTTGTAGTGATGATGATGGTGATGATGATGGCGATGATGATGACGATGGTGATGACGATGGTGATGATGATGGTGATGATGGAGATACCAGTGGTGCTGGTAGTTGAAGTGGTTGTAGTGATGATGATGGTGATGATGATGGCGATGATGATGACGATGGTGATGACGATGGTGATGATGATGGTGACGATGGTGATGATGGAGGGGATACCAGTGGTGCTGGTAGTTGAAGTGCATGGCCTTCTTGAGGAAGTCCAGGCTGGCCTGGTCATCGGCGGAGCCCGGCTCGTACACCTTGGGCTCGCACAGGACGGCACACGCCGTCTCCTCCTTGAACGTCACCTGCACACAGGCAAAGGTCACCCATGTAGCCTCTAGCAGACTGTAGGGGCAAGTGCTGTTAGTAGCGAGTAGCAGCAGCACCTATACACAGACAAAGATCCCCCGTGTAGCCTCTAACAGGCTGTAGGGGCAAGTGCTGTTAGTAGCGAGTAGCAGCAGCACCTATACACAGACAAAGATCCCCCGTGTAGCCTCTAACAGGCTGTAGGGGCAAGTACTGTTAGTAGCGAGTAGCAGCAACACCTATACACAGACAAAGATCCCCTGTGTAGCCTCTAACAGGCTGTAGGGGCAAGTGCTGTTAGTAGCGAGAAGCAGCAGCGTCTATGATGAGTCACGCACACAGTCTCACTCACACAGACACACAACAACAACAACAACCGCCATTCGCCACTAAGTGACGGTGACGTCACCACGACGCTTGTGCCAGGCCAAGTGCACCTTGAGGCCACGTGAAGTGTTGACAGACACACACGCAAACACAGTGACACACTCACACAGACACACACACAGACACACACACAGAGACAGACACACACACACAGAGATACACACAGTGACACAGTGAGACACACTCACACACCACACACAGACTCACACACAGTGACACACACACAGACACACACAGTGACACACACACACAGTGACACAGACACACACAGTGACACACAGTGACACACACACACAGTGACACACACACACAGTGACACAAACACAGTGACACACACAGTGACACAGTGAGACACACTCACACACCACACACAGACTCACACACAGTGACACACACACAGTGACACAGTGACACACTCACACACACCACACAGACTCAGGAATCGAACCCGGGCCCCCTCTGCGGGGCTGGTGTGCGAGCCCCCCCCACCCCCCACCCCGGCGAGCCATGAGACCACGTGGCCACCACGCACCTTGTACGGCGAGGGCTCTATCCTCTCACCGAACAGCACCTGGCCCAGGTTCTCCGTGGGTCTCTGTTTGCTTTCGGGCGCCTTGCAGAAGTCGAACCTAGACCACACGCCGACGGGAGAGAGGCCGGGGGGGGGGGGAGTCAGTGTTACGAGACAAAGATCCCCCGTGTAGCCTCTCACGGGATGGCGGGGCAAGTGCTGTTGGTAGTTGCGAGTAGCAGCACTTGCCCCAACAGTCTGTTAAGGCTCTACAGGGGGTCTTTGTCTTTGTGTGTGGGTACATGTTTGTGAGTGCGTGTGAGTGTGTGTGAGTGCGTGAGTACGTGTGAGTGCGTGCGTGTGAGTACGAGTGAGTGCGTGCGTGTGAGTACGTGAGTGAGTACGCGAGTGAGTGTGAATGCGTGTGAGAGTGCGTGTGAGAGTACGTGTGAGAGTGCGTGAGTGAGTACGTGTGAGATTACGTGAGTGAGTACGTGAGTGAGTGTGAGTACGAGTGAGTGAGTACGTGAGTGAGTGTGAGTACGTGAGCGAGTACTCACGCGTTGTACTCGTAGGGCAGCACAGACTCCACCGAGTCCAGGCGGTTCATGTAGAGCTCGATGGTGGACTGGGACACGCACAGAGAGGGGCGACACACTTACAGCAGAGGTCACGCACGTGGTGGTGGTGGTGATGGTGGTAGTGGTGATGGTGGTGATGGTGGTGGGGATGGTGGTGGGGATGGCGATGGTGGTGGTGATGGTGGAGGTGATGGTGGTGATGGTGGGGATGGTGATGGTGGTGGTCGTGGTGATGATGGTGGTGATGGTGGGGATGGTGATGGTGGTGGTGATGATGGTGGTGGTGATGGTGGGGATGGTGATGGTGGTGGTGGTGATGGTGGTGATGGTGGTGGTGGTGATGGTGGTGATGGCGGTGTTGGAGGTGATGGTGGTGGTGATGGTGGTGATGGCGGTGTTGGAGGTGATGGTGGTGGTGGAGATGATGGTGGTGATGATGGTGGTGATGATGGCAGTGGTGATGGCGGTGGTGATGCCGATGGTGGAGGTGATGGTGGTGGTGGAGGTGATGGTGGTGGTGGAGATGATGGTGGTGGAGATGATGGTGGTGGAGATGATGGTGGTGGAGATGATGGTGGTGGTTATGAAAATATTTTATTGTATACTCTTTGGTTCTTTCGGTAAAGTCACGTAGGTATAAAATAAAATAAATCACGACATTTCGGGCGCAACACAAGTGTCCATCATCAGGTGTATTTCACCTTCATCTAACCAGGTTAACACAAAAAACCCCTTGAGGTTAAAACCCTCTTTTGCGAGGGCGACGATGACGATGATGGTGGTGTTAAAATGATGATGGTGAAAGAGATGATGGTGAGAGAGATGATATTGATGTTGTGATAGAAATGATGATGATGATGATGGTGGTGGTGAAAACAATGATGATGGTGATCGAGATGATGATGATGGTGATTAAAGAGATGATGATACGTAGGCTTGGGTGACCAGTATCATTCATGATAAAGGTTTGTGGGTTAGATCGCGTTCAGTATAAATGTGTCGCAACCCTCCACCACCCGACACGGCCAATCATTCAACAAAGTGTCACGTTGACAGAAGACAGAATAGTTCACAACTTTAGCCCACCGGTGTGTGTTCAAGCTCCACCACACACGAGCTCCACCACACACGAGCTCCACCACGCGAGCTCCACCAGTGGAGCTCCACCAGTGAAGCTCCACCAAACGAGCTCCACCAGTGGAGCTCCACCAGTAGAGCTCCACCACACACGAGCTCCACCAGTGAAGCTCCACCAGTGGAGCTCCACCACACACGAGCTCCACCGGCGGAGCTCCACCGGCGGAGCTCCACCACGCGAGCTCCACCGGTGGAGCTTCACAGCGGAGCTCCACCACACGACCTCCACCACACGAGCTCCACCAGTGAAGCTCCACCACACGACCTCCACCACACGAGCTCCACCAGTGAAGCTCCACCACACGACCTCCACAACACGAGCTCCACCAGTGAAGCTCCACCACACGACCTCCACCACACGAGCTCCACCAGTGAAGCTGCCCAAGTGGAGCTCCACCAGTGGAACTCCACCACACACAACTCCGCACTGTGTATTTGGCCTACTCTGCCGCATTAAAGACTCCGAAAAGGGAAAAAAAATACGACGAGAGAGCGCGGCGTTATAGCGTCAAACAATAACGACGACGACAACAACAACAATATCAACAACAACAATAACAACAACAACAGCGCGTTCAAACTTCGCGACGGACGAAGGGAAACAAGAAGAAGAAGAAAAAAAAAAGACCGAAGGGAGTTTAGGCCGAAGCCTCGGCGTGGGCCTGACGAGCCTACCTGACAGTTGAGGTGCTCCTCGGCCTTCTCGCAGAAGCTGACGGGGGCGAGACCCGGGAGGTAGAACGCCTGGCCCAGCGCTAGCACGCACAGCAGCGTCGTCGTCGCTGTAGCAGCAGCAGCGGCCATCGTACGAGGGTGTTGTTGTTTGTTTGTGTGAAGCGGCCGCGTCCTCTCTCAATGTTTCTATTTGCTGTGAAGTTTGTGGAGGTGGAGGAGGGAGGGAGGGAGGGGGAAGTGATCTCGACTCCCCCAACACGCCGGTGACGTCGTCTCGGTGACGTCACCACGCAGACTTCCCACCTCTGTTTGGGTTGCGCGGTGACGTCACCGCGCAGATTTGGGTTGAGATCGCAGCGGCTGGGTTTGCGCGGTGACGTCACCACGCAGACTTCCCACTCTGTTTGGGTTGCGTGGTGACGTCACCGCGCAGATTTGGGTTGGGATCGCAGCGGCTGGGTTTGCGCGGTGACGTCACCACGCAGACTTCCCACTCTGTTTGGGTTGCGTGGTGACGTCACCGCGCAGATTTGGGTTGGGATCGCAGCGGCTGGGTTTGCGCGGTGACGTCACCACGCAGACTTCCCCCCTCTGTTTGGGTTGCGCGGTGACGTCACTGCGCAGATTTAGGTTCGGCTCACAGCGGCTGGCTTTGCGTGGTGACGTCACTGCACAGATTTGGGTTTGGTTCGTAGCGGCTGGCTTTGCGTGGTGACGTCACCACGCAACCTCCCTTTTGAGTTCGCGGCAGCTGAGTTGCGTGATGACGTCACGACGTAAATTCCGGTTGGACTCGTTGCAGCTGAGTTGCGTGATGACGTCACGACGTAAATTCCGGTTGGAATAGCTGCAGCTGAGTTGCGTGATGACGTCACGACGTAGATTCCAGTTGGACTCGTTGCAGCTGAGTTGCGTGATGACGTCACGACGTAAATTACAGTTGGACTCACTGCAGCTGAGTTGCGTGATGACGTCACGACGTAAAATCCGGTTGGACTCGCTGCAGCTGAGTTGCGTGATGACGTCATCACGCAGACTCCCTTCTGAGTTCGCTCCAGCTGAGTTGCGTGATGACGTCACGACGTAAATTCCGGTTGGACTCGCTGCAGCTGAGTTGCGTGATGACGTCATCACGCAGACTCCCTTCTGAGTTCGCTGTAGCTGAGTTGCGTGATGACGTCACGACGTAGATTCAGTCTCAAAGTCAATGCCTCTAACATCATCATCATGGTGACGATGATTATTTTCAGAGCCACGCGCGTTCGCGTGTTCGCCACCAGTGTTGTGTGCGCGCGGTTAACGCAGACCCCTGATGACGCCTTACAATGGGTGTCTACTGTGGTGTTTGAACGTCTTCAAGGCCGTAGCCACGGAGTCAACAACATTGGGGGGGGGGGGCAAATCTTCCAGGGGGTGTGGGGGGCCCAACCCCCCAAAAACCCATAAAAAAATCTAAATTTTAAACTCATTTCCTGCCATTTGCTGCGTAAAAATATTTTTAAAAATTCACCAACACACGGGATGGACTTTTTATTTTATTTTGTACAATAATGGGCCCAACCCCCCAAAAAACCCAGAAAAAAATCAAACTTTTAAACTCATTTCCTGCCATTTGCTGCGTAAAAATATTTTTAAAAATTCACCAACACATGGGATGGACTTTTTATTTTATTTTGTACAATAATGTCTAAGAGTGTATTGTATTTCATTGCTCTGTTTTGACGTTTTTTTTACAATTCCTTGTTTCATTGTATGTAATGACAGAGATTCGGGATTAATAAAGTACAACCACAATCATATAAAGATACATCTATGCGTTTATTTATATGAAGACAAGTCCAGATATTGTGGCCAAGGGTGGGGAGGGAGGGGCCGGGTGGGGAGGGGAGGGTGGGGAGGGGCTGGGTGGGGAGGGTGGGGAGGGGCTGGGTGGGGAGAGGAGGGTGGGGCTGGGTGGGGAGGGGAGGGTGGGGAGGGGCTGGGAGGGGAGGGTGGGGAGGGGCTGGGTGGGGAGAGGAGGGTGGGGAGGGTGGGGCTGGGTGGGGAGGGTGGGGAGGGGCTGGGTGGGGAGAGGAGGGTGGGGCTGGGTGGGGAGGGGAGGGTGGGGAGGGGCTGGGAGGGGAGGGTGGGGAGGGGCTGGGTGGGGAGAGGAGGGTGGGGAGGGTGGGGCTGGGTGGGGAGGGTGGGGAGGGGCTGGGTGGGGAGAGGAGGGTGGGGAGGGAGGGGCCGGGTGGGGAGGGGAGGGTGGGGAGGGGCTGGGTGGGGAGGGTGGGGAGGGGCTGGGTGGGGAGAGGAGGGTGGGGAGGGTGGGGCTGGGTGGGGAGGGGAGGGTGGGGAGGGGCTGGGAGGGGAGGGCGGGGAGGGGCTGGGTGGGGAGGGGGAGGGGCTGGGTGGGGAGGGTGGGGCTGGGTGGGGGGTGGGAGGGGTGGGGCTGGGTGGGGTGGGGCTGGTCACCCCGAGGTGCCCTTATAAAACTCAACGTTTAACCTACTCACGCCGGCTTGTGCCCGCCCTCACAGTCGGGCATATTTGCGGAATACACCACGCCGCCGTTGACCCTGCAGGCCATTGACCGAGCAACCCAACGTTCCTACCAGCTCCCTCCGCAGGAATGTGTTATAATGACGGCCTTGTCTTAAACACAACTGCTGTTTAATTGCCAGAGAAAGGATACGAAGCTATTCTTATATTCTAATACAGCCCCAGCCGGTTAAATATCCTATAAAATCACTTAGACTGCGACACGAGGGAATCAGGTGAGCTATGAAGCTCATTGTCACAGATTGTCCAGGTAGGGGGTACGGGGTCACAACAACAACAACAAACACTGACAGACACACACCATCATATTGGCAAGTACAGCATAAGTAAACAAATCACCCAGACATACACACACAACAATACCGGACAAATCCCACTAGTAGAGACCCACAGAGACCCACAGAGACTCACAGAGACCCACAGAGACCCACAGAGACTCACAGAGACCCATAGAGACCCACAGAGACCCATAGAGACTCACAGAGACTCACAGAGACCCATAGAGACTCACAGAGACCCACAGAGACCCACAGAGACCCATAGAGACTCACAGAGACTCACAGAGACCCATAGAGACTCATAAAGTCCCACAGAGACCCATAGAAACTCAAAGAAACTCACAGAGACCTACGTAGACTCACAAAGACTCACAGAGACCCACAGAGACTCACAGAGACCCACAGAGATCCATAGAAACTCACAGAGACTCACAGAGACCCACATAGACTCATAGAGTCCCACAGAGACCCATAGAGATTCACGCTCATAGAGACGCATTAAAGCCCACAGAGACCCATAGAGACCCCCAGAGGCCCCCAGAGATCCACAGAGACCCATAGAGACCCCCAGAGACCCACAGAGATCCACAGAGATCCACAGAGACCCATAGAGACCCCCAGAGGCCCCCAGAGATCCACAGAGACCCATAGAGACTCACAAAGACTCGGTTCACCTGGGTCTAGAGAGACTCGTGGTGTAGAGAGACTCGGGGTCTAGAGAGACTCGGGGTAGCCTGGGATTGGGGTTGGTGGCACACGCGCTGGATCAGACGAGGCCTGCGTGCGCTAGCAGCAGGCCGCACTCCTCCTCGCCGCCCCGCGCCAGCGCCCTCAGGATGAGCTTGTTCACCGCGGCGGCGCCAGCCCCCGTGGCCCCCGTGACCCCCGTGACCCCCGTGGCCCCCGTGCCGGTGCCGGTGCCGGTGACGGTGACGGTGACGGTGGCGGTGACGGTGACGGTGGCGGCCGCAGCAGCGACGGTGGCCGCCCTCTCCTCTTCGCTTAGGAAGCCGCCCTTGGACAGAGCCTGGGCCACCTGCGGTACCTGTGGGGCACCACCAACGGCATCAACACCACCAGCATCAACCACCACCACCACCAACAGCATCAACCACCAGCACCACAATCAACCACCAACAGCATCAACCACCACCACCATCAACCACCGCCACCATCTCCGCCACTACCACCACCGCCACCACCATCACGGCCACCACCACCACCATCACCCACGCCACCAGCACCAAAGACAAGATCCCCCATAAAGCCTTCACAGATTATTATTTGGTTCTTTCGGTTAAGTCACGTCTAGACGTGACTTAACCGAAAGAACCAAATAATAATTCCTGCAGTTACGAAAGTTCTAAAATTAAGACCTTCACAGATTGTTGGGGCAAGTGCAGTTAGCCAGCACCACGCCCGACCGCCTTTGTCTCCCTAGTGGCGATGTTTACTACACATCGCACCAGGCACTCATTTGAGGCCGAGTCGACCTAAGGGAGGCCCAGGGCCGGTTCAGATAATCGTCACCGGCGGTGTTGGTGGCCGTGAGCGGGAATCAAACTCGAGTCACCGGGTTCGTAGCGCAGCGTAGCGCTAACCGCTGCACCACCACTCCCCACCACCACCGCCATCACCACCACCACCCAACAAAAACAACAACCGCCATTCGCCTCTAAGTGGCAGTGATGTCACCACGGGGCCTGTGCCAGGCTAGGTGCACGTTGAGGTCACGTGAAGTGTCAATCTCTCGATGGCAGGAGGTCATGGGGCAGACCCAGCAGGTGCCACGGGTCGACCGACTGAGATGACTGAGATGAGTGGCTGATGCACCACCTGTGCCCCCTGCTGTGCCAACTTGCTGTGCTTTAGCCACCCGGCGCTCCGCTCGTTGTTATGAGCATCGCTCCTCCGCCCTCCGTTGTTATTTCTGGAGGGCGACTGCCTCCAACTGCCCAGTAGCGTCCTTCACGAGCCTCCTCCACAGAGGACGATCTTGACACCGCTGGTACCAGTCATCGGCAAGTCCACTCAGCTCCACGTCCTGCTGTACCACGTCACTCCATCTCTTCTCTAGCCCGTGCCACGCCCGTTCAGTCATCGTCATCACGTGGACAAGTATCAGCAGCAGCCAAACGACTCTAAATTGCGTGACGCTGACTCAATGTGGAGGGAATGAACAGGAGGACCCGGAGAAAAATCCCCAAAAATTATGGGGAGAGAGAGAGGGAGAGAGATGCAGACTCCAAATATACAGCAGCAGCAGCAGGCATCGTCAGGGTCGGGATCGAGCCCACGACCTCCTGCGTACCAGGCGAGGTAGTCAACATCTCATCAGGGTCGGGATGGAACCCACGACCTCCTGCGTACCAGGCGAGGTAGTCAACATCTCATCAGGGTCGGGATGGAACCCACGACCTCCTGCGTACCAGGCGAGGTAGTC
This sequence comes from Lethenteron reissneri, assembly GCF_015708825.2. Classification (NCBI taxonomy): domain Eukaryota; kingdom Metazoa; phylum Chordata; class Hyperoartia; order Petromyzontiformes; family Petromyzontidae; genus Lethenteron; species Lethenteron reissneri. Next base: position 688,432 of record NC_083848.1, read on the forward strand.
AACATCTCGGTGGTGGCGGCCCGGTTACCTTGCCGCGAAGGTTGAGAGAGACGGTAGCGAAGTTCTCCCTGAGGCGCGTGGAGAGAGTCTTCTTCTGGGCAGGGGTCTCTGTCGGACATCGTCGTCGTCATCATCATCGATGAGGATGACGTCATCGTTAACATCGTCGTTGACATCATCAATGATGACATCATCATCGACATCATCAATGATGACATCATCGACATCATCACAAACGATGACATCGTCGACATCATCAACATCGACATCGTCATCAACATCATTATCAACGATGACATCATCATCGACATCGTCAACATCAACATCGTCATCAACATCATTATCAACGATGACATCATCAACATCGACATCGTCAACATCGACATCATCATCATCGACGATGACATCATCAACATCGACATCATCATCATCATCAACGATGACATCATCAACATCGACATCGTCAACATCAACATCGTCAACATCGACATCATCATCATCAACGATGACATCATCAACATCGACATCATCATCATCAACGATGAAATCATCGGTTTTTTACCCTTCTATCTGGCAACAAAACTGACACCTTTTTACGAGGAGTCATGTTTGCATAGACCGCAATACCTGCAGTCATAATGCATTATGACTGCAGGTATTGCGGTCTATGCAAACATGACTCCTTGTAAAAAGGTGTCAGTTTTGTTGCCAGATAGAAGGGTAAAAAACCAATTATCATATTTTTACTGGCAAATGAGGTTCCCATGATGAAATCATCAACGACATCGTCAACATCATCAACATTGATGACATCAACGACATCGTCAACATCATCATCGATGACATCAACATCATCAACACCATCATCAATGATGACATCATCAACGATGACATCATCATCGATATCGTCAATACCAACACCATCATTAACGATGACATCATCAATGACATCGTCAACATCAGCGATGACATCATCATCGACATCGTCAACATCATCATCGATGACATCATCATCGACATCGTCAACATCATCATCGATGACATCACCACCAACATCAACACCATCATCAACGATGACATCATCAATGACATTGTCAACATCGTCAACATCAGCGATGAAATCATCGTCAACATCATCATCATCAATGACATCATCGTCAACATCATCATCATCAATGACATCATCATCAACATCATCATCAACTTCGGCGTCGTCATCACCGCGTGCAACGTTAGTGGCACGGCACGGCACAGTTTTGTGCAGTGGAAAAAAAACCCGAAAACAACCGTGCCAGGGCTAGCCCTGGCCTGACTCGGATGTGGAAAAAAATGTGCCGGAGCTGGCTTGGCACGGCTCGGTTTGTGCAGTGGAAAAAAAAACGAACCCTATCAGGGCTGGCTTGGCACGGCTCGGTTTGTGCAGTGGAAAAAAAAACGAACCATACCAGGGCTGGCTTGGCACGGCTCGGTTTGTGCAGTGGAAAAAAGAAAAAACATGCCAGGGCTGGCTTAGCACGGTTCGGTTTGTGCAGTGGAAAAAAGAAAAAACATGTCAGGGCTGGCTTGGCACGGTTCGGTTTGTGCAGTGGAAAAAAGAAAAAACATGCCAGGGCTGGCTTAGCACGGTTCGGTTTGTGCAGTGGAAAAAAAAAAACGAACCATGTCAGGGCTGGCTTGGCACGGTTCACTTTGTGCAGTGGAAAAAAAAAACGAACCCTATCAGGGCTGGCTTGGCACGGTTCGGTTTGTGCAGTGGAAAAAAACAACGAACCCTATCAGGGCTGGCTTGGCACGGTTCGGTTTGTGCAGTGGAAAAAAAACAACGAACCATACCAGGGCTGGCTTGGCACGGTTCGGTTTGTGCAGTGGAAAAAAACAACGAACCATACCAGGGCTGGCTTGGCACGGCTCGGTTTGTGCAGTGGAAAAAAACAACGAACCATACCAGGGCTGGCTTGGCACGGTTCGGTTTGTGCAGTGGAAAAAAACAACAAACCATACCAGGGCTGGCTTGGCACGGCTCGGTTTGTGCAGTGGAAAAAAACAACGAACCATACCAGGGCTGGCTTGGCACGGCTCGGTTTGTGCAGTGGAAAAAAACAACGAACCATGCCAGGGCTGGCTTGGCACGGTTCGGTTTGTGCAGTGGAAAAGCGAGGAGCTGAATGGCCGCGTGCTGCGTGCGCTGGATGGCTACCTTGGTGAGGAGTGGGCGGCGAGCTGGAGTTGGACGGCGTGAGCACCATGTAGATGTCCTCCTCCTCTTCCTCCTCCTCCTCCTCACGCCCCGGGCTCTCCGTGTGGTCGCGAGGGGCTGAGGCTGCGGGATGATGGGGAAATCGCCGTCGGTGAGCGCGAGCGCGCACATGTGTGTGGGAGGGTGTGTGTGGGTGGGTGTGGGTGTGTGGGTGTTTGTGGGTGGGTGTGGGTGTGTGTGTGGGTGGGGGTGGGTGGGTGTGTGTGTGGTGTGGGTGTGTGGGTGTTTGTGGGTGGGTGTGGGTGTGTGTGTGGGTGTGTGTGGGTGAGTGTGTGGGTGGTGTGGGTGTGTGGGTGTTTGTGGGTGTGTGTGGGTGTGTGTGTGTGGGTGTGTGTGGGTGTGTGTGGGTGTGTAGGTGTGTGTATGGTGTGTGTGTGTGGGTGTGTGTATGGCGTGTGTGTGTGTGGGTGTGTGTGGGTGTGTGTGGGTGTGTGGTATGTGTGTGGTGTGTGTGTGTGTGGGTGTGTGTGGGTGTGTGGTATGTGTGTGGTGTGTGTGTGTGTGGGTGTGTGTGGGTGTGTGGTATGTGTGTGGGTGTGTGTGGGTGTGTGTGTGGGTGTGTGTGGGTGTGTGTGGTGTGTGTGTGTGGGTGTGTGTGGGTGTGTGTGTGGTGTGTGTGGGTGTGTGTGGGTGTGTGTGTGGGGGTGTGTGTGTGTCTGTGTGTGTCTGGGGAGCGGTGGTGCAGTGGTTAGCGCTACGCTGCGCTACGAACCCGGCGACCCGAGTTCGATTCCCGCTCACGACCAAAAACAGTGGCGACGATTATCTGAACCAGTCCTGGGCCTCCTCTAGGTCGACTCAGCCTCAAATGAGTACCTGGTGCGGTGTGTAGCAAACATCGCTAGCACTGGGGAGACAAAGGCGGCCGAGCGTGGTGCTGGCCACCCACCCCCTCGTGTGCCACAGTGCCGGTAGCCTCCATAGGCGCTCGCTACTGACAGCACTTGCCCCTACGGCCTGCGTGAGGCTACACGGGGGACCTTTGTCTGTGCGTTTGTACCTGGAGGTGGAGAGACATCTGTGGACATGGCCATGTAGTCGTCCAAGTTCTCGTCTGCCGACAGACACGGGGCAGGCAGCACTTACATTTCACACGACATCACCCCAACAAAACCCTCTGATGTGCGTAGCAAACTACAACACGAATGATCACAGCCGCAGTGATAATAAACTACAACGCTATTGATGATAGCCGCAGTGTTAATAAACTACAACGCTAATGATGATAGCTGCAGTGATAATAAACTACAACGCTAATGATGACAGCTGCAGTGTTAATAAACTACAACGCTATTGATGATAGCTGCAGTGATAATAAACTACAACGCTAATGATGACAGCTGCAGTGATAATAAACTACAACGCTAATGATGATAGCTGCAGTGATAATAAACTACAACGCTAATGATGACAGCTGCAGTGATAATAAACTACAACGCTAATGATGATAGCCGCAGTGTTAATAAACTACAACGCTAATGATGACAGCTGCAGTGATAATAAACTACAACACTATTGATGATAGCCGCAGTGTTAATAAACTACAACGCTAATGATGATAGCTGCAGTGATAATAAACTACAACGCTAATGATGATAGCCGCAGTGTTAATAAACTACAACGCTAATGATGACAGCTGCAGTGATAATAAACTACAACGCTAATGATGATAGCCGCAGTGTTAATAAACTACAACGCTATTGATGACAGCTGCAGTGATAATAAACTACAACGCTAATGATGACAGCTGCAGTGATAATAAACTACAACGCTAATGATGATAGCCGCAGTGTTAATACACTACAACGCTATTGATGACAGCTGCAGTGATAATAAACTACAACGCTAATGATGATAGCCGCAGTGTTAATAAACTACAACGCTATTGATGACAGCTGCAGTGATAATAAACTACAACGCTAATGATGACAGCTGCAGTGATAATAAACTACAACGCTATTGATGATAGCTGCAGTGATAATAAACTACAACACTAATGATGATAGCTGCAGTGATAATAAACTACAACGCTAATGATGGCAGATGCAGTGATAATAAACTACAACACTAATGATGATAGCTGCAGTGATAATAAACTACAACGCTAATGATGACAACTGCAGTGATAATAAACTACAACGCTATTGATGACAGCTGCAGTGATAATAAACTACAACGCTAATGATGATAGCTGCAGTGATAATAAACTACAACATTATTGATGATAGCTGCAGTGATAATAAACTACAACACTAATGATGACAGCTGCAGTGATAATAAACTACAACGCTAATGATGACAGCTGCAGTGATAATAAACTACAACGCTAATGATGATAGCTGCAGTGATAATAAACTACAACATTATTGATGATAGCTGCAGTGATAATAAACTACAACACTAATGATGACAGATGCAGTGATAATAAACTACAACGCTAATGATGACAGCTGCAGTGATAATAAACTACAACGCTATTGATGACAGCTGCAGTGATAATAAACTACAACACTATTGATGACAGCTGCAGTGATAATAAACTACAACGCTAATGATGACAGCTGCAGTGATAATAAACTACAACGCTATTGATGACAGCTGCAGTGTTAATACACTACAACACTAATGATGACAGCTGCAGTGATAATAAACTACAACGCTATTGATGACAACTGCAGTGATAATAAACTACAACGCTATTGATGACAGCTGCAGTGATAATAAACTACAACGCTAATGATGACAGCTGCAGTGATAATAAACTACAACACTAATGATGACAGCTGCAGTGATAATAAACTACAACACTAATGATGACAGCTGCAGTGATAATAAACTACAACGCTAATGATGATAGCTGCAGTGATAATAAACTACAACGCTAATGATGACAGCTGCAGTGATAATAAACTACAACGCTATTGATGACAGCTGCAGTGATAATAAACTACAACACTATTGATGATAGCTGCAGTGATAATAAACTACAACACTAATGATGACAACTGCAGTGATAATAAACTACAACACTAATGATGACAGCTGCAGTGATAATAAACTACAACGCTAATGATGATAGCTGCAGTGTTAATACACTACAACACTATTGATGACAACTGCAGTGATAATAAACTACAACACTATTGATGACAGCTGCAGTGATAATAAACTACAACACTAATGATGACAGCTGCAGTGATAATAAACTACAACACTATTGATGATAGCTGTAGTGATAATAAACTACAACGCTATTGATGACAGCTGCAGTGATAATAAACTACAACGCTAATGATGATAGCTGCAGTGATAATAAACTACAACGCTAATGATGACAGCTGCAGTGATAATAAACTACAACACTAATGATGACAGCTGCAGTGATAATAAACTACAACGCTAATGATGATAGCTGCAGTGATAATAAACTACAACGCTATTGATGACAGCTGCAGTGATAATAAACTACAACGCTAATGATGACAGCTGCAGTGATAATAAACTACAACGCTATTGATGACAGCTGCAGTGATAATAAACTACAACGCTAATGATGATAGCTGCAGTGATAATAAACTACAACGCTAATGATGACAGCTGCAGTGATAATAAACTACAACGCTATTGATGACAGCTGCAGTGATAATAAACTACAACACTATTGATGATAGCTGCAGTGATAATAAACTACAACACTAATGATGATAGCTGCAGTGATAATAAACTACAACGCTAATGATGACAGCTGCAGTGTTAATAAACTACAACGCTATTGATGACAGCTGCAGTGATAATAAACTACAACGCTAATGATGACAGCTGCAGTGTTAATAAACTACAACACTATTGATGACAGCTGCAGTGATAATAAACTACAACGCTATTGATGACAGCTGCAGTGATAATAAACTACAACACTATTGATGATAGCTGCAGTGATAATAAACTACAACACTAATGATGATAGCTGCAGTGATAATAAACTACAACGCTAATGATGACAGCTGCAGTGATAATAAACTACAACACTATTGATGACAGCTGCAGTGATAATAAACTACAACACTATTGATGATAGCTGCAGTGATAATAAACTACAACACTAATGATGACAACTGCAGTGATAATAAACTACAACGCTAATGATGACAGCTGCAGTGATAATAAACTACAACACTATTGATGACAGCTGCAGTGATAATAAACTACAACACTATTGATGATAGCTGCAGTGATAATAAACTACAACACTATTGATGACAACTGCAGTGATAATAAACTACAACGCTAATGATGACAGCTGCAGTGATAATAAACTACAACACTATTGATGACAACTGCAGTGATAATAAACTACAACGCTAATGATGACAGCTGCAGTGATAATAAACTACAACACTAATGATGACAGCTGCAGTGATAATAAACTACAACACTAATGATGACAGCTGCAGTGATAATAAACTACAACGCTAATGATGACAGCTGCAGTGATAATAAACTACAACACTATTGATGACAGCTGCAGTGATAATAAACTACAACGCTAATGATGACAGCTGCAGTGTTAATAAACTACAACGCTAATGATGACAGCTGCAGTGTTAATAAACTACAACGCTATTGATGACAGCTGCAGTGATAATAAACTACAACGCTAATGATGACAGCTGCAGTGTTAATAAACTACAACGCTATTGATGACAGCTGCAGTGATAATAAACTATAACGCTAATGATGACAGCTGCAGTGATAATAAACTACAACGCTATTGATGACAGCTGCAGTGATAATAAACTACAACGCTAATGATGATAGCTGCAGTGATAATAAACTACAACGCTATTGATGACAGCTGCAGTGATAATAAACTACAACACTAATGAGGATAGCTGCAGTGATAATAAACTACAACGCTAATGATGATAGCTGCAGTGATAATAAACTACAACGCTAATGATGACAGCTGCAGTGATAATAAACTACAACACTAATGATGATAGCTGTAGTGATAATAAACTACAACACTAATGATGATAGCTGTAGTGATAATAAACTACAACGCTAATGATGATAGCTGCAGTGATAATAAACTACAACGCTATTGATGACAGCTGCAGTGATAATAAACTACAACACTAATGATGACAGCTGCAGTGATAATAAACTACAACACTATTGATGACAGCTGCAGTGATAATAAACTACAACGCTAATGATGATAGCTGCAGTGATAATAAACTACAACGCTATTGATGACAGCTGCAGTGATAATAAACTACAACGCTAATGATGACAGCTGCAGTGATAATAAACTACAACACTATTGATGATAGCTGCAGTGATAATAAACTACAACGCTATTGATGACAGCTGCAGTGATAATAAACTACAACGCTAATGATGACAGCTGCAGTGATAATAAACTACAACACTAATGATGACAGCTGCAGTTGTAGTGACATAAGAAGGGAGGGGCTGCTGGGGGCTCTGGGTTCCCAGGTGGGTCCAGACGCTTAAGCCTCTGGGCGCCAGGCGTTGGGTTCCCAGGCGCTTAAGCCTTTTTGGCGCCGCCAACGGGGGGGGGGGGGGGGGGCTGTGTGTGCTCTGTGGGATGTCTGGTGGCGCACAAGACCCACCCCTCGTCGGACCAGGCATAAAAGGAGAGCTCCCTGGACGATCGGCCCCAGTTGTAACTCAAGACCCACGACCCACGACCAGCCATCTGAAGACCCTGGGATGCTGTGAGAGCCAGCGCTGGGACTCTGGAACTCCCGACGCTACGACCTTGTGCGGGCGAGTCCAGAGCGTAGCCAGAGTAGAGTATCTAGGCTGTGTAGCTAGGCTGTGTACCTAGGCTGTAACAGAGTATCAGGACTGTTGGAGAGTTGGACTGTTGGAGTGTTGTATTGTAATAAAGAAGTTACATCTACAAGTGTCTCCGGAACCCATTACACAGTGATAATAAACTACAACGCTAATGATGACAGAGAGAGAATGACTTAGGGAGAGAATGATTCAGAGAGAGAGAATGATTCAGAGAGAGAGAATGAATCAGAGAGAGAATGATTCAGAGAGAGAGAATGATTCAGAGAGAGAGAATGATTCAGAGAGAGAGAATGATTCAGAGAGAGAATGAATCAGAGAGAGAGAATGATTCAGAGAGAGAGAATGAATCAGAGAGAGAGAATGATTCAGAGATAGAATGATTCAGAGTGAGAGAATGATCAGAGAGAGAGAATGATTCAGAGAGAGTAGAATGATTCAGAGAGAGAATGATTCAGAGAGAGAGAATGAGTCAGAGAGAGAGATGATTCAGAGAGAGGAATGATTCAGATAGATATGATTCAGAGAGAGATCAGAGAGAGAGAATGATTCAGAGAGAGAATGATTCAGAGGAGAGAATGATCAGAGAGAGAGAATGATTCAGAGAGAGAGAATGATTCAGAGAGAGAATGATTCAGAGAGAGTGATTCAGAGAGAGAGAATGAATCAGAGAGAGAGAATGATTAGAGAGAGAATGATTCAGAGAGAGAATGATTCAGACGAGAGAATGATTCAGAGAGAGAGAATGATCAGAGAGAGAATGATTCAGAGAGAGAATGATTCAGAGAGAGAGAATGATCAGAGAGAGAATGATTCAGAGAGAGAATGATTCAGAGAGAGAATGATTCAGAGAGAGAATGATTCAGAGAAAGAGAGAATGATTCAGAGAAAGAGCGAATGATTCAGAGAGAGAATGATTCAGAGATGAGAGAATGATTCAGAGATGAGAATGATTCATAGAGAGAGAATGTATTCAGAGAGAGGAATTAGATCAGAGAGAGAATGATTCAGAGAGAGAATGATTCAGAGAGAGAGAATGATTCAGAGAGAGAGAGATTCATGACGAGAGAATGACTCAGAGAGAGAGAATGATTCAGAGAGAGACTGATTCAGAGAGAGCGAATGATTCAGAGAGAGACTGATTCAGAGAAGAGAATGATTCAGAGAGAGAGAATTATTCAGAGAGAGAATGATTCAGAGAGAGAATGATTCAGAGAGAGAGAATGATTCAGAGAGAGAGAATGATTCAGAGAGAGAATGATTCGAGAAGAGAATGATCAGAGAGAGAGAATGATCAGAGAGAGAGAATGATTCAGAGAGAGAGAATGATTCAGAGAGAGAATGATTCAGAGAGAGATAATGACTCAGAGAGAGAGATGATTCAGAGAGAGAGAATGATTCAGAGAGAGAATGATGATTCAGAGAGAGAATAGTCAGAGAGATGAATATTCAGAGAGAGAGAATGATTCGAGAGAGAACTGATTCAGAGAGAGAGATTCAGAGAAGAGAATGATTCAGAGAGAGAGGAATGATTCAGAGAGAGAGAATGACTCAGAGAGAGAATGATTCAGAGAGAGAATGATTCAGAGAGAGAATGATTCAGAGAGAGAGAATGAATCAGAGAGAGAGAATGATTCAGAGAGAGAGAATGATTCGAGAGAGAGAATGATTCAGAGAGAGAATGATTCAGAGAGAGAATGATTCAGAGAGAGAATGATTCAGAGAGAGAATGACTCAGAGAGAGAGAATGATTCAGAGAGAGAGAATGATCAGAGAGAGAGAATGATTCAGAGAGAGAGAATGATCAGAGAGAGAGAATGATTCAGAGAGAGAGAATGATTCAGAGAGAGAGAATGAATCAGAGAGAGAATGATTCAGAGAGAGAGAATGATTCAGAGAGAGAATGATTCAGAGAGAGAGAATGATTCAGAGAGAGAGAATGAATCAGAGAGAGAATGATTCAGAGAGAGAGAATGATTCAGAGGAGAGAATGATCAGAGAGAGAGAATGATTCAGGAGAGAGAATGATTCAGAGAGAGAGAATGATTCAGAGAGAGAGAATGATTCAGAGAGAGAGAATGATTCAGAGAGAGAGAATGATTCAGAGAGAGAGAATGACTCAGAGAGAGAGAATGACTCAGAGAGAGAGAATGATTCAGAGAGAGAGAATGACTCAGAGAGAGAGAATGATTCAGAGAGAGAGAATGATTCAGAGAGAGAGAATGAATCAGAGAGAGAGAATGATTCAGAGAGAGAATGATTCAGAGAGAGAATGAATCAGAGAGAGAGAATGATTCAGAGAGAGAGAATGATTCAGAGAGAAATGATTCAGAGAGAGAATGAATCAGAGAGAGAGAATGATTCAGAGAGAGAATGATTCAAGAGAGAATGATTCAGAGAGAGAATGATCAGAGAGAGAGAATGATTCAGAGAAGAGAATGATTCAGAGAGAGAATGAATCAGAGAGAGAGAATGAATCAGAGAGAGAGAATGATTCAGAAGAGAATGAATCGAGAGAGAATGAATCAGAGAGAGAGAATGATTCAGAGAGAGAATGATTCAGAGAGAGAATGAATCAGAGAGAGAATGATTCAGAGAGAGAGAATGATTCAGAGAGAGAGAATGAATCAGAGAGAGAGAATGACTCAGAGAGAGATGATTCAGAGAGAGAATGATTCAGAGAGAGAGAATGATTCAGAGAGAGAAATGACTCAGAGAGAGAGAATGATTCAGAGAGAGAATGATTCAGAGAGAAGAATGATTCAGAGAGAGAGAATGATTCAGAGAGAGAATGATTCAGAGAGAGAAATGATTCAGAGAGAGGAATGATTCAGAGAGAGAGAATGATTCAGAGAGAGAATGATTCAGAGAGAGAGAATGATTCAGAGAGAGAGAATGACTCAGAGAGAGAGAATGATTCAGAGAGAGAATGATTCAGAGAGAGAGAATGATTCAGAGAGAGAATGATTCAGAGAGAGAGAATGATTCAGAGAGAGAGAATGATTCAGAGAGAGAGAATGATTCAGAGAGAGAGATGATCAGAGAGAGAGAATGATTCAGAGAGAGAATGATTCAGAGAGAGAATGACTCAGAGAGAGAGAATGATTCAGAGAGAGAGAATGATTCAGAGAGAGAGAATGATTCAGAGAGAGAGAATGATTCAGAGGAGAGAATGATTTCAGAGAGAGAGAATGATTCAGAGAGAGAGAATGATTCAGAGAGAGAGAATGACTTCAGAGAGAGAGAATGATTCAGAGAGAGAGAATGATTCAGAGTGAGAGAATGATTCAGAGAGAGAGAATGATTCAGAGAGAGAGAATGATTCAGAGAGATAAGGAATAGAATTCAGTTGAGAAGAATGATTCGAGAGAGAGAATGATTCAGAGGAGAGAATGACTTCAGAGAGAGAGAATGAATTCAGAGAGTAGAGAAATGATCAGAGAGAGAGAATGATTCAGAGAGAGAGAATGATTCAGAGAGAGAGAATGATTCAGAGAGAGAGAGATTCAGAGAGAGAGAATGATTCAGAGAGAGAGATGATTCAGAGAGAGAGAATGATTCAGAGAGAGAATGATTCAGAGAGAGAGAATGATTCAGAGAGAGAATGATTCAGAGAGAGAGAATGATTCAGAGAGAGAATGATTCAGAGGAGAGAATGATTCAGAGAGAGAATGATTCAGAGAGAGAAATGATTCAGAGAGAGAATGATTCAGAGAGAGAGAATGACTCAGAGAGAGAGAATGATTCAGAGAGAGAGAATGATTCAGAAGAGAGAATGATTCAGAGAGAGAATGATTCAGAGAGAGAGAATGATTCAGAGAGAGAGAATGATTCAGAGAGAGAGAATGATTCAGAGAGAGAATGACTCAGAGAGAGAGAATGATTCAGAGAGAGAGAATGATTCAGAGAGAGAGAATGATTCAGAGAGAGAGAATGAATCAGAGAGAGAATGATTCAGAGAGAGAATGATTCAGAGAGAGAATGATTCAGAGAGAGAGAATGATTCAGAGAGAGAGAATGAATCAGAGAGAGAGAATGATTCAGAGAGAGAGAATGATCAGAGAGAGAATGAATCAGAGAGAGAGATATGATTCAGAGAGAGAGAATGATTCAGAGAGAGAATGATTCAGAGAGAGAGAATGACTCAGAGAGAGGAGAATGATTCAGAGAGAGAATGATTCAGAGAGAGAATGAATCAGAGAGAGAGAATGATTCAGAGAGAGAGAATGAATCAGAGAGAGAATGATTCAGAGAGAGAGAATGAATCAGAGAGAGAATGATTCAGAGAGAGAGAATGATTCAGAGTGAGAGAATGATTCAGAGAGAGAATGATTCAGAGAGAGAATGATTCAGAGAGAGAGAATGATTCAGAGAGAGAGAATGATTCAGAGTGAGAGAATGATTCAGAGAGAGAATGATTCAGAGAGAGAATGATTCAGAGAGAGAGAATGATTTAGAGTGAGAGAATGATTTAGAGTGAGAGAATGATTCAGAGAGAGAATGATTCAGAGTGAGAGAATGATTTAGAGAGAGAGAATGATTCAGAGAGAGAATGATTCAGAGAGAGAATGATTCAGAGAGAGAGAATGATTCAGAGTGAGAGAATGATTCAGAGAGAGAGAATGATTCAGAGAGAGAGAATGATTCAGAGAGAGAATGATTCAGAGCGAGAGAGATAGAGAGAATGATTCACAACGAGATTCGAGAATGATTCAGAGTGAGAGAGAATGATTCAGAGGAGGAGAGAATGATTCAGAGAGAGAGAATGATTCAGAGAGAGAATGATTCAGAGTGAGAGAGAATGATTCAGAGAGAGAGAATGATTCAGAGAGAGAATGATTCAGAGAGAGAGAATGATTCAGAGAGAGAGAATGATTCAGAGAGAGAATGATTCAGAGAGAGAGAATGATTCAGAGTGAGGAGAATGATTCAGAGAGAGAGAATGATTCAGAGAGAGAGAGATGATTCAGAGAGAGAATGATTCAGAGAGAGAGAATGACTCAGAGGAGAAGAGAGGAATGATTCAGAGAGAGAATGATTCAGAGTGAGAAATGATTCAGAGAGAGAATGATTCAGAGAGAGAGAATGATTCAGAGAGAATGATTCAGAGTGAGAGAGAATGACTCAGAGAGAGAATGATTCAGAGAGAATGATTCAGAGAGAGAATGATTCAGAGAGAGAATGATTCAGAGAGAGAATGATTCAGAGAGAGAATGATTCAGAGTGAGAGAATGATTCAGAGAGAGAGAATGATTCAGAGAGAATGATTCAGAGAGAGAATGATTCAGAGAGAGAATGATTCAGAGAGAGAATGATTCAGAGAGAGAAATGATTCAGAGAGAGAATGATTCAGAGTGAGAGAATGATTCAGAGAGAGAGATGATTCAGAGAGAGAATGATTCAGAGAGAGAATGATTCAGAGAGAGAGAATGATTCAGAGAGAGAATGATTCAGAGAGAGAATGATTCAGAGAGAGAGAATGACTCAGAGAGAGAATGATTCAGAGAGAGAGAATGATTCAGAGAGAGAATGATTCAGAGAGAGAGATGATTCAGAGAGAGAGAATGATTCAGAGAGAGAGATGATTCAGAGAGAGAATGATTCAGAGAGAGAGAATGATTCAGAGAGAGAGATGATTCAGAGAGAGAGAATGATTCAGAGAGAGGAATGACTCAGAGAGAGAGAATGATTCAGAGAGAGAATGATTCAGAGAGAGAGAATTCAGAGAGAGAGAATGACTCAGAGAGAGAGAATGACTCAGAGAGAGAGAATGATTCAGAGTGAGAGAATGATTCAGAGAGAGAATGATTCAGAGAGAGAATGATTCAGAGAGAGAGAATGATTCAGAGAGAGAGAATGATTCAGAGAGAGAATGATTCAGAAGAGAGAATGATTCAGAGAGAGAATGATTCAGAGAGAGAGAATGATTCAGAGAGAGAGAATGATTCAGAAGAGAGAATGACTCAGAGAGAGAGAATGATTCAGAGTGAGAGAATGATTCAGAGAGAGAATGATTCAGAGTGAGAGAATGATTCAGAGTGAGAGAATGATTCAGAGAAGAATGATTCAGAGAGAGAATGATTCAGGAGAGAGAATGATTCAGAGAGAGAATGATTCAGAGAGAGAATGATTCAGAGAGAGAATGAATCAGAGAGAGAATGATTCAGAGTGAGAGAATGATTCAGAGTGAGAGAATGATTCAGAAGAGAATGATTCAGAGAGAATGATTCAGAGAGAGAATGATTCAGAGAGAGAGAATGATTCAGAGAGAGAATGATTCAGAGAGAGAGAATGATTCAAGAGAGAGAATGATTCAGAGTGAGAGAATGATTCAGAGAGAGAATGATTCAGAGAGAGAATGATTCAGAGAGAGAGAATGATTCAGAGAGAGAGAATGATTCAGAGAGAGAATGATTCAGAGTGAGAGAATGATTCAGAGTGAGAGAATGATTCAGAGAGAGAATGATTCAGAGTGAGAGAATGATTCAGAGTGAGAGAATGATTCAGAGAGAGATGATTCAGAGAGAGAATGATTCAGAGAGAGAGAATGATTCAGAGAGAGAGAATGATTCAGAGAGAGAATGATTCAGAGAGAGAGAATGAATCAGAGAGAGAATGATTCAGAGAGAGAGAATGATTCAGAGAGAGAGATTCAGAGAGAGAGAATGATCAGAGAGAGAGAATGATTCAGAGAGAGAGAATGATTCAGAGAGAGAGAATGATTCAGAGAGAGAATGATTCAGAGAGAGAAATGAATCAGAGAGAGAATGAATCAGAGAGAGAGAATGATTCAGAGAGAGAGAATGAATCAGAGAGAAGAATGATTCAGAGTGAGAGAATGAATCAGAGAGAGAGAATGATTCAGAGAGAGAGAATGATTCAGAGAGAGAATGATTCAGAGAGAGAGAATGAATCAAAGAGAGAATGAATCAGAGAGAGAAATGAATCAGAGAGAGAATGAATCAGAGAGAGAGAATGATTCAGAGAGAGAATGATTCAGAGAGAGAGAATGATTCAGAGAGAGAATGACTCAGAGAGAGAATGATTCAGAGAGAGAGAATGATCAGAGAGAGAGAATGATTCAGAGAGAGAGAATGACTCAGAGAGAGAGAATGAATCAGAGAGAGAGAATGATCAGAGAGAGAGAATGATTCAGAGAGAGAAATGATTCAGAGAGAGAGAATGATTCAGAGAAGAGAATGATTCAGAGAGAGAGAATGACTCAGAGAGAGAGAATGATTCAGAGAAGAGAATGATTCAGAGAGAGAGAATGACTCAGGAGAGAATGATTCAGAGAGAGAGAATGATTCAGAGAGAGAAATGATTCAGAGAGAGAATGATTCAGAGAGAGAGAATGACTCAGGGAGAGAGATGATTCAGAGAGAGAGAATGATTCAGAGAGAGAGAATGACTCAGGGAGAGAGAATGATTCAGAGAGAGAGAATGACTCAGGAGAGAGAATGATTCAGAGAGAGAGAATATTCAGAGAGAGAGAATGATTCAGAGAGAGAATGATTCAGAGAGAGAAGACTCAGGGAAGAGAATGATTCAGAGAGAGAGAAATGATTCAGAGAGAGAGAATGATTCAGAGAGAGAGAATGATTCAGAGAGAGAATGATTCAGAGAGAGAGAATGATTTGAGAGAGAGAATGAATCAAGAGAGAATGAATCAGAGAGAGAGAATGATTCAGAGAAGAGAATGATTCAGAGAGAGAGAATGATTCAGAGAGAGAGAATGAATCAGAGAGAGAGAATGATCATAGAGAGAGAATGAATCAGAGAGAGAGAATGAATCAGAGAGAGAATGAATCAGAGAGAGAGAATGATTCAGAGAGAGAGAATGATTCAGAGAGAGAGAATGATTCAGAGAGAAAGAATGATTCAGAGAGGAGAATGATTCAGAGAGAGAATGAATCAGAGAGGAGAATGAATCAGAGAGAGAATGAATCAGAGAGAGAGAAGATCAGAGAGAGAATGATTCAGAGAGAGAGAATGATTCAGAGAGAGAAGATTCAGAGAGAGAGAATGATTCAGAGAGAGAATGATTCAGAGAGAAGATTCAGAGAGAGAGAATGATTCAGAGAGAGAATGATTCAGAGAGAGAATGATTCAGAGAGAGAGAATGATTCAGAGAGAGAGAATGATTCAGAGTGAGAATGATTCAGAGAGAGAGAATGAATCAGAGAGAGAGAATGATTCAGAGAGAGAGAATGATTCAGAGAGAGAGATGAATCAGAGAAGAGAAGAATCAAGAGAGAATGATTCGAGAGAGAGAATGAATCAGAGAGAGATGAATCAGAGAGAGAAATGATTCAGAGAGAGAATGATTCAGAGAGAGAATGATTCAGAGAGAGAGAATGATTCAGAGAGAGAGATGATTCAGAGAGAGAATGATTCAGAGAGAGAGAATGATTCAGAGAGAGAGAATGATTCAGAGAGAGAATGATTCAGAGAGAGAGAATGATTCAGAGAGAGAGAATGATTCAGAGAGAGAGAATGATTCAGAGAAGAGAATGAATCAGAGAGAGAGAATGAATCAGAGAGAGAATGAATCAGAGAGAAGAATGAATCAGAGAGAGAGAATGATTCAGAGAGAGAGGATTCAGAGAGAGAGAATGAATCAGAGAGAGAATGAATCAGAGAGAGATGAATCAGAGAGAGAATGAATCAGAGAGAGAGAATGATTCAGAGAGAGAGAATGATTCAGAGAGAGAGAATGAATCAGAGAGAGAATGAATCAGAGAGAGAATGATTCAGAGAGAGAAATGATTCGAGAGAAAATGATTCAGATAGAGAGAATGATTCAGAGAGAGAGAATGATTCAGAGAGAGAATGATTCAGAGAGAGAATGATTCAGAGAGAGAATGATTCAGAGAGAGAATGATTCAGAGAGAGATGATTCAGAGAGAGAGAATGATTCAGAGAGAGAATGATTCAGAGAGAGAGAATGAATCAGAGAGAGAATGATTCAGAGAGAAGAGATTCAGAGAGAGAATGACCAGAGAGAGAGAATGATTCAGAGAGAGAATGATTCAGAGAGAGAATGATTCAGAGAGAGAGAATGAATCAGAGAGAGAGAATGATTCAGAGAGAGAGAATGATTCAGAGAGGAGAATCAGAGAGAGAGAATTCAGAGAGAGAGAATGATTCAGAGAGAGAATGATTCAGAGAGAGAGAATGATTCAGAGAGAGAGAATGATTCAGAGGGAGAGAATGAATCAGAGAGAGAATGATTCAGAGAGAGAGAAGATTCAGAGAGAGAGAATGATTCAGAGAGAGAGAATGATTCAGAGAGAGAGAATGATTCAGAGAGAGAGAATGATTCAGAGAGAGATGCTCAGAGAGAGAATGACTCAGAGAGAGAATGATTCAGAGAGAGAGAATGATTCAGAGGGAGAGAATGAATCAAGAGAGAGAATGATTCAGAGAGAGAGAATGATTCAGAGAGAGAGAATGATTCAGAAGAGAGAATGATTCAGAGGGAGAGAATGAATCAGAGAGGAGAATGAATCAGAGAGAGAGAATGATTCAGAGAGAGAGAATGATTCAGAGAGAGAGAATGATTCAGAGAGAGAGAATGATTCAGAGAGAGAGAATGATTCAGAGAGAGATGAATCAAGAGAGAGAATGATTCAGAGGGAGAGAATGAATCAGAGAGAGAGAATGAATCAGAGAGAGAGAATGATCAGAGAGAGAGAATTAATCAGAGAGA
>NC_083848.1:710726-728786 GCF_015708825.2 Lethenteron reissneri
TTGACCCAGGACCTACCGTGGAGCTGATGTGCCCACTGACCATCGACTGGTCGTCTGTAAGATGCGCCTGCCGTTCTTCCACTCCGGTGGTGGGTGTACACCCATGACCCCATTCAAACCCACAGTGGCATGGTCTCTGCTAGCTGATGAAAGTTGCAAGCGAAAATTGCATCATCGCTTGCGGTTGGGGTTGGCATCGTCCCACCTTCCTTCTGATGTCGAGGGGAAATGGGCGAGGTTTAGGACTGTGGCTCATGCAGCTGCATTGGGTACACGGTCCAAAGCTCCCCAGAAACCCTGGCTGACAGAGGAGGTGTTCAGGCCCAGTCTCTGGATCTCTGTGGGTATCTATGGGTCTCTATGGTTCTATAGGAGTCTATGGATCTCTATGGGTCTCTATGGTTCTGTAGGAGTCTATAGGTCTCTATGGGTCTCTATGGTTCTGTAGGAGTCTATGGGTCTCTGTGGGTCTCTGGTTCTTTGCGAGTCTCTGGTACTTTGCGAGTCTCTGGTACTTTGTTGGTCTTGGTCAGTTTGGTAGTTTAGGGCTCTGTTTAAACGAGCGGATGCTAAATGCTGCCAACTCAGTCACCGACTGCCCCCCCCCCGCGTCAATGATTAACGGGGACACGGACCTTGCTTGCCATCCCCTCCTTGTCACGGGCCGTGGACCCCTGCGGCCACGTGGCCCTCCGTGAGTGGGGGGGTCCCCTCGTTGACGCGCCCCCCTCACGGCGGGGAACAGGGCTAGCGGCACCGCCGCCCCCACCGCTGCGAACAGTCCAGAGCGTCTAGAGGCCAGCCGCACACAGCACTAAGCACAGAAGGGTGCGGGTTGGTTGGCCGGGTGTTGTGTGTGTGTGTTGGGTGTGTGTGTTGGGTGTGTGTGTGTGTTGGGCAAGTATATGTGTGTTTTGGGTGTGTGTGTGTTGGGTGTGTGTGTGTTGAGCGTGTGTTTGTGTATGTATTGTGGGTGTGTGTGTGTGTTGGGTGTGTGTGTGTTGGGCGTGTTTTTGTGTGTGTTGGGCGAGTGTGTGTGTGTGTGTTGGGCGTGTTTTTGTGTGTGTTGGGCGAGTGTGTGTGTGTTTTGGGTATGTGTGTGTGTTGGGCGTGTGTTTGTGTGTGTATTGTGGGCATGTGTGTGTTGGGCGTGTTTGTGTTGGGGATGTGTGTGTGTGTTGAGTGTGTGTGTGTGTGAGATACGTGCCGGTCTTAGCGGTGGTTGAACACAGTGGTGGTGGTGGTGGTTGTTTAACATAGTGTGGTGGTGGTCCACATTTCACAAGCCCGCATGCCCAGCCACCGCATGCCCAAGCAGTTTCTATTTAGTCGCATAGAGAGGGCTAGAAATGGGCTAGAGAAGAGATGGAGTGATGTGGTGCAGGAGGACGTGGAGCTCGGTGGACTTGCCGATGACTGGTACCAGCGGTGTCAAGATCGGCCTCGGTGGAGGAGGCTCGTGAAGGACGCTACTGGGCAGTTGGAGGCAGTCGCCCTCCAGCAACAACGCAGGGCGGAGGAGCGACGCTCACAACAACGAGCTGGAGCTCCGGGCGGATAAAATGTAGCAAATTGGCACAGTGGGGAGGCACAGCTGGTGCATCGGTCATCTCAGTCAGCCAACCCGTGGCACTTGCTGGGTCTGTCCCGAGGCCTCCTGTCGGTGAGCCTTGGACACTTCACGTGGCCTCAAAGTGCACCTGGCCTGGCACAAGCGCCGTGGTGTTGTGCAGATGCCACCACCGCCATCTATTGCGGTTGAACTCATGACTCGGTCTGAACAGGCAACTGGACTTATGGACAGGTTTGTTCGTATCTCTGAAAGTTCACAAGTCGAATGTTGGTGAGTCGAGTAGTCTCTGTAATTGGACATTATAGCAGCAAAATAATCTAAATAATTTCACTACCCCTCCCCTCCCTCCCATCCCTCCCCACCCCCCCTCCCTCTCCCTCCCTCTCCCTCCATCCCCCTCCCATCCCCCTCCCACCCCCCTCCCATCCCCCTCCCTCCCATCCCATCCCACTCCATCCCCCTCCCACCCCTCTCCCTCCCTCCCTCTCCCCCCCTCCCCCCTCCCCCCACCCAGGCCCGGGGTCTGGCCTCCCCGCTGCGTCTCCCCTCCGGCGTCCCCCACTGCCTGTGCCTGGGCCCTGCGGCCCTCTCCCTGGTGGCGGTGGCGGCCACGACCCGCGGCCCCACGCCGGCGCCGCCGCCGCCGCCGCCGGGCCCCCGCGTCGTCCTCCCCCTGGGCCGCCTGCTGCTGTGCTGCGGCCGCTCGGGGGCCCTCGTGGGCCTGCGGGTGGCCGGCGACCCCCCCGGCGAGCTGTGGCTGGACGCCCGCGACGAGGCCTGCGCCGAGAGCCTCCGCGGCGCGCTGGCCCGGGCCCTCGGCCGCCCCCGCGGCCTTCCCGGGGACGAGGACCCGGCCCTCCGCCCGCGTAGCCACAGCCACTCCATCCTGCTCCCTTCCCCGCCGTCTCGCCCCTCCTCCTCCTCCCCCTCCTCGTCGTCGTCTTCGTCGGTCAAGCCCCCCGGGAGCCCCTCGCTCGGCCGCCTTCCGGGCCTAGGCTGGGTGTCGCCGCTGTTCCGCATCCGCGCCTCCAGCGAGGGAGACAAGACGATGCCGCAACGGTTCCGGCGTGGTGCCGGTGGTGCCGGCGCCGGCGGCGGTGGTGCCGCAGCGAGCCCCACTGGAATCCTGCGCTCGCTGTCTCTGCAGCGGGCGGCCAGGCACGCCGCCAGCAGACTCGGCTTGCAGCAGCAGCAGCAGAAGCAGCAGCAGAAGCAGCAGCAGCAGCAGCAGCAGCAGCAGCAAAGTGGCGGCAAGGCAGCAGCGGCAGCATCGGCGGTGACGCTGAAGATTCCGTCATCGTCGGCGGCGGCGTCCCACAATCCCACGCTGACCTACACCTTCTCGTCCTGTTCGTCAGCTTCCTCCTCCTCCTCCTGCTGCTCCTCTTCGGACGACGGCGGCGGCGGCGAGAAGGAGGAGAAGCTTGTGGTGAAGCGGAGGGTTCGTGGCGGTGGCGGTGGTGGCGGTGGCGGTGGTGGTGGCGGTGGTGGCGGTGGTTGCCTCGTGCTCAGCCGGTCTGCGCCGAACAGCGCCTGCGGTTTCAGACGTCCCACGGACAAATCCTTCCGCAAGCGAAGCTGTTCGGGCGTTGCCTCCTCCTCCTCATCCTCATCCTCCTCTGCCGCCACCGCTGCTGCTGCTGCCGCATCGTCATCATCATCAGCGGCACTTCTATCGCCGTCGTCGGCGGCGGCGGTGGCAAACGGAGGTCCTGTGGGACGTGATGGCGGGTGGAGGAGGTGCGCTAGTGCGGCGTACCCAGAGGATTACGGTGAACTGGACCTGAGCGGCGGACGTGGTGGAGGAGGTGGTGGTGGAGGTGGTGGAGGAGGTGGTGGTGGTGGAGGAGGTGGTGGAGGTGGAGGAGGTGGTGGACATGGAGGTGGTGGTGGTGGAGGAGGTGGTGGAGGAGGTGGTGGTGGTGGAGGAGGTGGTGGAGGTGGAGGAGGTGGTGGACATGGAGGTGGTGGTGGTGGAGGAGGTGGTGGGGGAAGAGGAGCAGCTGACTACATGCCCATGAATCCGTCGGCCAGGAAGGTAAAACGACTCACCTATTTTATATTCTACACCCCGTGTAAGGCCCCACACACCCTGGCTATTACAAATGACAGGTGATCATCATCATCATCATCGTCACGTGGAAAAAAATACGCACGACTGTCGATTGTAAATGTGGAGGGGGAAAAATTCGGAGCACCCGGACTCCACGGGAGAGAGAAAGAGAGACACGCAAACTTAAAATATATAAAATATGTAAATATATAGCAGGCATAGTTAGGTTCGGGATCGAATCCACGACCTCCTGCCTACCAGGCGAGGTAGTTAACATATCCTAGCCACCGTGGTGATGATGAGAGAGAGAAACGCAAACTCCAAATATACAGCAGGAGTCAGGGTCGGGATGGAACCCACGATCTCCTGTATACCAGGCGAGGTAGTTAACATCTCCTAGTCACCGTGATGATGATGACGAGAGAGAGAGAGAGACACGCAAACTCCAAATATACAGCAGGGCTCGGGATCGAACCCACGACCTCCTGCACACCAGGCGAGGTAGTCAACATCTCATAGCCACCGTGATGATGATGATGAGGTAGTCAACATCTCATAGCTACCGTGATGATGATGATGAGGTAGTCAACATCTCCTAGCCACCGTGATGATGATGCTGAGGTAGTCAACATCTCCCAGCCCCTGTGAGTTGACGATTGAGGCCCCCTCGCGCCCGTCCACAGATCCCCGGTTGTCCGCCGTGGTGGCTGTGAGTGCCATGGGAGGGGGTGGGGGGCTGGACAGCCGACTGCAATCGGCTTTCCCCCACCAATGGGGATGGCGCACAGCCACCACGGTGTTGTTACGTTACCGTAGTGTGCCGCAGTGTTAACCGCAGTGTAGCCGCGGCGTTACCGCAGTGATAACCACAATTATACCAGAGTGTGACCACGGCGTTACCGCAGTGTTAACCGCAGTGTAGCCGCGGCGTTACCGCAGCGATAACCACAACAATACCAGTGAGTAACCACGGCGTTACCACAGTGTTAACCGCAGTGTAGCCGCAGTGATAACCACAACAATACCAGTGAGTAACCACGGCGTTACCGCAGTGTTAACCGCAGTGTAGCTGCAGCGTTACCGCAGCGATAACCACAATTATACCAGAGTGTTACCGCAGTGTAGCCGCAGCGTTACCGCAGTGATAACCACAACAATACCAGTGTGTAACCTCCTTCCCTCCGTCACTCCGTCACTCCCCCCCTCCCCTCCGCTCCCCTCCCCTCCGCTCCCCTCCCGCAGGAGGAGCCCACACAGGGGGGCTACATGCTCATGTCCCCCACCGCCCCTCGCCAGGAAGACGGCTACGTCCCCATGCAGTTCGCTCCTCGCCCCAGCGCGCAACAGAAGCAGCAGCAGCATCAGCACCACCAGCAGCAGCAGCATCAGCACCAGCACCACCACCAGCAGGACCACCACCACCATCAGCCACAGCAGCAGCAGCAGATGGTAGCGACGAATCCTGACGCCGATGACTCCAAGGGGGGCGGCAAGATGGCCGCCACGCCGGCAGCGTCCGTGGGGGGTGGCGGCAAGATGGATGCCGCCACCATGTCGTCGAAGCCGGGTGCGGCCGCCTCAACCGCGACGGCGGGCGGTGACAGTGACGGCGGCGGTGATGGCGGCGGTGACGGCGGCGGTGACGGCGTCACCGCCGTGGCTTCCGTCGTCTGGAAGGGGGGCGGCAATATGGCCGACACCAGCATGGCGTCGAAGGCGAGCGGTGGCGGCGTGGCCGCCTCAACCGCGACAGGGGGCGGCGGCGGCGGCGGCGACGTCACCGTCACCGCCACCGTCACCGCCGTGGCTTCCGTCGTCCGGAAGGGGGGCGGCAACATGGCCGCTAGCGGGGAACCGGTGCGGCTGAGGCTCGGCGACGGCTCGCGCGGCTCCACGGGCGACTACGTGCCGATGAGGGCCGTGCCGGGCGACGGCGCCGGCAGCTACGAGGTCATGAGCTTTCCCGGGACCCGGTGCGGGAATGTGGAGTTGGCGGCGGGGGCTCCTGCGGCGAGATTCGGAGTCGATCCCGACGAGGGTGCGAAGGTCGTGCGTGTCGGAGAACAGGTGAGGAGGGTGGGCGGCTGGGTGTGTGTGGGTGTGGGTGTGTGGGCGGGTGTGGGTGTGGGTGGGTGGGTGTGGGTGGGTGTGGGTGTGTGGGCGGGTGTGGGCGGGTGTGGGTGTGTGGGTGTGGGTGGGTGTGGGTGGGTGGGTGTGGGTGGGTGTGGGTGGTGGGCGGGTGGGTGTGGGTGGGTGGGGGTGGGTGGGTGGGCGGGTGGGTGTGGGTGGGTGGGGGTGGGTGGGTGGGTGGGGGTGGGTGGGTGGGTGTGGGTGGGTGGGTGGGTGTGGGTGGGTGGGTGGGTGTGGGTGGGTGTGGGTGGGTGTGTGTGGGTGTGGGTGTGTGGGCGGGTGTGGCGGGTGTGGGTGTGGGTGGGTGTGGGTGGGTGTGGGTGGGTGTGGGTGGGTGTGGGTGGGTGTGGGCGGGTGTGGGTGTGTGGGTGTGGATGGTGTGGTGGTGGGTGTGGGTGGGTGGGTGGGTGGGTGGGCGGGTGGGGGTGAGTGGGTGGGGGTGGGTGGGTGGGGGTGGGTGTGGGTGGGTGTGGGTGTGTGGGCGGGTGTGTGGGTGTGGGTGGGTGTGGGTGGGTGTGGGTGGGTGTGGGTGGGTGTGGGCGGGTGTGGGTGGGTGTGGGCGGGTGTGGGTGGGTGTGGGCGGGTGTGTGGGTGGGTGGGTGTCCGGCAAATAACAACCTCTCACCTCCTCGGCTGTGCCGGACGCTGCTTTATTGACCTGGTCAAGGCCTATGATACCATCAACAGGCCTGGGCTCTGGGTTATTCTTCGTGCTTTCGGAGTCCCTGACTCTCTGCTCATGATCATTAAGGACCTTCATGATGGTGAGCGGGCTCGGGTAAAACTACATGGCCGGGAGTTGGAGCCAGAGCCATTCTCTGTTCACCTTGGGGTGCAACAGGGATGTCCTCTGGCTCCCATATTATTGCGACCACGTAGTTCGTGAAGGCCTTCGATGGCTGTACCGGGGGAATTTCCATCTGGTACAGATACAATGGGAGGGTGATCGATGCCCGGTCAAGGGATGACTCCCTTATGGGTCAACCATGTTATGTATGCCGATGATCTGGTGATTGCTGCTCACTCAGAGGAGGAGTTGGAGGCACTGCTGCTGAACCTGGAGCGTGCCACTAAGAGGTGGAGTCTTGCCATCAACCCCGCAAAAACTAAGCACCTGCCTGGGTATTTTGTACCATCGGACACTCCACCCCCACAACTCCCAATTGGTGATGGGGCAGTTATGGAGAGAGTGGAGAGTTTCCATACCTGGGCAGTGTGCTCATGACCGGCTCCGGTTTGACAGCAGAGGTCTCACTTTGAATCTTTTCATCGGCCGCGTAACGCTGTGTGGAAGCTGCCTGGTATTTTCGGCCACGGTCATGCCCTCCCTTCTCTACGCTAGCGAAACGTGGACCCCCCTAATGGAGCATCTTCACCAGTTAGAAACATTTAGGCTGGCGTGCCTACGATCCATCCTGGGTTTAACCTGCAGGCTGGATTGTGTGAGGAGCTCACAAATCCTTGAAAGATCTGGACACAGTCCCATTGGTGAGACAAAGGCGGCCGGGCGTGGCGCGCCACAGTGCCGGCCTTCATAGGCGCTGCTGCTGCTGCTAACAGCTCTTGCCCCACCAGTCTGCCGAGGCTGTACGGGGGACCTTTTTCTCCGTTCCGAGGTGTGAGGCGGGCGGCGTTGGCAGGGCGGTCACCGCTACTCAGCGGCACCACTTGCCCAGCGGCGCGCCGAGGCGACGTGGGAAGCCGCCATCTTCATTCTCGTCTCAACTCCTTCTCTTGCCAGGTGCGGCGAAGACGCAGCTCCGAGACTTTCCCTCCCCACGTCACCGTGACCCCGGCCGCGACCCCGGCCGTGACCCCGGCCGTGACCCCGGCCGCGACCCCGGCCGTGACCCCGGCCGCAGACCCTGGGGGTGAGCCCCAGGCCGGGACTCGGGGAGACGCGGAGGAGACGGCAGCGGCCGCTGCTCTGCTCGTCGCCACGGAGACGTAGAGGGGGGGACGCGCGGGGACACGCGGGGGACGCGGGGACACGGGGGGAGGGAGACACGGGAGACGCGGGGACGAGGGGAGGGAGACACGGGGGGAGGGGGACGAGGGAGACGCGGGGACGAGGGGAGGGAGACACGGGGGGAGGGGGACGAGGGAGACGCGGGGACGAGGGGACGAGGGGAGGGAGACACGGGGGACATGGGAGATGCGGGGAGGGAGACACGGGGTCTGAGGGTCCGTGTCTAGAGTGGAGACCGGGTCTCTCTCTCTCTGTCCCCCCCCCCCCCCTTCGTGAGTGAGTGATGGCGAGGATTTTGATCCCCGGGTTCTAAGTTTTTTTTTTATCCCAGTGTCTCACTAGCAGTGTCTCACCACCAGTATCTCTCTACCCAGTGTCTCACTAGCAGTGTCTCACCACCAGTATCTCTCTACCCAGTGTCTCACTAGCAGTGTCTCACCACCAGTATCTCTCTACCCAGTGTCTCACCACCAGTATCTCTCTACCCAGTGTCTCTCTACCCAGTGTCTCACCACCCAGGGTCTCTCTACCCAGTGTCTCACTACCCAGTGTCTCACTAGCAGTGTCTCTCTACCCAGTGTCTCTCTACCCAGTGTCTCACCACCCAGTGTCTCTCTACCCAGTGTCTCACTACCCAGTGTCTCACCACCAGTATCTCTCTACCCAGTGTCTCACTACCCAGTGTCTCACTACCCAGTGTCTCACTACCCAGTGTCTCACTACCCAGTGTCTCACCACCCAGTGTCTCACTAGCAGTGTCTCACCACCCAGTGTCTCACCACCCAGTGTCTCACCGCCCAGTGTCTCACTACCCAGTGTCTCACCACCCAGTGTCTCACCACCCAGTGTCTCACCGCCCAGTGTCTCACCGCCCAGTGTCTCACTACCCAGTGTCTCACTACCCAGTGTCTCACCACCCAGTGTCTCACCACCCAGGGTCTCTCTACCCAGTGTCTCACCACCCAGTGTCTCACTAGCAGTGTCTCACTATCCAGTATCTCACCACCCAGTGTCTCACCACCCAGTGTCTTACTACCCAGTGTCTCACTACCCAGTGTCCCACCACCCAGTGTCTTACTACCCAGTGTCTCACTACCCAGTGTCCCACCACCCAGTGTCTTACTACCCAGTGTCTTACTACCCAGTGTCTCACCACCCAGTGTCTCACCACCCAGTGTCTTACTACCCAGTGTCTCACTACCCAGTGTCCCACCACCCAGTGTCTCACCACCCAGTGTCTGTAAACCACAGATGACAACGCCAAAAGGCGAATCGCGGTTACGAACTATTCTTCATTTGATTATACTCATCATTTTGGATCCCGCCAAAAAGTGGCGCATTTACATTGTACGCGATCCTACCCCAAAGCACCATTCTGGGACTTTTGTTACGGATAATATTGATCGCGAGAGGCCTTAACTGCTGCGTGTTTAAACTACTATTGCGACGATTATCGCTACGGTACGGTGGCTTTATTTGTATCCACACACTGCTGCTGCTGCTGCAACTGCACACAGCCCGCTTTGCCAGTCCACTGCTGGATGAACGGCTGCACCTAGGCCCCCCAATCCCCCTACCATCCGCCCCCCACCCCACCGGTTTGACCATACTTCACCACGCTGGTCACAAGAAATCAAAGACAAAGATCCCCTATATGGCCTTAACAGACTGCAGGGGCAAGTGCTGTTAGCGAGTAGCAGCAGCTATGAAGGCTGGTACTGTGACACACGAGGGGGTGGGTGGCCAGCACCACGCCCAGTTGCCTTTGTATCCCCAGTGGCTTTGTTTACACACTGCACCAGGTACTTATTTGAGGCTGAGTCGACCTAGGGGAGGCCCAGGACCGGTTCAGATAATTGTCACCGGTGTTGGCCGTGAGCGGGAACCGAACTCGGGTCGCCGGGTTCGTAGCGCAGCGTAGCGCTAACCACTACACTGCCGTTCCCTACACACACAGACACACACAGACACACACAGACACACACAGACACACACAGACACAGACAGACACAAACACACAAACACACACAGACACACGCAGACACACGCAAACACACGCAGACACACGCAGACACACGTAGACACACGCAGACACGCGCAGACACACGCAGACACGCAGACACACACAGACACACACAGACACCTGCTGGGTCTGCCCCGTGACCTCCCGCCAGCGGGCGTTCGACATTTCACGTGGCCTTATAGTGCACCTAGCATGGCACAGGCGCCGCGATGACGTCACCACTACTTATGGCGGTGTGCTAACCGCTGTGTGTGATTCTGTGTGTGTCGGTGTGTGTCTGTGTGTGTGTCTGTCTATGTGTGTGTCTGTGTGTGTGTCTGTGTGTGTGTGTGTGTCTGTGTGTGTGTCTGTGTGTGTGTCTGTGTGTATGTGTGTGTCTGTGTGTATGTGTGTGTCTGTGTGTGTCTGTGTGTGTGTCTGTTTGTGTGTGTGTCTGTGTGTGATTCTGTGTGTGTGGTGGTGCAACAGTGTGCTAACCGCTGTGTGTGTGTCTGTGTGTGTCTGTGTGTGTGTCTGTGTGTGTGTGTGTCTGTGTGTGTCAGTGTGTGTGTCTGCGTGTGTGTGTGTCTGTGTGTGTCGGTGTGTGTGTCTGTGAGTAGACATCTCCCGGTTGATGTCTTTCCCCCGTGCCTTTCTTTCCCACGAATGTTAAGATTTTTTGTGTCCCCCTCTCGACGGAGCGGAATCTCCGAAAGCTGCTCGGATCTCGTTGGCCCACAAGCGGCCGGGTGGGAAATTTAATTTTCATTTTCGTTTCGCCATCGCCGAGATTGACGGCGTGCGCACGCTCGCACCGAACCCACGAATCGAGGGGTTCGTGTCGGGCGCCGATCGCGTGAAGTGTGACACGGCCCAGTCGGTTTGGCGGCTCTGTTGACACGTCAACAAAACACGTGGTGCAAACTCGTTACTGGTACAGCACTAACCGGTTGTGTGTTGGAGAGTTACACCACCACACATAGACCCACAGACTCACCACCACCAAACAGAAACCCACAGACTCACCACCACCACACAGAGACTCACAGACTCACCATACACCACACAGAGATCCCCACAGACTCACCACCACCACACAGAGACCCACAGACTCACCACCACCACCACACAGAGACCCACAGACTCACCACCACCACACAGAGACTCACAGACTCACACAGAGACCCACAGACTCATCACCACACAGAGACCCACAGACTCACCACACAGAGACCCACAGACTCACCACACAGAGACCCACAGGCTCACCACACAGAGACCCACAGACTCATCACCACACAGAGACCCACAAACTCATCACACAGAGACCCACAGACTCACCACACAGAGACCCACAGACTCACCCACGCAGAGACCCACAGACTCACCACCACCACACAGAGACCCACAGACTCACCACACAGAGAACCACAGACTCGCCACACAGAGACCCACAGACTCACCACACAGAGACCCACAGACTCACCACACAGAGACCCACAGACTCACCACACAGAGACCCACAGACTCACCACCACACAGAGACCCACAGACTCACCCCACAGATACCCACAGACTCACCATCACCACACAGACCCACAGACTCACCACCACCACACAGAGACCCACAGACTCACCACCACCACCACACAGAGACCCACAGACTCACCACACAGAGACCCACAGACTCACCACCACCACACAGACACAGACTCACCACCACCACACAGAGACACACAGACTCACCACCACCACCTACACAGAGTGTGGAGCTCCTCCCAATTGGTCGACGCGAGTGGACGCCCTTTGCACATCGTGAGCTTATTTAATGCAAATCTAATAAATAATTAAACATTATTATGAGAGTTGGTGGTGTTGTTGTGATGATGGTGATGCGACTTGCTTCACCCTCGGGGTGATCGTCCTGGTCCACAGGAGGCCGTGGGTTCGATCCCGACCCTGACGACGCCTGCTGCTACTGCTGCTGTGGATTTGCGTTTAGTTTGGGGTCTCTACGGGACCCCACCCCTCAAAACGCCCCCCCCCCCCAAACCTCCCTCAAATTGTGCCCCCCCCCCGCCTTCCTTAACCCCCTCCCCCAAAACGCCCCCCCCCCTTCGCAACCCCCCCACCAAAATATCCCGCCCAAATCGCCCCCCCCTCCTCAATCCCCTCCTCCAAATGCCCCCCCCAAAATCGCGCCCCTTGTGAGTGAGTGGGTGAGTGGGTGGGTGAGTGAGTGGGTGAGTGGGTGAGTGAGTGAGTGGGTGTGTGGGTGGGTGAGTGAGTGGGTGAGTGAGTGGGTGGGGGAGTGAGTGGATGGCTGGGTGAGTGAGTGGGTGAGTGAGTGAGTGGGTGTGTGGGTGGGTGAGTGGCTGGGTAAGTGGGTGAGTGAGTGAGTGAGTGGGTGAGTGAGTGGGTGAGTGAGTGGGTGGGGGAGTGAGTGGATGGCTGGGTGAGTGCATGGGTGAGTGATTGAATGGGTGGGTGAGTGGCTGGGTGGGTGAGTGGGTGGGGGAGTGAGTGGATGGCTGGGGGAGTGAGTGGATGGCTGGGTGAGTGAGTGGGTGGCTGGGTGAGTGAGTGGCTGGGTGAGTGAGTGGGTGAGTGGGTGTGTGGGTGGGTGAGTGAGTGGGTGTGTGAGTGAGTGAGTGGGTGAGTGTGTGAGTGAGTGGGTGTGTGAGTGAGTGGGTATGTGAGTGAGTGGGTGAGTGGGTATGTGAGTGAGTGGGTGAATGAGTGTGAGTGATTGGGTGGGTGAGTGGGTATGTGAGTGGGTGAATGAGTGTGAGTGATTGGGTGGGTGGGTGAGTGGGTATGTGAGTGGGTATGTGAGTGAGTGGGTGAATGAGTGTGAGTGATTGAATGGGTGGGTGAGTGAGTGGGTGAGTGGGTATGTGAGTGAGTAGGTGAGTGGGTATGTGAGTGAGTGGGTGAATGGGTGTGTGAGTGAGTAGGTGTGTGAGTGAGTGGGTGGGGAGGAGGTGGTATCACTCACCCACCTATTCACCCACTCACTCTCCCACTCATCCACTCACCCACTCATCCACTCACTCACCCACCCACTCATCCACTCACTCTCCTACTCACCCACTCTCCCACTCACCCACCCACTAACTCACTCATCCACTCACCCGCCCACTCACTCATCCACTCACCCACTCACTCACTCATCCACTCACTCATCCACTCACTCACTCACCCACCCACTCACTCATCCACTCACTCACCCACCCACCCACTCACTCATCCACTCACTCACCCACCCACTCACTCTCCCACTAACTCATCCACTCACCCACTCACTCACTCCCCCACCCACTCACTCACTCCCCCACCCACTCACTCCCCCATCCACTCACCCACCCACTCACTCATCCACTCACTCACCCACCCACTCACTCATCCACCCACTCACTCATCCACCCACTCACCCACACACTCACCCACTCACTCATCCACTCATCCACTCACTCTCCCACCCACTCACCCACTCACTCATCCACTCACTCATCCACTCACTCATCCACTCACCCACTCACTCTCCCACTCACTCATCCACTCACTCATCCACTCACCCACCCACTCACTCATCCACTCACTCACCCACCCACTCACTCTCCCACTAACTCATCCACTCACTCACCCACTCACTCACTCCCCCACCCACTTCACTCACTCCCCCATCCACTCACTCATCCACTCACCCACCCACTCACTCATCCACTCACTCACCCACCCACTCACTCATCCACCCACTCACTCATCCACCCACTCACCCACACACTCACCCACTCACTCATCCACTCATCCACTCACTCTCCCACCCACTCACCCACCCACTCACTCTCCCACTAACTCATCCACTCACTCACCCACTCACTCACTCCCCCACCCACTCACTCACTCCCCCATCCACTCACTCATCCACTCACCCACCCACTCACTCATCCACTCACTCACCCACCCACTCACTCATCCACCCACTCACTCATCCACCCACTCACCCACACACTCACCCACTCACTCATCCACTCATCCACTCACTCTCCCACCCACTCACCCACCCACTCACACACTTCAAATACACAGCAGCAGGCCTCAGGATCGGGATCGAACCCACGACCTCCTGCGTACCAGGCGAGGTCGTCAACATCTCCAGGCCACGGCAACGCCCTTGAGCACGTGGCACGATCGCTCCTGTGACGTCACGGGCGGCATACCACGTGGGTGGCCGGTAGGAGGCAGCAGAGCAACGTGTGGACCACGTGACCCCTCAAGGCACCGGCAGGGGGCAGTGGAGGCGTGGAGATGTCCCATGGCGCCTCGAGGCAGGAGTGAAACGTCATTGACAAGACTCTGGTGGACGTAATCACCAGCGGCACGTCGTACTACTCAGTAAATACACTACACACGACACTATACACTACACTATACACACTACACTATACACTACACTATACACACTACACTATACACTACACTATACACACTACATTATACACTACACTATACAGTATACACTCACTACACACTACACTATACACTACACACGACACTATACACTACACTATACACTACACTATACTATACACACTACATTATACTATACACTATACAGTATACACTCACTACACACTACACTATACACTATACACACTACATTATACTATACACTATACACTACACTATACACTACACTATACACACTACATTATACACTACATTATACACTACACTATACAGTATACACTCACTACACACTATACACTACACTATACACTACACACTACACTATACACTACACTATACACTATACACACTACATTATACTATACACTACACTATACAGTATACACTCACTACACACTACACACGACACTATACACTACACTATACACACTACATTACACACACTACATTGCACACTACATTACACACTCTTCACTACACATTACACTACACTATACACTACACTATACACTACACACTACACTATACACTATACACTACACTATATACTACACTATACACTATACACACTACATTATACTATACACTACACTATACAGTATACACTCACTACACACTATACACTACACTATACAGTATACACTCACTACACACGACACTATACACTACACTATACACACTACATTACACACACTACATTGCACACTACATTACACACTCTTCACTACACATTACACTACACTATACACTACACACTACACTATACACTACACACTACATTACACACTACACTATACATTACTATACTAGTAACTATTTGGCGTTTTGTTTACGTAACAACTCCCTTACTAATTGGCTGTGTCGGGTCGTGGAGGGTTTCGACGCGAAATTTACACTTAACTTGAGTGGGTGAGTAGGTGAGTGAGTGGTGAGTGAGTGGGTGGGTGGGGGAGTGAGTGGATGGCTGGGTGAGTGAGTGGGTGAGTGAGTGAGTGGGTGTGTGGGTGGGTGAGTGGCTGGGTGAGTGAGTGGGTGAGTGAGTGAGTGGGTGAGTGAGTGGGTGAGTGAGTGGGTGGGGGAGTGAGTGGATGGCTGGGTGAGTGCATGGGTGAGTGATTGAGTGGGTGTGTGGGTGGGTGAGTGGCTGGGTGGGTGAGTGGGTGGGGGAGTGAGTGGATGGCTGGGTGAGTGAGTGGGTGGCTGGGTGAGTGAGTGGCTGGGTGAGTGAGTGGGTGAGTGAGTGAGTGGGTGTGTGGGTGGGTGAGTGGCTGGGTGGGTGAGTGGGTGGGGGAGTGAGTGGATGACTGGGTGAGTGAGTGGGTGGCTGGGTGAGTGAGTGGGTGAGTGAGTGAGTGGCTGGGTGAGTGAGTGAGTGGGTGAGTGGCTGGGTGAGTGGGTGAGTTAGTGGGTGGGTGAGTGAGTGGGTGAGTGAGTGGGTGGGTGAGTGAGTGGGTGAGTGAGTGAGTGGGTGTGTGGGTGGGTGAGTGGCTGGGTGAGTGGGTGGATGGCTGGGTGAGTGGGTGGATGGCTGGGTGAGTGGGTGAGTGAGTGGCTGGGTGAGTGAGTGGGTGAGTTGCTGTGTGAGTGGGTGGCTGGGTGAGTGAGTGGGTGGGTGGCTGGGTGAGTGGGTGTATGGCTGGGTGAGTGGGTGAGTGAGTGAGTGAGTGGCTGAGTGGCTGGGTGAGTGGGTGAGTTAGTGGGTGGGTGAGTGAGTGGGTGAGTGAGTGGGTGGCTGGGTGAGTGGGTGAGTGAGTGAGTGAGTGGGTGTGTGGGTGGGTAAGTGGCTGGGTGAGTGGGTGGATGGCTGGGTGAGTGGGTGGATGGCTGGGTGAGTGGGTGAGTGAGTGGCTGGGTGAGTGAGTGGGTGAGTTGCTGTGTGAGTGGGTGGCTGGGTGAGTGAGTGGGTGGGTGGCTGGGTGAGTGGGTGTATGGCTGGGTGAGTGGGTGAGTGAGTGAGTGAGTGGCTGAGTGGCTGGGTGAGTGGGTGAGTTAGTGGGTGGGTGAGTGAGTGGGTGAGTGAGTGGGTGGCTGGGTGAGTGGGTGAGTGAGTGAGTGGGTGAGTGAGTGAGTGAGTGGGTGTGTGGGTGGGTGAGTGGCTGGGTGAGTGGGTGGATAGCTGGGTGAGTGGGTGGATGGCTGGGTGAGTGGGTGAGTGAGTGGCTGGGTGAGTGAGTGGGTGAGTTGCTGTGTGAGTGGGTGGCTGGGTGAGTGAGTGGGTGGGTGGCTGGGTGAGTGGGTGTATGGCTGGGTGAGTGGGTGAGTGAGTGTGTGAGTGGCTGAGTGGCTGGGTGAGTGGGTGAGTTAGTGGGTGGGTGAGTGAGTGGGTGAGTGAGTGGGTGGCTGGGTGAGTGGGTGAGTGAGTGAGTGGGTGAGTGAGTGAGTGGGTGTATGGGTGGGTGAGTGGCTGGGTGAGTGGGTGGATGGCTGGGTGAGTGGGTGGATGGCTGGGTGAGTGGGTGAGTGAGTGGCTGGGTGAGTGAGTGGGTGAGTTGCTGTGTGAGTGGGTGGCTGGGTGAGTGAGTGGGTGGGTGGCTGGGTGAGTGGGTGTATGGCTGGGTGAGTGGGTGAGTGAGTGAGTGAGTGGCTGGGTGAGTGGGTGAGTTAGTGGGTGGGTGGGTGAGTGAGTGGGTGAGTGAGTGGGTGGCTGGGTGAGTGGGTGAGTGAGTGAGTGGGTGAGTGAGTGAGTGAGTGGGTGTATGGGTGGGTGAGTGGCTGGGTGAGTGGGTGGATGGCTGGGTGAGTGGGTGGATGGCTGGGTGAGTGGGTGAGTGAGTGGCTGGGTGAGTGAGTGGGTGAGTTGCTGTGTGAGTGGGTGGCTGGGTGAGTGAGTGGGTGGGTGGCTGGGTGAGTGGGTGTATGGCTGGGTGAGTGGGTGAGTGAGTGAGTGAGTGAGTGGCTGAGTGGCTGGGTGAGTGGGTGAGTTAGTGGGTGGGTGAGTGAGTGGGTGAGTGAGTGGGTGGCTGGGTGAGTGGGTGAGTGAGTGAGTGGGTGAGTGAGTGAGTGAGTGGGTGTGTGGGTGGGTGAGTGGCTGGGTGAGTGGGTGGATGGCTGGGTGAGTGGGTGGATGGCTGGGTGAGTGGGTGAGTGAGTGGCTGGGTGAGTGAGTGGGTGAGTTGCTGTGTGAGTGGGTGGCTGGGTGAGTGAGTGGGTGGGTGGCTGGGTGAGTGGGTGTATGGCTGGGTGAGTGGGTGAGTGAGTGAGTGAGTGGCTGAGTGGCTGGGTGAGTGGGTGAGTTAGTGGGTGGGTGAGTGAGTGGGTGAGTGAGTGGGTGGCTGGGTGAGTGGGTGAGTGAGTGAGTGGGTGAGTGAGTGAGTGAGTGGGTGTGTGGGTGGGTGAGTGGCTGGGTGAGTGGGTGGATGGCTGGGTGAGTGGGTGGATGGCTGGGTGAGTGGGTGAGTGAGTGGCTGGGTGAGTGAGTGGGTGAGTTGCTGTGTGAGTGGGTGGCTGGGTGAGTGGGTGTATGGCTGGGTGAGTGGGTGAGTGAGTGTGTGAGTGGCTGTGTGGCTGGGTGAGTGGGTGAGTTAGTGGGTGGGTGAGTGAGTGGGTGAGTGAGTGGGTGGCTGGGTGAGTGGGTGAGTGAGTGAGTGGGTGAGTGAGTGAGTGGGTGTATGGGTGGGTGAGTGGCTGGGTGAGTGGGTGGATGGCTGGGTGAGTGGGTGGATGGCTGGGTGAGTGGGTGAGTGAGTGGCTGGGTGAGTGAGTGGGTGAGTTGCTGTGTGAGTGGGTGGCTGGGTGAGTGAGTGGGTGGGTGGTTGGGTGAGTGGGTGTATGGCTGGGTGAGTGGGTGAGTGAGTGAGTGGCTGAGTGGCTGGGTGAGTGGCTGGCTGAGTGGATACTTTTGGTTGTAGCGGCCTCTAGCG
>NC_083848.1:729286-740038 GCF_015708825.2 Lethenteron reissneri
CGCCCCCCCCCTCGCCCCCCCCTCGCCCCCCCCCCCCTCGCCCCCCCCCCCTCGCCCCCCCCCTCGCCCCCCCCCCCCCCCCCCCCACCATCGCCCCCCCCCCCCCTCGCCCCCCCCCCCCCTCGCCCCCCCCCCCTCGCCCCCCCCTCGCCCCCCCCCTCGCGCCCCCCTCGCCCCCCCCCTCGCCCCCCCCCCACACACGCAGCGGTCACATTCCACTCCGCTTACACGCGAACCATTCTCACTGTGAGTGTGTCTGTGTGTGTGTGTGTCTGTGTGTGTGTCTGTGTGTGTGAGTGTGTCTGTAGGTGTGTGTGTGTGTGTCTGTGTGTCTGTGTGTGTGAGTGTGTGTGTCTGTGTGTGTGTCTGTGTGTGAGTGTGTGTGTGAGTGTGTGTGTGAGTGTGTGCGTGAGTGTGTGCGTGTGTGTCTGTGTGTGTGAGTGTCTGTGTGTGAGTGTGTGTGTGAGTGTGTGTGAGTGTGTGTGTGTCTGTGTGTGTGTGTGTCTGTGTGTGTCTGTGTGTGTGTGTCTGTGTGTGTGTGTCTGTGTGTGTGTGTGTGTCTGTGTGTGTGTGTGAGTGTGTGTGTGAGTGTGTGTGTGAGTGTGTGTGTGTGTGAGTTGGTGGTGTGTCTGTGTGTGAGTGTGTGTGAGTGTGTGTGTCTGTGTGTGTGTGTGAGTGTGTCTGTGTGTCTGTGTGTGAGTGTGTCTGTGTGTGCGTGTATGTGTGTGTGTCTGTGTGTGAGTGTGTGTGAGTGTGTGTGTCTGTGTGTGTGTGTCTGTGTGTGTGTGTGTCTGTGTGTGTGTGAGTGTGTGTGTGTGTCTGTGTGTCTGTGTGTGTGTCTGTGTGTGTGTGTCTGTGTGTGTGTGTCTGTGTGTGTGTGTGCGTGAGTGTGTGCGTGTGTGTCTGTGTGTGAGTGTCTGTGTGTGTGTCTGTGTGTGTCTGTGTGTGAGTGTGTGTGTGTCTGTGTGTGTGTGTCTGTGTGTCTGTGTGTGTGTGTCTGTGTGTGTGTGTGAGTGTGTCTGTGTGTGTGTGTGTGTCTGTGTGTGTGTGTCTGTGTGTCTGTGTGTGTGTCTGTGTGTGTGTCTGTGTGTGTGTGAGTGTGTGTGTGAGTGTGTCTGTGTGTGTGTGTGTCTGTGTGTGTGTGTGTCTGTGTGTCTGTGTCTGTGTGTGTCTGTGTGTGTGTGTGAGTGTGTCTGTGTGTGTGTGTCTGTGTGAGTGTGAGTGTGTCTGTGTGTCTGTGTGTGTGTCTGTGTGTCTGTGTGTGTGTCTGTGTGTCTGTGTGTGTGTGTGTGTCTGTGTGTGTGTGTCTGTGTGTGCAGGGGGCATAGGTCAAGTGGTGCATCGGTCACTCGTCTCAGTCGGTCTGCCCCGTGACCTCCTCCTGCCAGCAGGGAGCCTGCCACACGTCACGTGGTGGCCTTCACGTGCATCTCGCCGGGCGTGGTGCTCGCCACCCACCCCCTCGTGTGGTGCCACAGCGCCGGTAGCCTTCACAGGTGCTGCTACTCGCTAACAGCACTTGCCCCGACAGCCTGTTAGAGGCTACACGGGGGATCTTTGTCTTGCTGTGTACACAGACACAATCGATCAGAATCGGTGTTTACACTCCAGGAGGAATCCGAGGAGCTGTAAAGCTCTTCTTCTTCTTCACGGATGTCCAGTAGGGGGGGGGGGGCACGGTGGTCAGAACGTGTCAACAACAACAACAACAAACACGATAGAAGGGCACGGTCCAGAAGGTAAACAAACCACTGAACCCACGACCTCCTGTACACCAGGCGAGGTAGTCAACATCTCGTAGCCATCGTGGCGCCCCTTAAATAAATAAAGTATAAGGTCATAATACTCTCGGTGCGTGTGTGCCGTGAGTGAGTGGGTGAGTGAGTGGGTGAGTGAGTGGGTGAGTGGGTGGGTGAGTGAGTGGGTGAGTGGGTGGGTGAGTGAGTGAGTGGGTGAGTGGGTGAGTGAGTGGGTGGGTAAGTGAGTGGGTGAGTGGGTGAGTGAGTGTGTGCCGTGAGTGAGTGGGTGAGTGAGTGAGTGGGTGAGTGGGTGTGTGCCGTGAGTGAGTGGGTGGGTGAGTGAGTGGGTGGGTGAGTGGGTGAGTGAATGAGTGAGTGGGTGAGTGGGTGAGTGGGTGAGTGAGTGGGTGGGTGTGTGCCGTGAGTGAGTGAGTGGGTGAGTGAGTGGGTGGGTGAGTGGGTGAGTGTGTGCCGTGGGTGAGTGGGTGTGTGAGTGAGTGGGTGAGTGAGTGGGTGAGTGAATGAGTGGGTGGGTGAGTGGGTGAGTGAGTGAGTGGGTGAGTGGGTGAGTGAGTGGGTGGGTGGGTGAGTGAGTGAGTGGGTGAGTGGGTGAGTGAGTGAGTGGGTGAGTGAGTGAGTGGGTGAGTGGGTGAGTGAGTGAGTGGGTGAGTGGGTGCGTGAGTGAGTGGGTGAGTGAGTGAGTGGGTAAGTGAGTGGGTGAGTGGGTGAGTGAGTGAGTGAGTGGGTGAGTGAGTGAGTGGGTGAGTGGGTGAGTGAGTGGGTGGGTAAGTGAGTGGGTGAGTGAGTGAGTGGGTGAGTGTGTGCCGTGGGTGAGTGAGTGGGTGAGTGTGTGCCGTGGGTGAGTGGGTGGGTGAGTGGGTGAGTGAGTGAGTGGGTGAGTGGGTGAGTGAGTGGGTGGTAAGTGAGTGGTGAGTGGTGAGTGAGTGGGTGGGTGAGTGAGTGGGTGAGTGAGTGGGTGAGTGAGTGAGTGAGTGGGTGAGTGAGTGAGTGAGTGAGTGGGTGGGTGGGTGAGTGGGTGAGTGAGTGAGTGGGTGAGTGAGTGAATGAGTGGGTGAGTGAATGAGTGGGTGAGTGAGTGGGTGAGTGAGTGAGTGAGTGGGTGAGTGAGTGAGTGAGTGGGTGAGTGAGTGGGTGAGTGGGTGAGTGAGTGAGTGAGTGGGTGGGTGAGTGGGTGAGTGAGTGAGTGGGTGAGTGGGTGAGTGAGTGAGTGGGTGAGTGAGTGGGTGAGTGGGTGAGTGAGTGGGTGGAGTGGGTGAGTGAGTGAGTGGGTGAGTGGGTGAGTGAGTGAGTGGGTGAGTGAGTGAGTGGGTGAGTGGGTGAGTGAGTGAGTGGGTGAGTGTGTGACGTGAGTGAGTGGGTGAGTGAGTGAGTGGGTGAGTGAGTGGGTGAGTGAATGAGTGAGTGGGTGACTGGGTGAGTGAGTGAGTGGGTGAGTGAGTGAGTGGGTGAGTGAGTGAGTGAGTGGGTGAGTGAGTGAGTGGGTGAGTGAGTGGGTGAGTGGGTGAGTGAGTGGGTGAGTGAGTGGGTGAGTGAGTGAGTGAGTGGGTGAGTGTGTGCCGTGAGTGGGTGAGTGGGTGAGTGGGTGAGTGAGTGGGTGAGTGAGTGAGTGGGTGAGTGAGTGAGTGGGTGAGTGAGTGAGTGAGTGGGTGAGTGAGTGAGTGGGTGAGTGAGTGGGTGAGTGGGTGAGTGAGTGGGTGAGTGGGTGAGTGAGTGGGTGGGTAAGTGAGTGGGTGAGTGGGTGAGTGAGTGAGTGAGTGAATGCATGAGTGAGTGAATGAGTGAGTGAGTGGGTGAGTGAGTGAATGAGTGGGTGAGTGAATGAGTGGGTGAGTGAGTGAGTGAGTGGGTGAGTGAATGAGTGAGTGAATGAGTGAGTGAGTGGGTGAGTGAGTGAATGAGTGGGTGAGTGAATGAGTGGGTGAGTGAGTGAGTGAATGAGTGGGTGAGTGAGTGGATGAGTGAGTTGGTGTTGCCAACCAGAATCACCAGAATCTGTTTTGAGACTGAAGGAAATCCGATGAGCTATGAAGCTCTTCGTGACAGGCGTCCAGTAAGACAACTGGCTCGGACATGCCCCCCCCTCGACCCCTCCCTCAACCCCCACCCCTAGACCCCCCCCCTCGTGTCACGTGACGTGGAGTTCACGCCCCGCGTGTTTTCCACTGAACGGAGGCGCCGCTGAGAATCGCGTGGGCGAGGGTCACGTGGTGGGGGCGAAGTGGGCGAGGAGCCCCCCCCCACGACCCCTCCCCTACACCCCCCCCCCACAACAACCACCACGAGCCCGCACCCCCATCACTCCCATCACTCTCCCCCATCACTCCCATCACTCTCCCCCCATCACCCCCATCACTCCTTCCCTCTCCCCCATCACTCTCCCCCATCACTCCCCCCCCTCACTCCCTCCCCATCACTCTCCCCCATCACCGCCATCACTCTCCCCCCATCACCCCCATCACTCCTTCCCTCTCCCCCATCACTCTCCCCCCATCACTATCCCCCATCACTCTCCCCCCATCACTCTCCCCCCATCACTCCCCCCCATCACTCCCCCCCATCACTCCCTCCCTCTCCCCAATCACTCCCCCCATCACTCCCTCTCTCTCCCCCATCACTCTCTCCCCATCACCCCCCCCCATCACTCCCCCCCATCAGTCCCCCCCATCACTGTCCCCCATCACTCCCTCCCTCTCCCCCATCACTCCCATCACTCTCCCCCCATCACTCCCTCCCTCTCCCCCATCACTCCCATCACTCTCCCCCATCACTCCCTCTCCCCCATCACTCTCATCACTCTCCCCCATCACTCCCACCCTCTCCCCCATCCCTGTCTCCCTCTCCCCCATCACTCTCCCCCCTCACTCCCTCCCCATCACTCTCCCCCATCACTCCCCCCTCACTCTCTCCCCATCACTCTCCCCCATCACTCCCTCCCCATCACTCCCTCCCCCATCACTATTTTTCACGACCAGGGGGACAAGGAGATGCTCGGTGTAGTCGGCACTTTGCTTCGTTCATCTTTTCAGTTTTTTTTGTTTCTTCTACACAACGCTTTATGTACCCCCCCTCCTCCCCCTTTTTAAATGAAAGATTTCACGAAATATTTCTCTCCCCATCGCTCCATCTCCACCATCGCTTCCTCTCCCCCTGTCTGGCCAGAACCGCCACTCCGTACCTGTGTGCAGGTGTGTGTGTAGGTGTGTGTGTGTAGGTGTTTGTGTGTGTAGGTGACTGTGTGTATGTAGGTGTGTGTAGGTGTGTGTATAGGTGTGTGTAGGTGTTTGTGTGTGTAGGTGTGTGTGTGTAGGTGTGTGTGTGTAGGTGTTTGTGTGTGTAGGTGTTTGTGTGTGTAGGTGTTTGTGTGTGTAGGTGTGTGTGTGTAGGTGTGTGTGTGTAGGTGTGTGTAGGGTGTGTGTGTAGGTGTGAAGGTGTGTGTGTAGGTGTGTGTGTAGGTGTGTGTAGGTGTGTGTGTGTAGGTGTGTGTGTGTAGGTGTGTGTGTGTAGGTGTGTGTGTGTAGGTGTGTGTGTGTAGGTGTGTGTGTGTGTAGGTGTGTGTGTAGGTGTGTGTGTAGGTGTGTGTATAGGTGTGTGTATAGGTGTGTGTATAGGTGTGTGTGTAGGTGTGTGTGTAGGTGTGTGTAGGTGTGTGTGTAGGTGTGTGTGTGTGTAGGTGTGTGTCGACATGGGTGGTTCCTTACCCTGTAGTCACCCGGAAGCAGTGGCTAAGTGATGCGTGACATCTCTGTCTGTGTGCGTGTTGGTGTGTACACACACACACACAGACACACGTGTCTGTGTGTGTCTGTGTGTGTGTGCGTTGGTGTACACACACACACGTGTCTGTGTGTGTGTCTCTGTGTGTGTGTGCTGGTGTGTACACACACACGTGTCTGTGTGTCTGTGTCTGTGTGTACACGTGCTTGTGTGTGTGTCTGTGTGTGTCTGTGTGTGTGTCTGTGTGTACACGTGCTTGTGTGTGTGTCTGTGTGTGTCTGTGTGTGTGTCTGTGTGTACACGT
The DNA here is from genome assembly GCF_015708825.2 of Lethenteron reissneri. Taxonomy (NCBI): domain Eukaryota; kingdom Metazoa; phylum Chordata; class Hyperoartia; order Petromyzontiformes; family Petromyzontidae; genus Lethenteron; species Lethenteron reissneri. The sequence continues at coordinate 735,065 of NC_083848.1, forward strand.
GCTTGTGTGTGTGTCTGTGTGTATCTGTGTGTCTGTGTGTGTCTCTGTGTGTATGGCCACAAAGCCACAAACGCTTTCGTGACAAATAACCGACAAATGCAAAATCCACGCAGTGACCACGAGGAGAGAGACACGCAGACTCCAAACACATAGCGGCAGCAGCAGCAGGCGTCGTCAGGATTAGGGATCGAACCCACGACCTCCTGTGTACCAGGCGAGGTCGTCAACATCTCCTACTGCGCTGAACTTCTGAACACGACGCTACCCGCTGGGGGAGAGGCTCTCCGAGTCTCAGGTCCCGTTCTTATTTCTTTTCAAGAGGGTCCTGCTAAGATTTCGAAGTCTACAGGGCAATCACTGCCGCTGTGTGGTCCAGCCTAGGGCAAGACAAAGATCCCCCGGGTAGCCTCTAATAGGCTGTCGGGGCAAGTGCTGTCAGCGAGCACACAAAGACAAAGAGGGGGCGTTGAACTTCGTTCTCACCGTACGTAGCCAACCGTGCCAAGTGAACGACGTCGCCCTGTTAGCGCTCAACCGCCACCGCTAGAGGCCGCTACAACCAAAAGTATCCACTCAGCCAGCCACTCACCCAGCCACTCAGCCACTCACTCACTCACCCACTCACCCAGCCATACACCCACTCACCCAACCACCCACCCACTCACTCACCCAGCCACCCACTCACACAGCAACTCACCCACTCACTCACCCAGCCACTCACTCACCCACTCACCCAGCCATCCACCCACTCACCCAGCCATCCACCCACTCACCCAGCCACTCACCCACCCATACACCCACTCACTCACTCACCCACTCACTCACTCACCCACTCACCCAGCCACCCACTCACTCACCCACTCACTCACCCACCCACTAACTCACCCACTCACCCAGCCACACAGCCACTCACACACTCACTCACCCACTCACCCAGCCATACACCCACTCACCCAGCCACCCACTCACACAGCAACTCACCCACTCACTCACCCAGCCACTCACTCACCCACTCACCCAGCCATCCACCCACTCACCCAGCCATCCACCCACTCACCCAGCCACTCACCCACCCACACACCCACTCACTCACTCACTCACCCACTCACTCACTCACCCACTCACCCAGCCACCCACTCACTCACCCACTCACTCACCCACCCACTAACTCACCCACTCACCCAGCCACTCAGCCACTCACTCACTCACTCACCCACTCACCCAGCCATACACCCACTCACCCAGCCACCCACCCACTCACTCACCCAGCCACCCACTCACACAGCAACTCACCCACTCACTCACCCAGCCACTCACTCACCCACTCACCCAGCCATCCACCCACTCACCCAGCCATCCACCCACTCACCCAGCCACTCACCCACCCACACACCCACTCACTCACTCACTCACCCACTCACTCACTCACCCACTCACCCAGCCACCCACTCACTCACCCACTCACTCACCCACCCACTAACTCACCCACTCACCCAGCCACTCAGCCACTCACTCACTCACTCACTCACCCACTCACCCAGCCATACACCCACTCACCCAGCCACCCACCCACTCACTCACCCAGCCACCCACTCACACAGCAACTCACCCACTCACTCACCCAGCCACTCACTCACCCACTCACCCAGCCATCCACCCACTCACCCAGCCATCCACCCACTCACCCAGCCACTCACCCACCCATACACCCACTCACTCACTCACTCACCCACTCACTCACTCACCCACTCACCCAGCCACCCACTCACTCACCCACTCACTCACCCACCCACCCACTAACTCACCCACTCACCCAGCCACTCACTCACTCACTCACCCACTCACCCAGCCATACACTCACTCACCCAGCCACCCACCCACTCACTCACCCAGCCACCCACTCACACAGCAACTCACCCACTCACTCACCCAGCCACTCACTCACCCACTCACCCAGCCATCCACCCACTCACCCAGCCATCCACCCACTCACCCAGCCACTCACCCACCCATACACCCACTCACTCACTCACCCACTCACTCACTCACCCACTCACCCAGCCACCCACTCACTCACCCACTCACTCACTCACCCACCCACTAACTCACCCACTCACCCAGCCACTCAGCCACTCACACACTCACTCACCCACTCACCCAGCCATACACCCACTCACCCAGCCACCCACCCACTCACTCACCCAGCCACCCACTCACACAGCAACTCACCCACTCACTCACCCAGCCACTCACTCACCCACTCACCCAGCCATCCACCCACTCACCCAGCTATCCACCCACTCACCCAGCCACTCACCCACCCACACACCCACTCACTCACTCACTCACCCACTCACTCACTCACCCACTCACCCAGCCACCCACTCACTCACCCACTCACTCACCCACCCACTAACTCACCCACTCACCCAGCCACTCAGCCACTCACTCACTCACTCACCCACTCACCCAGCCATACACCCACTCACCCAGCCACCCACCCACTCACTCACCCAGCCACCCACTCACACAGCAACTCACCCACTCACTCACCCAGCCACTCACTCACCCACTCACCCAGCCATCCACCCACTCACCCAGCCATCCACCCACTCACCCAGCCACTCACCCACCCACACACCCACTCACTCACTCACTCACCCACTCACCCAGCCACCCACTCACTCACCCACTCACATCACCCACCCACTAACTCACCCACTCACCCAGCCACTCAGCCACTCACTCACTCACTCACCCACTCACCCAGCCATACACCCACTCACCCAGCCACCCACCCACTCACTCACCCAGCCACCCACTCACACAGCAACTCACCCACTCACTCACCCAGCCACTCACTCACCCACTCACCCAGCCACCCACCCACTCACCCAGCCATCCACCCACTCACCCAGCCACTCACCCACCCACACACCCACTCACTCACTCACCCACTCACTCACTCACCCACTCACTCACCCACTCACTCACCCACCCACTAACTCACCCACTCACCCAGCCACTCACCCACTCACTCACTCACCCAGCCACTCACTCACTCACCCACTCACTCACCCAGCCACCCACTCACTCACCCAGTCATCCACTCACTCCCCCACCCACTCACCCACCCAGCCACTCACCCACCCACACACCCACTCACTCACCCACTCACTCACCCAGGCATCCACTCACTCACTCACCAACCCACTCACTCACCCAGCCATCCACTCACTCACCCACCCACTCACCCACCCAGCCACTCACCCACCACACACCCACTCAATCACTCACCCATGCACTCACCCAGCATCCACTCACTCCCCCACCCACTCACTCACCCACTCACTCACCCCACTCACTCACTCACCCACTCACTCACCCAGCCACTCACCCACCCACACACCCACTCACTCACTCACCCACTCACTCACCCAGCCATCCACTCACTCCCCCACCCACCCACTCACTCACCCACTCACTCACCTACTCACCCACTCAAGTTAAGTGTAAATTTCGCGTCGAAACCCTCCACGACCCGACACAGCCAATTAGTAAGGGAGTTGTTACGTAAACAAAACGCCAAATAGTTACTAGTATAGTAATGTATAGTGTAGTGTGTAATGTAGTGTGTAGTGTATAGTGTAGTGTGTAGTGTATAGTGTAGTGTAATGTGTAGTGAAGAGTGTGTAATGTAGTGTGCAATGTAGTGTGTGTAATGTAGTGTGTATAGTGTAGTGTATAGTGTCGTGTGTAGTGAGTGTATACTGTATAGTGTAGTGTATAGTGTGTAGTGAGTGTATACTGTATAGTGTAGTGTATAGTATAATGTAGTGTGTATAGTGTATAGTGTAGTATATAGTGTAGTGTATAGTGTATAGTGTAGTGTGTAGTGTATAGTGTAGTGTATAGTGTAGTGTACTGTGTAGTGAAGAGTGTGTAATGTAGTGTGCAATGTAGTGTGTGTAATGTAGTGTGTATAGTGTAGTGTATAGTGTCGTGTGTAGTGTGTAGTGAGTGTATACTGTATAGTGTAGTGTATAGTATAATGTAGTGTGTATAGTGTATAGTGTAGTGTATAGTGTAGTGTGTAGTGTATAGTGTAGTGTATAGTGTGTAGTGAGTGTATACTGTATAGTGTAGTGTATAATGTAGTGTATAATGTAGTGTGTATAGTGTAGTGTATAGTGTAGTGTATAGTGTATAGTATAATGTAGTGTGTATAGTGTATAGTGTAGTGTGTAGTGAGTGTATACTGTATAGTGTATAGTATAATGTAGTGTGTATAGTATAGTGTAGTGTATAGTGTAGTGTATAGTGTCGTGTGTAGTGTATAGTGTAGTGTGTAGTGAGTGTATACTGTATAGTGTAGTGTATAATGTAGTGTGTATAGTGTAGTGTATAGTGTAGTGTGTATAGTGTAGTGTATAGTGTAGTGTGTATAGTGTAGTGTATAGTGTCGTGTGTAGTGTATTTACTGAGTAGTACGACGTGCCGCTGGTGATTACGTCCACCAGAGTCTTGTCAATGACGTTTCACTCCTGCCTCGAGGCGCCATGGGACATCTCCACGCCTCCACTGCCCCCTGCCGGTGCCTTGAGGGGTCACGTGGTCCACACGTTGCTCTGCTGCCTCCTACCGGCCACCCACGTGGTATGCCGCCCGTGACGTCACAGGAGCGATCGTGCCACGTGCTCAAGGGCGTTGCCGTGGCCTGGAGATGTTGACGACCTCGCCTGGTACGCCAGGAGGTCGTGGGTTCGATCCGATCCTGAGGCCTGCTGCTGTGTATTTGAAGTGTGTGAGTGGGTGGGTGAGGGGGTGGGAGAGTGAGTGGATGAGTGGATGAGTGAGTGGGTGAGTGTGTGGGTGAGTGGGTGGATGAGTGAGTGGGTGGATGAGTGAGTGGGTGGGTGAGTGAGTGGATGAGTGAGTGGGTGGGTGAGTGGATGAGTGAGTGGATGGGGGAGT
>NC_083848.1:740538-743038 GCF_015708825.2 Lethenteron reissneri
TGCGTGCACACGTGTGCGCATGCGTGTGTGTGCACGTGTGCACGTGTGCGCGTGTGTGCGCACAGCAGGGGGCACAGGTGGTGCATCGGCCACTCATCTCGGTCGGTTGACCCGTGGCACCTGCTGGGTCTGCCCCGTAACCTTCTGCCAACGGGCGTTCGACACTTCACGTGGCTTCAACGTGCACCTAGCCTGGCACAGGCGCCCTGGTGACGTCACGGCCACTTAGTGGCGAATGGCGGTTGTTGTTGTTGTGTGGGGAGCGGTGGTGCAGCGGTTAGCGCACCGGTGCTACGAACCCGGCGGCCCGAGTTCAATTCCCGCTCACGGCCAACACCAGTGACGCGATGATCTGAACCAGTCATGGGCCTCCACTAGGTCGACTCAGCCTCAAATGAGTACCTGGTGGGTCTCTGTGTGGTGAGTCTATGGGTCTCTGTGTGGTGAGGCTATGGGTCTCTGTGTGATGTGACGAGTCTGTGGGTCTCTGTGTGATGTGATGAGTCTATGGGTAGTTGGTGGTGGTGGTACTGCCACAGTCGAGCGGCACAGGTGGTGCATCTGCCGGTGACCTCAGTGGGGCAACTCAAGGTACTTGAGTCTGTCCCGTGACTTCCTGCACCTAGCCTGGCACGGCTGGGGGCACAGCTGGTGCATCTGCCAGGCATCTCAGTCGGCCAACCCAGGGCGGCACCCTGCTGGGCCTGTCCCCGTGGCCGCGAGCCTTCGACACGTCACGTGACCGCCTCAAAGGTGAACCTGGCCTGGCACAGTCGCCGTCGCGACAGCCACCAAATTCGCCCGGTGTCGAATGGCGAGTGCTGTTCTTGCTGGGCGTGTGACCGGATGCACGGTGGAGTGGCTGGACAAGTGGCTGGCTGGCTGGCTGTGTGCGTGGACGTCACGAGTGGCCGGTCGCCCTGGTCTGGCGGGTAGCCGAGTTCCAGAGGTCGCAACCGGGTACCCGATACCCGTACCCTACCCGATACCCGTACCCTACCCGATACCCGTACCCTACCCGATACCCGGCTACCCGTACCCGATACCCCGCTACCCGTACCCTACCCGATACCCGTACCCTACCCGATACCCGACTACCCGTACCCGGCCGGGTACGGGTAGCCGGCGGAAACGCTGCCCGTGGACAGCGTGGTTTTAAAATGAAAGTAACAAAAAAAAGTTGTTGAGAAAATCGAATCGAGCGCGCAAGCAACGCGGCACGGATGCACACGGGGGGTGGGGGGACGTTGATGAACGCTTCCGACACGCGGGGACATTCGGCGTTGAGGGAAGCCTCAAGCCCCCCCCCCCCTCTACGCACGGCCATAAGCCGGGCACCGCGTCCCTGTGTTGGTGGTCGCTGGGGGGGGGGGGGGGGCGGTGGTGTGGAGGGAGGGGGGTGGCGAGAAGGGGCCGCTAGGAAGCACCCACCCACCACCCTTCCACCTCACCCACCCACCACCCACCCACCTTACCAACCCACCCACCAACCCACCCACCCACCACCCACCGTACCCACCCACCAACCCACCCACCCACCCACCACCCTTCCACCTCACCCACCTCACCCACCCACCACCCACCCACCTTACCAACCAACCCACCACCCACCGTACCCACCACCCACCGTACCCACCCACCAACCCACCCACCCACCCACCACCCTTCCACCTCACCCACCTCACCCACCCACCACCCACCTTACCAACCAACCCACCACCCACCGTACCCACCCACCCACCCACTCTTGCTCACTCCCCAGCGGACGACGTTGAGTCCGTTAAGACTTAACGAGCCCAGCACCTTTGGCCCCGCTGTGAGGGCGTTGTGGGGTTGGTGGGGGGGTGGTGGTGTGGCTGGCCCCGCTGTGAGGGCGTTGTGGGGTTGGTGGGGGGGTGGTGGTGTGGCTGGCCCCGCTGTGAGGGCGTTGTGGGGTTGGTGGGGGGGTGGTGGTGTGGCTGGCCCCGCTGTGAGGGCGTTGTGGGGTTGGTGGGGGGGTGGTGGTGTGGCTGGCCCCGCTGTGAGGGCGTTGTGGGGTTGGTGGGGGGTGGTGGTGTGGCTGGCCCCGCTGTGAGGGCGTTGTGGGGTTGGTGGGGGGGTGGTGGTGTGGCTGGCCCCGCTGTGAGGGCGTTGTGGGGTTGGTGGGGGGGTGGTGGTGTGGCTGGCCCCGCTGTGAGGGCGTTGTGGGGTTGGTGGGGGGGTGGTGGTGTGGCTGGCCCCGCTGTGAGGGCGTTGTGGGGTTGGTGGGGGGGTGGTGGTGTGGCTGGCCCCGCTGTGAGGGCGTTGTGGGGTTGGTGGGGGGGTGGTGGTGTGGCTGGCCCCGCTGTGAGGGCGTTGTGGGGTTGGTGGGGGGGTGGTGGTGTGGCTGGCCCCGCTGTGAGGGCGTTGTGGGGTTGGTGGGGGGGTGGTGGTGTGGCTGGCCCCGCTGTGAGGGCGTTGTGGGGTTGGTGGGGGGGTGGTGGTGTGGCTGGCCCCGCTGTGAGGGCGTTGTGGGGTTGGT
>NC_083848.1:750538-778223 GCF_015708825.2 Lethenteron reissneri
CACACAGCGTCACACACAGCGTCACACACAGTGTCACACACAGCGTCACACACAGTGTCACACACAGTGTCACACACAGCGTCACACACAGCGTCACACACAGCGTCACACACAGTGTCACACACAGTGTCACACACAGTGTCACACACACACAGCGTCACTGGCACTGTCACACACACCCAGTGTCACACACAGTGTCACACACACCCAGTGTCACACACACACAGCGTCACTGGCACAGTGTCACACACAGTGTCACACACACTCAGTGTCACATGGTGTCACACACAGTGTCACACACACTCAGTGTCACATGGTGTCACACACAGTGTCACACACAGCGTCACACACAGTGTCACACACACTCAGTGTCACACGGTGTCACACACAGTGTCACACACACAGTGTCACACACACCCAGCGTCACACACACACAGCGTCACACACACCCAGTGTCACACACACCCAGTGTCACACAGCGTCACACACACCCAGTGTCACACACAGTGTCACACACCCAGCGTCACACACACCCAGTGTCACACACACCCAGTGTCACACACACAGTGCCACACACACAGTGTCACACACAGTGCCACACACACAGTGTCACACACAGTGTCACACAGTGTCACACACAGTGTCACACCTTGAGCGTCACACATCGTCACACACTTGAGCGTCACACACTTGAACGTCACACACTTGAGCGTCACACACTTGAACGTCACACGCGGAATATTTGTACTGGAGGAATCCGACAAGCTGTAAAGCTCTTTCTCACAGCGTTGCGCAAAGAGCGTCGCAAATCATGGTGCACTGTCCTGTTCCGCTGGTTCCACTCTGAACGTTCCGTTCTGCAGGATCTATTCTGTTCCGCTGGTTCCACTCTGAATGTTCCGTTCTGCAGGATCTATTCTGTTCCGCAGGTTCCACTCTGAACATTCCGTTCTGCAGGATCTATTCTGTTCCGCTGGTTCCACTCTGAACGTTCCGTTCTACTGGATCTATTCTGTTCCGCTGGTTCCACTCTGAACGTTCCGTTCTGCAGGATCTATTCTGTTCCGCTGGTTCCACTCTGAACGTTCCGTTCTACTGGATCTATTCTGTTCCGCTGGTTCCACTCTGAACGTTCCGTTCTGCAGGATCTATTCTGTTCCGCTGGTTCCACTCTGAACGTTCCGTTCTGCAGGATCTATTCTGTTCCGCTGGTTCCACTCTGAACGTTCCGTTCTGCAGGATCTATTCTGTTCCGCTGGTTCCACTCTGAACGTTCCGTTCTGCAGGATCTATTCTGTTCCGCTGGTTCCACTCTGAACGTTCCGTTCTGCAGGATCTATTCTGTTCCGCTGGTTCCACTCTGAACGTTCCGTTCTACTGGATCTATTCTGTTCCGCAGGTTCCACTCTGAACGTACCGTTCTACTGGATCTATTCTGTTCCGCAGGTTCCACTCTGAACGTACCGTTCAGGCAGTTCCATTAAATGTTGCCGGTTCCGTACCGACGGCTCCGTTCCGACCACCGCGTCGGATCCGCGTTGCAAGACATCGGCTCCATCTCCCACCCCGGACGTCCAGCCTGTAACCGGCCCCCGCTGACACTGCCTCCCCCCCCCTCCCGTGTCCCCCCCCCCCCGTGTCCCCCCAGGGCCACCAAGGCCTTCCAGGAGGTGCTCTACATCGAGCCGGGCTTCCGGCGCGCCAATGAGGTCCACCTGCGGCTCGCTTTGATGTTCAAGCTCAACACCGACTACGAGAGCAGCCTCAAGGTACGCGCACGCACCGCACACCGCACACAACGCACATCGCACACACCATACATTGCACACACACCACATACACACCACACACACTGCATACATTGCACACAGCACACACACCACACACACTGCATACATTGCACACACACACACAATGCACACATTGCATACAGCACACACCACACGCACCGCATACACACCACACACACCAATCGCACACACACCGCACACACACACCACATACAGCACACACCGCGCACACACCACACACAACACCACACACACACCACACACACCACATTGTTGTCGCCGCAATGTCCCCCCCCAGGGGAGTAGCTGCTGCCTGTGAGGTTCAGTGGCCTTGGCTCGGCAGCCATCTGTCTCCCTCCCTTCGTGGGGCAGGAGACCCGTGTGTGTGTGTGGGGCAGGAGACCCGTGTGTGTGTGTGGTGCAGGAGACTCGTGTGTGTGTGTAGCAGGAGACCCGTGTGTGTGTGTAGCAGGAGACCCGTGTGTGTGTGTGGTGCAGGAGACTCGTGTGTGTGTGTGGTGCAGGAGACTCGTGTGTGTGTAGCAGGAGACCCGTGTGTGTGTGTGTGTGGTGCAGGAGACCCGTGTGTGTGTGTGTGTGGTGCAGGAGACCCGTGTGTGTGTGTGTAGCAGGAGACCCGTGTGTGTGTGTGGGGCAGGAGACCCGTGTGTGTGTGTGTGTGGTGCAGGAGACCCGTGTGTGTGGTGCAGGAGACCCGTGTGTGTGTGTAGCAGGAGACCCGTGTGTGTGTGGTGCAGGAGACCCGTGTGTGTGTGTAGCAGGAGACCCGTGTGTGTGTGGTGGCAGGAGACCCGTGTGTGTGTGTGGAGCAGGAGACCCGTGTGTGTGTGTGGTGCAGGAGACCCGTGTGTGTGTGGTGCAGGAGACCCGTGTGTGTGTGGTGGCAGGAGACCCGTGTGTGTGTGTGTGGAGCAGGAGACCCGTGTGTGTGGTGCAGGAGACCCGTGTGTGTGTGTGTGGTGCAGGAGACCCGTGTGTGTGTGTGTGTGGTGCAGGAGACCCGTGTGTGTGGTGCAGGAGACCCGTGTGTGTGTGGGTGGTGCAGGAGACCCGTGTGTGTGGTGCAGGAGACCCGTGTGTGTGTGTGTAGCAGGAGACCCGTGTGTGTGTGTGTAGCAGGAGACCCGTGTGTGTGTGTGGTGCAGGAGACCCGTGTGTGTGTGTGTGTGTAGCAGGAGACCCGTGTGTGTGTGTGTGGTGCAGGAGACCCGTGTGTGTGTGTGTGGTGCAGGAGACCCGTGTGTGTGTGTGTGTAGCAGGAGACCCGTGTGTGTGTGTGTGGTGCAGGAGACCCGTGTGTGTGTGTGTGTGTGGTGCAGGAGACCCGTGTGTGTGTGTGTGTGGTGCAGGAGACCCGTGTGTGTGTGTGTGGTGCAGGAGACCCGTGTGTGTGTGTGTGGAGCAGGAGACCCGTGTGTGTGGGGCAGGAGACCCGTGTGTGTGTGTGTGTGGGGCAGGAGACCCGTGTGTGTGTGTAGCAGGAGACCCGTGTGTGTGTGTAGCAGGAGACCCGTGTGTGTGTGTGGGGCAGGAGACCCGTGTGTGTGTGTAGCAGGAGACCCGTGTGTGTGTGTAGCAGGAGACCCGTGTGTGTGTGTGGGGCAGGAGACCCGTGTGTGTGTGTAGCAGGAGACCCGTGTGTGTGTGTGTAGCAGGAGACCCGTGTGTGTGTGTGGGGCAGGAGACCCGTGTGTGTGTGTAGCAGGAGACCCGTGTGTGTGTGTGTGTGTAGCAGGAGACCCGTGTGTGTGTGTGGGGCAGGAGACCCGTGTGTGTGTGTGGGGCAGGCAGCTGCCCCTGTTGCCGGGCAGAACGCGTGCCTTAGTGACGGATGGGCCTCTCCTCCTCCCGATTGGCTGCCGAGCAGCCAATAGCACGGCTCCCCTTTGCAGCTCTGCTTTGCCTTTTTTATTTCTTCTCTTCCCCCTCTCTCTACCCTGCAGTTATCTGTGTGTCATTGTGTGTGTATGTGTGTGCAATTGTGTGCGTGTATGTGTGTGCAATTGTGTGTGTGTATGTGCAATTGTGTGTGTGTGTGTGCAATTGTGTGTGTGTGCATGTGCAATTGTGTGTATATGTGTGTGTGTGAAATTGTGCGTATGTGTGTGAAATTGTGTGTGTGTATGTGTGTGCAATTGTGTGTTTGTATGTGTGTGCATGTGTGTGTGTATGTGTGTGTTTGTGCAATTGTGTGTGTTGTGCAATTGTGTGTGTGTTTGTGGAATGTGTGTGTGTGTGTGCAATTGTGTGTGTGTACATGTGTGTGTGCAATTGTGTGTGTGTCTGTGTGTTGTAGGGTGTGTCTGTGTGTTGTGTGTGTCTGTGTGTAGGGTTTGTCTGTGTGTTGCAGGGTGTGTCTGTGTGTGTCTGTGTGCTGCAGGGTGTCTGTGTGTGTGTAGTGTGTGTCTGTGTGTTGTGTGTGTCTGTGTGTTGTGTGTGTGTCTGTGTGCTGCAGGGTGTCTCTGTGTGTTGTGTGTGTGTCTGTGTGCTGCGGGCTGTGTCTGTGTGCTGCAGGGTGTATGTGTGTTGCAGGCTGTGTCTGTGTGTTGCAGGGTGTATCTGTGTGTTGCAGGCTGTGTCTGTGTGCTGCAGGGTGTCTGTGTGCTGCAGGGTGTGTCTGTGTGCTTCAGGGTGTATCTGTGTGTGTGTCTGGGTGTGTCTGTGTTGCAGGGTGTGTCTTTGTGTGTCTGTGTTATGTGTGTATCTGTGTGTTGTAGGGTGTGTCTGTGTGCTGCAGGGTATGTCTGTGTGTTGCAGGGTGTGTCTGTGTGTGTGTCTGGGTGTGTCTGTGTTGCAGGGTGTGTCTTTGTGTGTCTGTGTGTTATGTGTGTCTGTGTGTTGCAGGGTGTATCTGTGTGTTGCAGGGTGTGTCTGTGTGTTGCAGGGTGTGTCTGTGTGTTGCAGGCTATGTCTGTGTGTTGTGTGTGTGTCTGTGTGTGTGTGTCTGTGGGCTGCGGGCTGTGTCTGTGTGTTGCAGGGTGTGTCTGTGTGTTGCAGGGTGTGTCTGTGTCATCTTGCTCAGTCTAGCCCCTGGGTCTGTCCTGTGACCTCCTGCCTAGCGGGCGTTTGCCGCTTGACGTCGCCTCAAAGGGGGGGGCTGGCCTGGCCTGGCACAAGCGCCGTGGTGGTGGCGGAGTTGTCGTTGGGGTGTGTCTGTGTGTTGCAGGGTGTGTCTGTGTGTTGTAGGCTGTCTGTGCGTTGGGGTGTGTCTGTGTGTTGTAGGCTGTTTGTGCGCTGGGGTGTGTCTGTGCGCTGGGGTGTCTCTGTGCGCTGGGGTGTAATCCGCACAATCAAGGCCCGTGTGTAGAATCTTTACACCGCCCACGGCACCGCTCACGGCACCGCTCACGGCACCGCTCACGGCGACGCTCACGGCACCGCTCACGGCACCGCTCACGGCGACGCTCACGGCGACGCTCACGGCGACGCTCACGGCGACGCTCACGGCGACGCTCACGGCGACACTCACGGCACCGCTCACGGCGACGCTCACGGCGACGCTCACGGCACCACTCACGGCGACGCTCACGGCGACGCTCACGGCGACGCTCACGGCGACGCTCACGGCGACGCTCACGGCGACGCTCACGGCACCGCTCACGGCGACGCTCACGGCGACGCTCACGGCGACGCTCACGGCGACGCTCACGGCGACGCTCACGGCGACGCTCACGGCGACGCTCACGGCGCCACTCACGGCGCCACTCACGGCGCCACTCACGGCACCACTCACGGCGACACTCACGGCGACACTCACGGCGCCACTCACGGCGACACTCACGGCGACACTCACGGCGACACTCACGGCGACACTCACGGCGACACTCACAACACGACCCTAATGGGGGGGGAGGGTGTGTCGGGTTTGACCAGATTGATTCGTGTTAGCAGGTAGATAAATCAAAAGCGACGAATGTTATTTATATGCACAGGAGGTCTCATTCACAAGGGGTGTGAGTGTGGTTGGGTGGGTGATTGAGTTGTTGTTGTTTGATCACTGACCAGCTGAATGAACTCTAGAGACCCTTCACGTGACGAGGGTTTCCGTGAGGCACACCGTCTTTATTGGCGGCTTGACACGGCACAGGTCCCCCGTAGACTCCCGCGGGTCGTCCCGCCTCGCCCAGACTCGACCCTCGACGTGTCGCACCGGCGGAGGCCACCGACACGGACAACAAACATCCGGCCGTGCAATGTCTAGCGAAGATGGCGGTGGGATGACACGAGATGAGTGCAATGTCTAGTGACGATGGCGGTGAGATGAGACAAAACAATGTCTCGTGACGATGGCGGTGAGACGAGACGAGTCCAAGAACCAGCAGCCACGAGCTCTCCCCACTCTCAGCTCCTTCTATGATACCCGGCGCTGCCTGGCTCAGGCCTGGCTCAGGCCTGGCTCAGCCTCCCTTCTGGGACCCGGCAACCACAACCACAGCGGTTGTGGGTTGTGGTTGTGGCGGGGGTAGTCGTGGTGGCGGTAGCGGTGGTGGAGGTAAAGGTCGTGGTGGTGGTGGAGGTGGTTGCGGTAGCTGTGGTGGTGGCGGCGATGGAGGTTGTAGCGGTGGCGGCGGTGGAGGTGGCGGTGGTGAAGGTGGTGGCGGTAATGGTTGGGGGGGTGTGGTGGTAGAGGTGGAGGTAGTCGTGGGGGGGGTGTGTGTGTGTGGAGGTGACTCGCGTTGACGGAGTGGGGGGGATGGAGGGGAGGGAGAGAGACTCGCGACGTTTCCCCACCGCCACCACCGCCACCACCTCCGCCACCACCACCGCCACCACCTCCGCCGCCACCTCCGCCGCCACCGCCACCGCCACCTCCACCACCACCGCCACCACCGTGGGAGTTTGCGTCACGAGGAGGTCAGAGCCCATGGAGACCCGAAGAGGGCGACGAGGAATGCCGGAGGGTGACGCGGCACGGGGAGAGTCGGGGGGGGGGCAAGGGGGGGTAGGGGGCTGGGGGGGGCAGGGGGGTTGGGGCACGGCAGGAAATGAGGTGAAAGGTCAAATTCTTGTTGTGTTGATGAGCGCGGTTGGCTACGTAAGGTGTGAGACCCACAGACTCGCCACACAGAGACCCACAGACTCACCACACAGAGACCCATAGACTCACCACACAGAGACCCATAGACTCACCACACAGAGACCCATAGACTCACCACACAGAGACCCATAGACTCACCACACAGAGACCCATAGACTCACCACACAGAGACCCATAGACTCACCACACAGAGACCCATAGACTCACCACACAGAGACCCATAGACTCACCACACAGAGACCCATAGACTCACCACACAGAGACCCATAGACTCACCACACAGACCCATAGACTCACCACACAGAGACCCACAGACTCACCACACAGAGACCCATAGACTCATCACACAGAGACCCATAGACTCGCCACACAGAGACCCATAGACTCACCACACAGAGACCCACAGACTCACCACACAGAGACCCACAGACTCACCACACAGAGACCCACAGACTCATCACACAGAGACCCACAGACTCATCACACAGAGACCCACAGACTCATCACACACAGAGACCCACAGACTCATCACACAGAGAGACCCACAGACTCATCACACAGAGAGACCCACAGACTCATCACACAGAGACCCACAGACTCATCACACAGAGACCCACAGACTCATCACAGAGACCCACAGACTCATCACACAGAGACCCATAGACTCATCACACAGAGAGACCCACAGACTCATCACACAGAGACCCACAGACTCACCACACAGAGACCCACAGATTCACCACACAGTGACCCACAGACTCACCACACAGAGACCCACAGACTCACCACACAGAGACCCACAGACTCACCACACAGAGACCCACAGACTCATCACACAGAGACCCACAGACTCATCACACAAGAGACCCACAAACTCACGCACAGAGCACTGCGTGTGTACATTGTGCGTGTTTGTGTGTGCCCTGCCTGTGTGTGTGTTTGCACTGCGTGTGTGTGCGTCTCACTTTTTTTTTCCTCTGCAGATGCTTTCTAGGAAGTCTGCTGTTTAGCATTTCTCCCTCCCTCCCTCCCCCAGCCCTCCCCCTCCATCATCGCTGCCTCCCTCTCCTCCCCCAGCACTCTTAGCCTCCCCCCCCCTCACTCTCCCACCCCCACCCCACACTCTCCCCCCCCCTCACTCTCCCACCCCTCACTCTCCCCCCTCTCCCCCCCCCCCTCACTCCCCATTCTCACTCTCCCCCCCTCTCCCCTCTCCCCCCCCCTCACTCTCTCCCCTCACTCTCCCCCCCCGCCCACTCTCCCCCCCCCGCCCACTCTCCCCCCCCCCCCGCCCACTCTCCCCCCCCCCCGCCCACTCTCCCCCCCCCCGCCCACTCTCCCCCCCCCCCCCCCACTCTCCCCCCCCCCCCCCACTCTCCTCCCCCACTCTCCCCCCCCCCCCCCACTCTCCTCCCCCCCCCACTCTCCCCCCCCCCCACTCTCCCCCCCCCGCCCACTCTCCCCCCCCCCCACTCTCCCCCCCCCCCCACTCTCCCCCCCCCCCCACTCTCCCCCCCCCCCCACTCTCCCCCCCCCCCCCCCACTCTCCCCCCCCCCACTCTCCCCCCCCCCACTCTCCCCCCCCCCCACTCTCCCCCCCCCCCCACTCTCCCCCCCCCCCCACTCTCCCCCCCCCCCACTCTCCCCCCCCCCCACTCTCCCCCCCCCCACTCTCCCCCCCCCTCTCTCCCCCCTCACACTCTCCCCCCCCCCCACTCTCCCCCCCCCTCTCTCCCCCCTCACACTCTCCCCCCTCACACTCTCCCCCCCCCCTCACTCTCCCCCCCCCCTCACACTCCCCCCCCCCACTCTCCCCCCCCCCTCACACTCTCCCCCCCCCCTCACACTCTCCCCCCCCTCACACTCTCCCCCCCCTCACTCTCCCCGCCCCCTCACACTCCCCCCCCCCCCCACTCTCCCCCCTCACACTCTCCCCCCCCTCGCCCTCCTTGCCACCCTCCCTGCCTGCTCAGCCTTTTCTTATTCTGTTTGTAATGTGAAGCAGCTGGATTACTGTGTGTCACTGTGTGTCACTGTGTCAGTGTGTGTGTCACTGTGTGTGTCACTGTGTCACTGTGTGTGTCATGGTGTGCTGTAGCGGTTAGCGCGCTACGCCGCTCTACGAACCGGGCGACCCGGGTTCGATTCCCGCTCACGGCCAACACCGGCGACGATTATCTGAACCGGTCCTGGGCCTCCCCTAGGTCGACTCAGCCTCAAACGAGTACCTGGTGCGGCGCGTTAAAACATCGCCCACTGGGGAGACAAAGGCGGCCGGGCGTGGTGCTGCTTGCTAGCGGCGCTTGAGAACGAGGGAGTTTGTTGACGCTGCAGGGAGAATCCCGTGAGCTACGCAGCTTTCTTCCTCACAGGGACCCCGGGTTAAGGAGGCCCCAAAGACACGACGGTCACGGGAACACCCCCCCCCCCCCCCCCCACGTCTCCTCACGCACGCGGCTTCCCGTCGTAGCGCGAGGGTGTTCGGAGCTCATGAGCTAGTTGGGGTGTAGCTTGGAGCCGCGCTGTTGCCGGGGCTCTGTGTGTGTGTGTGCGAGGGTGTTGCTTGAGAGGGTGTCGATGTCTGTGTGTGTGTGCGAGGCTGTTGCTTGAGAGGGTGTAGATGACCACGTGTGTCGTGGTGAGGGTGTTGTTTGAGAGGGTGTAGATGACCACGTGAGTCGTGGTGAGGGTGTTGTTTGAGAGGGTGTAGATGTCCACGTGTGTCGTGGTGAGGGTGTTGCTTGAGAGGGTGTAGATGACCACGTGTGTCG
The DNA here is from genome assembly GCF_015708825.2 of Lethenteron reissneri. Classification (NCBI taxonomy): domain Eukaryota; kingdom Metazoa; phylum Chordata; class Hyperoartia; order Petromyzontiformes; family Petromyzontidae; genus Lethenteron; species Lethenteron reissneri. Next base: position 760,159 of record NC_083848.1, read on the forward strand.
TGGTGAGGGTGTTGTTTGAGAGGGTGTAGATGACCACGTGAGTCGTGGTGAGGGTGTTGTTTGAGAGGGTGTAGATGTCCACGTGTGTCGTGGTGAGGGTGTTGCTTGAGAGGGTGTAGATGACCACGTGTGTCGTGGTGAGGGTGTTGCTTGAGAGGGTGTAGTTGACCACGTGAGTCGTGGTGAGGCTGTTGTTTGAGAGGGTGTAGATGACCACGTGAGTCGTGGTGAGGGTGTTGTTTGAGAGGGTGTAGATGACCACGTGAGTCGTGGTGAGGGTGTTGTTTGAGAGGGTGTAGATGACCACGTGAGTCGTGGTGAGGGTGTTGTTTGAGAGGGTGTAGATGACCACGTGAGTCGTGGTGAGGGTGTTGTTTGAGAGGGTGTAGATGACCACGTGTGTCGTGGTGAGGGTGTTGTTTGAGAGGGTGTAGATGACCACGTGTGTCGTGGTGAGGGTGTTGTTTGAGAGGGTGTAGATGTCCACGTGTGTCGTGGTGAGGGTGTTGCTTGAGAGGGTGTAGATGACCACGTGAGTCGTGGTGAGGGTGTTGTTTGAGAGGGTGTAGATGACCACGTGAGTCGTGGTGAGGGTGTTGTTTGAGAGGGTGTAGATGACCACGTGTGTCGTGGTGAGGGTGTTGTTTGAGAGGGTGTAGATGACCACGTAAGTCGTGGTGAGGGTGTTGTTTGAGAGGGTGTAGATGACCACGTGAGTCGTGGTGAGGGTGTTGCTTGAGAGGGTGTAGTTTACCACGTGTGTCGTGGTGAGGCTGTTGCTTGAGAGGGTGTAGATGACCACGTGAGTCGTGGTGAGGCTGTTGTTTGAGAGGGTGTAGATGACCACGTGTGTGTGTGTGTGAGGGTGTTGTTTGAGAGGGTGTAGATGACCACGTGGGTCGTGGTGAGGGTGTTGCTTGAGAGGGTGTAGATGTCCACGTGGGTCGTGGTGAGGGTGTTGTTTGAGAGGGTGTAGATGACCACGTGGGTCGTGGTGAGGGTGTTGTTTGAGAGGGTGTAGATGTCCACGTGTGTCGTGGTGAGGGTGTTGCTTGAGAGGGTGTAGATGACCACGTGAGTCGTGGTGAGGCTGTTGTTTGAGAGGGTGTAGATGACCACGTGTGTGTGTGTGTGTGAGGGTGTTGTTTGAGAGGGTGTAGATGACCACGTGTGTCGTGGTGAGGGTGTTGTTTGAGAGGGTGTAGATCTCCACGTGGGTCGTGGTGAGGGTGTTGTTTGAGAGGGTGTAGATGACCACGTGGGTCGTGGTGAGGGTGTTGTTTGAGAGGGTGTAGATGTCCACGTGTGTCGTGGTGAGGGTGTTGTTTGAGAGGGTGTAGATGACCACGTGTGTGTGAGGGTGTTGTTTGAGAGGGTGTAGATGACCACGTGAGTCGTGGTGAGGCTGTTTGAGAGGGTGTAGATGTCCACGTGTGTCGTGGTGAGGGTGTTGTTTGAGAGGGTGTAGATGTCCACGTGGGTCGTGGTGAGGGTGTTGTTTGAGAGGGTGTAGATGACCACGTGTGTGTGTGAGGGTGTTGTTTGAGAGGGTGTAGATGTCCACGTGGGTCGTGGTGAGGGTGTTGTTTGAGAGGGTGTAGATGACCACGTGTGTGTGTGTGAGAGTGTTGTTTGAGAGGGTGTAGATGACCACGTGAGTCGTGGTGAGGCTGTTGTTTGAGAGGGTGTAGATGACCACGTGAGTCGTGGTGAGGCTGTTGTTTGAGAGGGTGTAGATGACCACGTGTGTCGTGGTGAGGGTGTTGTTTGAGAGGGTGTAGATGTCCACGTGTGTGTGTGAGGGTGTTGTTTGAGAGGGTGTAGATGACCACGTGTGTCGTGGTGAGGTTGTTGCTTGAGAGATTGTTGATGTCCACGTGTGTCATGGTGAGGGTGTTGTTTGAGAGGGTGTAGATGTCCACGTGTGTGTGTGAATGTGTTGTTTGAGAGGGTGTAGATGACCACGTGTGTCGTGGTGAGGCTGTTGCTTGAGAGGGTGTAGATGACCACGTGAGTCGTGGTGAGGCTGTTGTTTGAGAGGGTGTAGATGACCACGTGTGTGTGAGGGTGTTGTTTGAGAGGGTGTAGATGACCACGTGTGTGTGTGTGAGGGTGTTGTTTGAGAGGGTGTAGATGACCATGTGTGTGTGTGAGGGTGTTGTTTGAGAGGGTGTAGATGACCACGTGTGTGTGAGGGTGTTGTTTGAGAGGGTGTAGATGACCACGTGTGTGTGTGTGAGGGTGTTGTTTGAGAGGGTGTAGATGACCACGTGTGTGTGTGTGAGGGTGTTGCTTGAGAGGGTGTAGATGACCACGTGTGTGTGTGTGAGGGTGTTGTTTGAGAGGGTGTAGATGACCACGTGTGTGTGTGAGGGTGTTGTTTGAGAGGGTGTAGATGACCACGTGTGTGAGGGTGTTGTTTGAGAGGCTGTAGATGACCACGTGAGTCGTGGTGAGGGTGTTGCTTGAGAGGGTGTAGATGTCCACGTGGGTCGTGGTGAGGGTGTTGTTTGAGAGGGTGTAGATGACCACGTGTGTGTGTGTGTGAGGGTGTTGCTTGAGAGGGTGTAGATGTCCACGTGAATCGTGGTGAGGGTGTTGTTTGAGAGGGTGTAGATGACCACGTGAGTCGTGGTGAGGGTGTTGTTTGAGAGGGTGTAGATGACCACGTGGGCTGTGGTGAGGCTGTTGGCTCGGGCGATGTGCGCATGTCGGCGGGTGGGTGACGTGGTGCCGGCTGTGTGTGTCGGGTGTTGGGTGGATGCCGAGGGTTGGGGTGCGGGGGTGTGAGGGGTGTTAGTGGTTGTTGAGTGGGGCTGTAGGTGCGAGTGGGTGTTGGCCGGGCGGGGATGTTGGTTGTTAGAGCATTGGGTGTGTGCAGTGTGTTGAGTGCAGTGTGTTGAGTGGGGCTGGGGCGCTGGGTGGGGTGGAGTGTTGTGAGTGGTGTAGGGTGTAGGGCAGGTGTAGTGTCTGTGTGGTGTGGAGGGAGCGTGTCGTGTGGGTGTAGAGTGCCGTGTGTAGTGTGGAGTGGGTGCAGCGTGCATGTACGGTGTAGAGCCGTGTGTGTAGGGTGTAGTGTAGCGTGTGTAATGTGAGTGGGTAGGGTAGTGTGTAGTGTAGGGTGTAGTGTGTAGATTAAGGTGTAGAGTGTAGTGTTGGGTGTAGTGTAGTATGTGTAGTGTGTAGTGTAGAGTGTGTAGTGTTAGGTGTAGGGTGTAGTATAGTGTGTAGTGTATAGTGTGTAGTGTGTCAGGTGTTGAGTGGTGACGCTGCGGTTGTCCAGGGTTCGTGTGCCCCCCCCCACTCCCCGTGGTGGCTGAAGGGGTTAAAGCCGGGACGTGAGGGGGCGCCTGGGGCCAATGGCGGAGTTCCTCCCCCTCCCTCCCTCCCTCCCCTTCTCACTCCGTGGCTTTTACTCCCCCTACCTCCCCGTCTCTCCCTCCTCCTCCCCTCCTCCTCTCCCTCCCCTCCCCGTCCCCTACTCTGTGGCTTGTAGTCGTCCTGCCTCTTCCCACTCTCACCTCTCTCCCTGTGCGTCTCTCTCCCTCGAATCATTCACTGTCAGTGGGCTCGTGTGTAGGTGGGTTAGGGTGTAGGTGGGATAGTGTGTAAGGAGTAGATGGGCGAGTTGTGTAGGGTGTGGGTGGGTGAGTAGTGGGCTCGTGTGTAGGTGGGTTAGGGTGTAGGTGGGATAGTGTGTAAGGAGTAGATGGGCGAGTTGTGTAGGGTGTGGGTGGGTGAGTAGTGGGCTCGTGTGTAGGTGGGTTAGGGTGTAGGTGGGATAGTGTGTAAGGAGTAGATGGGCGAGTTGTGTAGGGTGTGGGTGGGTGAGTAGTGGGCTCGTGTGTAGGCGGTGCTAGTGTGTAGGTGGGCGAGTGTATTTGCATGTAGAACTTTTTTAACACCGCACGTAGCCACCCACCCGTGCTAATCAGAAGTGTGGGGGGGAGGCAGTGGAAGGACAACAAACTAAACACAACAACAACAAGAAGCAGTTCTAAAGAAATGAGTTCGTCAATCTAGATGATGATGATGAAGATTTAAAAGTGGCATCGGAAGAGAGCGTTCCAGACGGCCGTGGAAATGTGTCTGAAAGTGCCGCGTGGCGATGCAGTGACCAGCATCTCTGTTGGATGATAATTTTCCGTAAGCCGCCGCTACGACGAAGATCACGTGATGGTCTGTCCTCCCTTCGAGATGTTGGCTCCCTCGCCCGGCGTGCGGGGAGGTTCCGTGGGTTCGATCCCGACCCCTGACGCCTGCTTTCGTGACTGCAGGGATTCATCTTCTTGGTTCTTTCGGTAAAGTCACGTAGAAGGGAAATGATGAAGTAATTAAAAGAAAACATAATAAAATAATATAATATATTAACATAATATAATCAAATAATATCATATAATAAAATAGTAAAATAATATAATATAATTATATTATTATATTTCGATTTAAAGCTTTCGTGACTGCAGGGATTCATCTTCTTGGTTCTTTCGGTAAAGTCACGTAGAATGGAAGTAATAAAATAATAAAAATAAAACAAAATAAAACAATTCAGACGCTGTCTTTCCGACAGACCTGTTCTTCACCTGAGGACGGCTGCTTGCGTTGTGGCCGAAACGTCGTGAAAATTATTTTGTTATGTTTTATTTTTATTATTTTATTACTTCCCTTCTACGTGACTTTACCGAAAGAACCAAGAAGATGAATCCCTGCTGTTTTTTCGGAGTCTGCGCGTGTCTCTCCACTCTCTCTCTCTGCCCCCGTGGTCGCGTGGATTTTTCTCCGGGTCTTCCGGTTTTTCCTCCCTCTCCACGTTTAGAATCGACGTCGCTTTGCCTTCAGAATATTTGGCTGCTGTACACGGACGATGGTAGAGGGTGGAGGGCGAGAGAGGCCGACTCCAATATCCGAGTAGCGATCCACAGATGCATTGTGACGCTCACGGGAGCTCTAAACTACATCACTGTTTGTGTTATTTATCAGCAGCTGTGTAAGGCCCCGCTGAGTTGCTGTGTAGCAGCTACACCCCTGGCCATCACCAGTGATAGCAGCTCAGCCACGTGGTGTCTCATCATCATCATCATGATGTAGAAATGTACAGCAGCAGGCAAAATACTCAAACATTTTGTATGTTCCTAGAGACTCCTATAGACCCAGAGACTCGTATAGACCCACAGAGACCCGCAGAGACCCGCAGAGACCCGCAGAGACCCGCAGAGACCCGCAGAGACCCGCAGAGACCCGCAGAGACTCGCAGAGACCCGCAGAGACTCGCAAAGACCCGCAGAGACCCGCAGAGACCCGTACAGAACCATATAGAGCCACAGGGACCCACAGAGACCCAGAGACTCGTATAGACCCGCAGAGACCCGCAGAGACTCGTATAGACCCGCAGAGACCCGCAGAGACCCACAGAGACCCACAGAGACTCACAGAGACCTGCAGAGACTTGTATAGACCCACAGAGACCCACAGAGACCCACAGAGACCCACAGAGACTCGTATAGACCCGCAGAGACCCACAGAGACCCACAGAGACCCACAGAGACCCGCAAAGACCCGCAAAGACTCGCAGAGACTCACAGAGACCCACAGAGACTCGCAGAGACCCGCAGAGACTCACAGAGACTCACAGAGACCCACAGAGACTCACAGAGACCTGCAGAGACTTGTATAGACCCACAGAGACCCGTACAGAACCATATAGAGCCACAGGGACCCAAGTACTCAACGCACGTAGATTCCATGCGTGGTAGACCCGGAGAAAAATGCCCGCCAACGCGGTGAAAGAGAGAGGGGCGCAAATTCAAAATGTACAGCAGCAGCAGCAGCAGGCGTCAGGGGGTCGGGATCGAACCCACGACCTCCTGCGTACCAGGGCGAGGGAGTTAACATCTCATAGCCACCGAGATGATGATGAGAGATGCAGACTCCAAATACACAGCAGCAGCAGTAGCCGGCGTCAGGGTTAGGGATCGATCCCACGACCTCCCGTAGACCAGGCGAGGTAGTCTACATCTCCTAGCCACCGTGATGATGATGATGAGAGAGACGCAAACTCCAAATCATACGGCAGGCGTAAGAGTCGGGATCGAACCCACGACCTCCTGTACACCAGGCGAGGGAGTTAACATCTCCTAGCCATGAATGTCTGTGTGTATGTTGCACTTCTTTAGCACCGTACGTAGCCAAGCGTGCTCATCAGAGGTGAACACGGTTTGTAAAGAAAGGAGTTTGTCAATCTCGATGATGATGATGATGATGAAGATTTGCAGGTGGTGGTGGTGGTATTATCTCCCAGTGGCTTCCTCATGTCGGAAGGAAGAGAGCGCAAGCGCGTGTGAAGGCGCCGCTGCTGCCGCTGCTGCTGCTGCTGCTGCCGCTGCCGCTGCTGCTGCCGCTGCTGCTGCTGCTGCCACTGCTGCTGCTGCTGCCGCTGCTGCTGTGTTGCTGTGTTGACCAGAGTTCACTTGATGTGTCTGCGCGCGTGTAGATCTGTGTCTAATGTGTGCATGTCTACGTGTGTGTCTGTATGTGTGTGTGTCTGCGCGTTGCCGTTGCAGCATTTCCAGCTGGCGCTCATCGACTCCAGCCCGTGCTCGCTCTCCAAAGCCGAGAGTGAGTGCTCACCCCCCACCCCACCCACCCCCCACCCCACCCACCCCCCACCCCACCCACCCCCCACCCCACCCACCCACCCACCCCCCACCCCACCCACCCCCCACCCCACCCACCCCCCACCCACCCCCCACCCACCCACCCACCCCCCACCCCACCCACCCACCCCCCACCCCACCCACCCACCCACCCCCCACCCCACCCACCCACCCACCCCCCACCCCCACCCCACCCACCCACCCCACCACCCCACCCCCCACCCCACCCACCCACCCCACACCCTCTCCACCCACCCACCCCCCGCGTGCCCCCCCCACACCACGGTGGGAGGCCGTGCCCGGCAGTGATGTGACATTCAGTGATGATGATGATGGTGATAATGGTGGGAGTTGGAGTGAGAGCAATGGGTTGTTGTTGGTGGTGGTGGTCTGGGTGGTGATTGCCATGTGGTGGTGGTGGTGGTTGTGGCGGTGATTGCCATGTGGTGGTGGTGGTTGTGGTGGTGGTGGTGATTGCCATGTGGTGGTGGTGGTTGTGGCGGTGGTGGTGATTGCCATGTGGTGGTGGTGGTGATTACCAGGTGGTGGTGGTGGTTGTGGCGGTGATTGTCATGTGGTGGTGGTGGTGGTTGTGGCGGTAAAGCACCGAGCCTCGTTGATGCTTCTGTATCTCGTTCTCTCCCACAGTTCGTTTCCACATCGCTCACTTACATGAAATTCAGGTCAGTGCCAACACGGACACACACACACACCAATAGCAAATGCTCGCCTGTGCCAGGCTAGGTGCACCACTTTTGAGGCTACCACGTGAAGTGTGGAAGGCTCCCTGCTGGCAGGAGGTCACGGGACAGACCCAGCAGGTGCCACGGGTCGCCTGACTGAGATGACCGGCACACGTTCCGACTGATACCCCCCACCGTGCCAACTCGCTGCATTTTAGCCACCCGGCGCTCCGCTCGTTGTTGTGAGCGTCGCTCCTCCGCCCTCCGTTGTTGTTGCTGGAGGGCGATTGCACGGGGCAGACCCAGCAGGTGCCACGGGTCGACTGACCGAGATGACTGGCTGATGCACCACCTGTGCCCCCTACTGTGCCAACTTGCTGTGCTTTAGCCACCCGGCGCTCCGCTCGTTGTTGTGAGCGTCGCTCCTCCGCCCTCCGTTGTTGTTGGAGGGCGACTGCCTCCAACTGCCCAGTAGCGTCCTTCACGAGCCTCCTCCACTGAGGCCGATCTTGACACCGCTGGTACCAGTCATCGGCAAGTCCACTCAGCTCCACGTCCTCCTGTACCACATCACTCCATCTCTTCTCTAGCCCGTGCCGCGCCCGTCTAGCCCCCTCGATCCGGCCGAAACAAAATCTTTTTGGGCATGCGGTGTAAGGACCCCGCTGAGCCGCTGTGTAGTCGTTCTTGTTCATCATCATCATCATCGTCAACATCGCGTACATGCTTTCAACGCACAGCGACGTTGATTCTAAACGTGGAGGGAAGAAGCGGAGGACCCGGAGACAAAATCCACGCAGTGACCACGGGGAGAGAGACGCAGACTCCAAATATACAGCAGCAGCAGCAGCCGTCAGGGGTCGGGATCGAACCCAGGACCTCCTGCGTACCAGGCGAGGTGGTCGACATCTCCTAGCCACCGTGATGATGATGATGAGAGAGACGCAGACTCTAAATACACAGCAGCAGCAGCAGCTGTCAGGGGTCGGGATCGAACCCACGACCTCCTGCGTACCAGGCGAGGTAGTCAACATCTCCTAGCCACCGTGATGATGATGATGATGAAAGAGACGCAGACTCTAAATATACAGCAGCAGCAGCCGTCGGGTCGGGATCGAACCCACGACCTCCTGTGTACCAGGCGAGGTGGTCGACATCTCCTAGCCACCGTGATGATGATGAGAGAGACACGCAAACTCCAAATATACAGCAGCAGCAGCCGTCAGGGGTCGGGATCGAACCCACGACCTCGTGCGTACCAGGCGAGGTGGTCGACATCTCCTAGCCACCGTGATGATGATGATGAGAGAGACGCAGACTCTAAATACACAGCAGCAGCAGCAGCTGTCAGGGGTCGGGATCGAACCCACGACCTCCTGCGTACCAGGCGAGGTAGTCAACATCTCCTAGCCATGATGATGATGATGAGAGAGACGCAGACTCTAAATATACAGCAGCAGCAGCCGTCGGGTCGGGATCGAACCCACGACCTCCTGTGTACCAGGCGAGGTGGTCGACATCTCCTAGCCACCGTGATGATGATGAGAGAGACACGCAAACTCCAAATACACAACAGCAGCAGCAGCCGTCAGGGGTCGGGATCGAACCCACGACCTCCTGTGTACCAGGCGAGGTGGTCGACATCTCCTAGCCACCGTGATGATGATGATGATGAGAGAGACGCAGACTCTAAATACACAGCAGCAGCAGCCGTCAGGGGTCGGGATCGAACCTACGACCTCCTGTGTACCAGGCGAGGTGGTCGACATCTCCTAGCCACCGTGATGATGATGATGGCCCTCTGTGGCCCTGTGTGGCCAGTGTGGGCCCGTGTGGGCCACGCGGGTTTCTGTGCCTCGGCGTTATTATTTTTATTATTGTTGTATCGTCGATGTGTTGGCGTGCGTCCCAGCGTGGCGTGCCGCTTGGCCCTGGGCCCTCGCGTTGTTTGTGCGGCGGCGGTGGCGGCGGTGGTGGTGTGGGCTGTGGTGGTTGTGGTGGTGGTGGCGGTGGGGGCGGTGGGGTCTGCGGTGTTGGTGGCGGTGGTGGTGGTGGGGGCTGTGGTGGTGGTGGGTGGGGGCTGTTGTTGTTGTTGCTGCTGCTTGGCTGGGCAGGTCGCGTTGACCCGGGTCATCCGGACCGCCTCGTGCGCTCTCGCTCTCTCTCCCTTGCTCTCCCTCCCTCGCTCGCTCCCTCTCCCTCTCTCGCTTCCTCGCTCTCTCACTCGCTCTCCCTCGCTCCCTCTCTCTCCACCTGCCTGGTGAGGGTGCGGTACCACCCACACTGCCCCGTCCCCCGTGCGTCACCGTGCCGCACGCAACGGGCACCACCACCACCACCCGCTGCCACTGCCGCTGCTGCCGCTACTGCTGCCACTGCTGCTGCCGCTGCTGCCGCTGCTGCTACTGCTGCTGCTGCCGCTGCTGCCGCTGCTGCTGCTGCCACTGCTGCTGCTGCTGCTGCCGCTACTGCTGCTACTGCTGCTGCTGCCGTTGCTGCTGCTGCTGCTACTGCTGCTGCTACTGCTGCTGCCCCCTGCTGGGGACCCGGCTGCCTTTAGAAGACGACGTGGGGAGGGAGCCGCGTTGATCGGTGCCGATTCCTCCGTGTTTACCCCCCCCGTGTTTACCTCCCTCACCACCCCGTCTCACCCCCCGTCTCACCCCCCCGTGTCCCCCCCCGTCTCACCCCCCCCCACCCCGTGCCCCCCCCCCCCCCCACTCCGTGTCCCCCCCCCCCCCCCCTGCATGAGCAGCACAAGTACCGTGCAGCCAAGGAGGCGTATGAGCACCTCCTGCAGACGGACAACCTCCCAGCCACGGTCAAGGCAAGCGCACTACGGCAACTGGGTCAGAGGCGCTCACTCACTCGCTCACACTCGCTCACACTCGCTCGCTCTCGCTCACACTCACTCGCTCACTCGCTCACACTCACTCGCTCACTCACTCACACTCGCTTACACTCGCTCACTCACTCACACTCGCTCACTCACTCACTCACACTCGCTCACTCACTCACACTCACTCACAACCTCCCAGCCACGGTCAAGGCAAGCGCACTACGGTAACTGGGTCAGAGGCGCTCACTCACTCGTTCACTCACACTCGCTCACACTCAGTCACTCTCGCTCACACTCACTCGCTCACACTCGCTCACTCACACTCACTTACACTCACGCTCGCTCACTCACACTCACTCACGCTCACTCTCACTCACTCGCACTTGCTCGCACTCGCTCGCTCACACTCGCTCACACACGCTCGCTCACTCACTCACACTCGCTCACTCACGCACGCTCGCTCACACACGCTCGCTCACACACTCGCTGACTCACTCGCTCACACTGACTCGCACACTCACTTACTCACGCTCGATGATGATGTGATGTTGTTGATGATGATGTGGTGATGTTGGTGGTGATGTTGGTGGTGCCCAGGCTGGATGCATCACACAGCCGAGCAGCTGGGAGAGAAATCTCAGCGCGAGTCCTGCGCTATCCAGTGCCTGCAGAAGTCGCTGGAAGTCGACCCCAACTCAGGCCAGTCCTGGTACTACCTGGGCAGGTACGTGGTGTGGTTTGTGTGTGTGTAGCGTCTTCCAGTGGCTGGCGGGGTGAGTGGGTGAGTGGAGTTTGTGTGATCTCCCCCTGTTCTACAGAGTGGAGTTTGTGTGATCTCCCCCTGTTCTACAGAGTGGAGTGGAGTTTGTGTGATCGCCCCCTGTTCTACAGAGTGAGTGAGTGGAGTTTGTATGATCTCCCCCTGTACTACAGAGTGAGTGAGTAGAGTTTGTATGATCTCCCCCTGTTCTACGGAGTGGAGTTTGTATGATCTCCCCCTGTTCTACAGAGTAAGAGTGACTGGAGTGTGTATGATCTCCCCCTGTTCTACAGAGTGGAGTGGAGTTTGTGTGATCTCCCCCTGTACTACAGAGTGGAGTTTGTATGATCTCCCCCTGTTCTACAGAGTGAGTGAATGGAGTTTGTATGATCTCCCCCTGTACTACAGAGTGAGAGTGAGTGGAGTTTGTATGATCTCCCCCTGTTCTACAGAGTGAGTGAGTGGAGTTTGTATGATCTCTCCCTGTTCTACAGAGTAAGTGAGTGGAGTTTGTATGATCTCTCCCTGTTCTACAGAGTGAGTGAGTGGAGTTTGTATGATCTCTCCCTGTTCTACAGAGTGAGTGAGTGGAGATTGTATGATCTCTCCCTGTTCTACAGAGTGAGTGAGGGGAGTTTGTATGATCTCTCCCTGTTCTACAGAGTGAGTGAGTGGAGATTGTATGATCTCTCCCTGTTCTACAGAGTGAGTGAGTGGAGTTTGTGTGATCTCTCCCTGTTCTACAGAGTGAGTGAGTGGAGTTTGTATGATCTCTCCCTGTTCTACAGAGTGAGTGAGGGGAGTTTGTATGATCTCTCCCTGCTCTACAGAGTGAGTGAGTGGAGATTGTATGATCTCTCCCTGTTCTACAGAGTGAGTGAGGGGAGTTTGTATGATCTCCCCCTGTTCTACAGAGTGAGTGAGGGGAGTTTGTATGATCTCTCCCTGTTCTACAGAGTGAGTGAGTGGAGTTTGTATGATCTCCCCCTGTTCTACAGAGTGAGTGAGGGGAGTTTGTATGATCTCTCCCTGTTCTACAGAGTGAGTGAGTGGAGTTTGTGTGATCTCTCCCTGTTCTACAGAGTGAGTGAGTGGAGTTTGTATGATCTCTCCCTGTTCTACAGAGTGAGTGAGTGAGGGGAGTTTGTATGATCTCTCCCTGCTCTACAGAGTGAGTGAGTGGAGTTTGTATGATCTCTCCCTGTTCTACAGAGTGAGTGAGGGGAGTTTGTATGATCTCTCCCTGTTCTACAGAGTGAGTGAGTGGAGTTTGTATGATCTCCCCCTGTTCTACAGAGTGAGGGGAGTTTGTGTGATCTCCCCCTGTTCTACAGAGTGAGTGAGTGGAGTTTGTATGATCTCCCCCTGTTCTACAGAGTGAGTGAGGGGAGTTTGTATGATCTCTCCCTGTTCTACAGAGTGAGTGAGTGGAGTTTGTGTGATCTCTCCCTGTTCTACAGAGTGAGTGAGTGGAGTTTGTATGATCTCTCCCTGTTCTACAGAGTGAGTGAGTGGAGTTTGTATGATCTCTCCCTGTTCTACAGAGTGAGGGGAGTTTGTATGATCTCTCCCTGTTCTACAGAGTGAGTGGAGTTTGTATGATCTCTCCCTGTTCTACAGAGTGAGTGAGTGGAGTTTGTGTGATCTCTCCCTGTTCTACAGAGTGAGTGAGTGGAGTTTGTATGATCTCTCCCTGTTCTACAGAGTGAGTGAGTGGAGTTTGTATGATCTCTCCCTGTTCTACAGAGTGAGTGAGTGGAGTTTGTATGATCTCTCCCTGTTCTACAGAGTGAGTGAGTGGAGTTTGTGTGATCTCTCCCTGTTCTACAGAGTGAGTGAGTGGAGTTTGTATGATCTCTCCCTGTTCTACAGAGTGAGTGAGTGGAGTTTGTGTGATCTCTCCCTGTTCTACAGAGTTAGTGAGTGGAGTTTGTATGATCTCTCCCTGTTCTACAGAGTGAGTGAGTGGAGTTTGTATGATCTCTCCCTGTTCTACAGAGTGAGGGGAGTTTGTATGATCTCTCCCTGTTCTACAGAGTGAGTGGAGTTTGTATGATCTCTCCCTGTTCTACAGAGTGAGTGAGTGGAGTTTGTGTGATCTCTCCCTGTTCTACAGAGTGAGTGAGTGGAGTTTGTATGATCTCTCCCTGTTCTACAGAGTGAGTGAGTGGAGTTTGTGTGATCTCTCCCTGTTCTACAGAGTTAGTGAGTGGAGTTTGTGTGATCTCCCCCTGTTCTACAGAGTGAGTGAGTCTATGGGTATGTGGAGGGAAAAAACCGGAGGAGCCGGAGACAAATCCACGCGGTGACCACGGGGAGAGAGAGACGCAAACTCCAAATATACAGCAGCAGCAGGCATCGTCAGGGTCGGGATCGAACCCACGACCTCCTGTATACCAGGCGAGGTAGTCAACATCTCCTAGCCACCGTGATGATGCTGAGAGAGACGCAAACTCCAAATATACAGCAGCAGCAGGCATCGTCAGGGTCGGGATCGAACCCACGACCTCCTGTATACCAGGCGAGGTAGTTAACATCTCCCAGCCACCGTGATGATGCTGAGAGAGACGCAAACTCCAAATATACAGCAGCAGCAGGCATCGTCAGGGTCGGGATCGAACCCACGACCTCCTGTATACCAGGCGAGGTAGTCAACATCTCCTAGCCACACTGACGCCCTCGCCACCAACCCCCCCACTCACCCTCTCTCACCCCCCCCCCCCCCCCCAACCTCTCTCCCTCCCTTCCAGGTGCTTCTCCAGTATTGGCAAGGTGCACGATGCGTTTGTGTCGTACCGCCAGTCGATAGACAAGTCGGAGGCAAGCGCTGACACATGGTGTTCCATCGGGTGAGTGGGCGTGGGTGTGTGTGGGTGGGTGAGAGTGCGTGGGTGGGTGAGTGTGGGTGGGTGAGAGTGGGTGGGTGACTGTGTGGGTGAGTGGGCGTGGGTGACAGTGGGTGGGTGGGTGAGAGTGAGTGGGTGAGAGAGAGAGGGTGGGTGAGTGTGCTACGCTCACACGCACACTCGCTACACTCACACGCACACAATACGCTCACACACACTCACTACGCTCACACACACACACTCGCCGTGCTCACACACACATTTGCTACCCTCACACACACATGCGACACGCACACACTACGCTCACACACACACACACTCACCGTGCTCACACACACTCGCTACCCTCACACACACACACACTCGCCGTGCTCAGACACACACACACACTACACACACACGCACTCGCCGTGCTCACACACACACACACTACACACACACGCACTCGCCGTGCTCACACACACATGCGACACGCACACACTACGCTCACACACACACACACTCACCGTGCTCACACACACTCGCTACCCTCACACACACACACACTCGCCGTGCTCAGACACACACACACACTACACACACACGCACTCGCCGTGCTCACACACACACACACTACACACACACGCACTCGCCGTGCTCACACACACACACGCTACACACACACACTCACTACGCTCACACACACACACGCTACACACACACTCGCCGTGCTCGCACACACACACGCTACACACACACACGCACTCGCCGTGCTCACACACACACGCTACACACACACGCTACACACACACTCGCCGTGCTCACACACACACACTACACACACAACACACACTCGCCGTGCTCACACACACACACGCTACACACACACGCTACACACACACTCACTACGCTCACACACACACACACGCTACACACACACTCGCCGTGCTCACACACACACACTACACACACAACACACACTCGCCGTGCTCACACACACACACTCGCCGTGCTCACACACACTACACACACACACGCTACACACACACTCGCCGTGCTCACACACACACACACGCTACACACACACTCGCCGTGCTCACACACGCTACACACACACTCACTACGCTCACACACACACACACGCTACACACACAGGCTACACACACACTCGCCGTGCTCACACACACTACACACACACACGCTACACACACACTCACTACGCTCACACACACACACACGCTACACACGCTACACACACACACTCGCCGTGCTCACACACACTACACACACACGCTACACACACACTCACTACGCTCACACACACACACACGCTACACACACACACACGCTACACACACACTCACTACGCTCACACACACACGCTACACACACGCTACACACACACTCGCCGTGCTCACACACACTCGCGCTTGCGTGCGCCGCAGGGTGCTGTACCAGCAGCAGAACCAGCCGATGGACGCGCTGCAGGCGTACATCTGCGCCGTGCAACTGGACCACGGGCACGCGGCGGCCTGGACGGACCTGGGCATCCTGTACGAGTCGTGCAGCCAGCCGCACGACGCCCTCAAGTGCTACTGCAACGCCGCCAAGAGCAAGGCCTGCACGGACGGGGGCGCCCTCGGACAGCGCATCAAACACCTGCAGGTGTGGGGGCGGGGGGGGGGGAGAGAGGGGGGGGGAGTGGGGGGGTATGTAAGGGGAGAGTGGGGGGGGAGTGGGGGAGTGAGAGAGGGTGGGAGAGGGGGAAAGTGGGGGGGGAGAGAGAGTGGGGGCGGGGGAGGGGAGTTGGGGTGGAGATGGAGAGGGGGGAGAGAGTGGGGAGGTAGATAGGGGGGGAGTGGGGGGGGAGAGGGGGGGGTACAGGGGGAAAGTGGGGGGGGGGGAGATAGAGAGGGGGGGAAGTGGGGGGGGAGAGTGTAAACGTATGTGCATGTTTTTGTGTGTATACATGTGTCTGTGTGTGTGTATACATCCGTGTGTGTACGTCTGTGCGTGCGTCTGTGTGTATACATCTTCGTGTGTGTCTGTGTGTATACATCTGTGTGTGTGTGCATGTGTCTGTACATCTGCGTGTGTGTCTGCATGCATGCGTCTGTGTGTATACATCTGCGTGTGTGCATGTGTCTGTGTGCGTCCGTGTGTATACATCTGCGTGTGCGTCCGTGTGTATACATCTGCGTGTGCGTCTGTGTGTATACATCTGCGTGTGCGTCTGTGTGTATACATCTGCGTGTGCGTCTGTGTGTATACATCTGCGTGTGCGTCTGTGTGTATACATCTGCGTGTGCGTCTGTGTGTATACATCTGCGTGTGCGTGTGTCCGTGTGTATACATCTGCATGTGTGTGTGCGTGCATGTGTCTGTGTGGGTCGGTGTGTATACATCTGCGTGTGTGTCTGCATGCATGCGTCTGTGTGTATATATCTTCGTGTGTCTGTGTGCGTGCGTGCATGTGTCTGTGTGCGTCTGTGTGCGTCTGTGTGTATATACATCTGGGAGTGTGTCTGTGTATGCATCTGCGTGTGCGTGCATGTGTCTGCGTGCGTCTGTGTGTATACATGTGCGTGTGTAGTAGGTTTAAAGAGACTTGGACGACGTAGTCGGAGGCACACTTCTTTATTAAACGTTCCACTCTATACAGGCCAAGGTATACAACACTCGAAGGGGTATCGGCCCCTTCACCCGTCTAACAGGGAGATCCCACTATCTCTATCCCGGATAGCTACTCCCAGGTCCTCCACTACGGAGCTAGGGGAGGCTAGCTGATCCAGCTCTGGCCAAGCTGGGATCACGGCACCCTGAGTCACCAGACCGGCCCCTTCACCCGTCTAACAGGGAGATCCCACTGTCTCTAACCCGGCTAGCCTACTCCCAGGTCCTCCACTCGAGAGCTAGGGGAGGCTAGCTGATCCAGCTCTGGCCAAGCTAGGATCACGGCAGAGTCACCAGACCGGCTCTTACAAGAGCATCGGGCTCTGGGCTCTCGGGGCCACGCCACTGGCTTGCCCTGATCGGTCCTGAGAAGGACAGCGATCCAGGAGAGTCCCAGGGCCTATCTAGCCGGTCTTCCTTCTTCACTGGTTTAAGCTAAAACACTGAACCCCGAGCCCACCGGCTCACCGCCTTATATAGCAACTCCCCCACCGAGGGGTGGGGCCGTGGGGGATCCCAGCGCCGTTACAGCCCCCCAGGCTAAACGATGCAGACGTGGATGTAAGCATCCTTCCGCGTGCGGGCACAACCACCCCTGGTGTGTTTGTTCGCCCTCCCGTAACACCTCTACACGTGCGCCCCCCCTCCCTCCCGCAGAGCCAGCTGTGCAGCCTGCCCCCCGGCGTGCTCGCCAGCAAGCCCAAGATGCTGCCCAGCATCGAGGAGGCGTGGAGCCTCCCCATCCCCGCGGAGCTCACGTCACGTCAGGGGTCAGCCTCCAGCACGCCGCAGCAGGTGATACTCACACACACACCACATACACACACACATACACACAGAGCTCACACACACACACACACACTACGCTACACACACACATACACACAGAGCTCACGTCGCGTCAGGGGTCAGCCTCCAGCACGCCACAGCAGGTGATACTCACACACACCACACACACACGCCACGCTACACTCACACACACACGCCACGCTACACTCACACACACACTCACGCTCACACACACACAGCACGCTACACACACACACATCCACACACACACACCACACATACACACACACACCACGCTACAGTCACACACACACCGCACTCACACACATACACACACCACGCCACGCTACACTCACACACACCACGCTACACACACACGCACCACGCTACACTCACACACACATCACGCTACACTCACACGCACCAACTCACACACACATCACGCTACACTAACACACATACACACACCACGCTCACACACACACATCACGCTCACACACACCACGCTACACGCACCACGCTCACACACACACACCACGCTACACACACACCACGCTACACACACCACGCTCACACACACCCGCTACACACACAGAGCTCACGTCACCCCAGGCCTCGCTCACACTCTCCTCTACGCTCACACACGCACGTACGCGCTTCGCTCGCATACACACACACTTACGCGTGTGTATGCACACTCACTCACACGTGTGTGTGCGTGTGTGGGGAGCGGTATTGCAGCGGTTAGCACTACGCTACGAACCCGGCGACCCGAGTTCGATTCCCGCTCACGGCCAACACCACCAGTGAGGATTATTTTAACCCGTCCTGGGCGACTCAGCC
>NC_083848.1:778723-792828 GCF_015708825.2 Lethenteron reissneri
AGAAATAACTAAAATTTCGTTAATAACTAAAATAAAAAATAGAAATAACTAAAATTTTGTTAATAACTAAAATAAATATAGAAATAACTAAAATGTAGTTAATAACTGAAATAAAATATAGAAACAACTAAAATTGAGTTAATAACTAAAATAAAAAATAGAAATAACTAAACTTTAGTTAATAACTAAAATAAAAAATTGAAACGACTAAAATTTAGTCAATAGCTAAAATAAAAAATAGAAATAACTAAAACTTAGATAATAACTAAAGTAAAAAATAGAAATAACTAAAATGTAGTCAATAACTAAAATAAAAATAGAAATAACTAAAATTTAGTTAATAACTGAAATAAAAAATAGAAATAACTAAAATTTAGTTAACAACTAAAATAAAAAATAGAAATAACTAAAATTTAGTTAATAACTAAAATAAAAAATAGAAACAACTAAAATTTAGTTAATAACTGAAATAAAAAATAGAAATAACTAAAATGTTGTAAATAACTAAAATAAAAAATAGAAATAACTAAAATTTAGTTAACAACTAAAATAAAAAATAGAAATAACTACAATTTAGTCAATAACTAAAATAAAAAATAGAAATAACTAAAATGTAGTTAATAACTGAAATAAAAAATAGAAATAACTAAAATTAAGCCAATAACTAAAATAAAAAATAGAAATAACTAAAATTTAGTTAATAACTAAAATAAAAATAGAAATAACAAAAATTTAGTTAATAACAAAAATGAAAAATAGAAATAACTAAAATGTAGTTAATAACTAAAATGAATAATAGAAATAACTAAAATGTAGTTAATAACTTAACAAAAAAAATAGAAATCATTAAATTTAGTTAATAACTAAAATAAAAAATAGAAATAACTAAAATTTTGTTAATAACTAAAATAAAAAATAGAAATAACTAAAATTTAGTTAATAACTAAAATAAAAAAATAGAAATAACTAAAATTTAGTTAATAAATAAAATAAAAAATAGAAATAACTAAAATTTAGTTAATAACAAAAAACCCCTAAAATGTAGTGATTTCAATAAAAAAAATTTCACCTACGTGACTTTACCGAAAGAACCAAAGAGTATGGACCCTTGCAGTCACGAAAGCTTCAAATCTAGACAGAGTGAGTTAAATGAAAGCGTGTCATAAATAACAACAATCACAACGGTCACTGGCGTGCTTTGAGATCGGAGCTTTGAGATCCCCACCGTGATGATGGCCTCTCCCTCCAGTTGTGAACCCCACGTGGCAAGAGGTCACGGGTTCAGTGTCCATCCATGTGGTCGTTATGGGCCCTCCCGAACAGAAACAAAGGTCCCCCGTGTAGCTTGAAGGGAACTGTTGGGGCAAGTGCACCTATGAAGGCTACTGTGGCACACGAGGGGGTGGGTGGCCAGCACCACGCCCGGCCGCCTTTGTCTCCCCAGTGCTAGCGATGTTTACTACACACACCGCTAGTCAAGGTACTCATTTGAGGCTGAGTCGACCTAGGGGAGGCACAGGACCGGTTCAGATAATCGTCACTGGTGGTGCTGGCTGTGAGCGGGAATCGAACAGAGGCAGAGACAGGCAAAGTCAAAGACACACACAGACACACACACACACAGAGACAACAACAACAACAACAACCGCCATTCGCCACTAAGTGGCGGTGACGTCACCACGATGCTTGTGCCAGGCCAAGTGCACCTTGAGGCCACGTGAAGTGTCGAAAGCCCGCTGGCAGGAGGTCACGGGGCAGACCCAGGTGCCACTGGTCGACTGACCGAGATGACCGAGATGACTGGCTGATGCACCACCTGTGCCCCCTACTGTGCCAACTTGCTGTGCTTTAGCCACCCGGCGCTCCGCTCGTTGTTGTGAGCGTCGCTCCTCCGCCCTCCGTTGTTGTTGGAGGGCGACTGCCTCCAACTGCCCAGTAGCGTCCTTCACGAGCCTCCTCCACTGAGGCCGATCTTGACACCGCTGGTACCAGTCATCGGCAAGTCCACTCAGCTCCACGTCCTCCTGTACCACATCACTCCATCTCTTCTCCAGCCCGTGCCGCGCCCGTCTAGCCCCCTCGATCCGGCCGAACAAAAGCTGTTTAGGCATGCGGTGGCTGGGCATGCGGGCTACATGACCCAGCCAACGCAGCCTTGCCTGCCGGAGGAGCTCACTGATGGGACTTTGCCCAGATCTTTCAAGGATTTGTGAGCTCCTCACACAATCCAGCCTGGTTAAACCCAGGATGGATCGTAGGCAGGCCAGCCTAAATGTTTCCAACCGGCGAAGATGCTCCACCAGGGGGGTCCACGTCTCGCAAGCGTAGAGAAGGGAGGGAATGACCGTGGCCGAGAAGACCTGAAGCTTCGTGCGGAGCGACAGACCAGGTAGCTTCCACACAGCGTTACGCAACCGATGAAAAGATATTGCCGCTCGACTGATTCGGAGTGAGACCTCTGCTGATAGACTGGAGCCGGTCATAAGCATACTGCCCAGGTATGGGAAACTCTCCACTCTCTCCACACACAGACACACAGACAGACGCGCACACACAGACATACACACAGACACACACACAGACACGCACACACAGAGAGACACACACAGACATACACACAAACACACAGACATGCACACACAGAGAGAGACACACACACAGACAGACACACACAGACACACACACAGACACACACACAGACACACATACACGCACACACAGATAGACACACACAGACACACACACAGACAGACACACAGACAGACAGACATACACACAGACAAGCACACACACATACGTACAGACATACACACAGACACGCACACACAGACAGACACACATACAAACATACACACAGACACGCACACACAGACACACACACACAGACAGATGGACAGGCAGATAGACCGACACATAGATATACACGCAGACACGCACACACAGACAGACACACACAATCATACAGACACACATACAGACATATACACAGACACGCACACAGACAGACACACACACGCAGACAGACACACATACAGACATACACACAGACACACACAGACAGACACACATACAGACACACACACAGACAGAAACACAGACACGCACGCACAGACACACAGACAGACACACACAGACAGACACACATACACACACAGACAGACACACACACAGATACACAGGCAGATATACCAACACACACACACAGACAGACACACACAGACACACACAGACAGACAGAAACACAGACACGCACACAGACACGCACACACAGACACACACAGACAGGCAGACACGCACACACAGACAGACACCGAGGGCCTGAACCCACGACCTCACCACCACCAACAACAACAACACAACCACGGATTCACTTTAATTCTGACATGGCCATTATGAGCCCGTGAGCGTCACGTGATCGGGACCGCCGCCTCTGATTGGCTGGGCGGAGGTGAGGGGGGTGAGATCGTGAAAGTGAATTATGGATGTTTGAATGGACTTCCTCTCTCGACCCCCCCCCCTCTCTCCCACACGCTCGCACTCTCTCAGCTTAACTATCTCCCTCTCTCTTCTCTCTCTCGCTCGCTCTGCCTCCACTCTCTATCTTGTCTCTCCCCGCAGACTCATCACACAGAGACCCACAGAATCATCACATAGAGACCCATAGACTCACAGAGACCCACAGACTCATCACATAGAGACCCACAGACTCACCACACAGAGACCCATAGACTCACAGGGACCCACAGACTCATCACATAGAGACCCACAGACTCACCACACAGAGACCCACAGACTCACCACACAGAGACCCGCAGACTCATCACATAGAGACCCATAGACTCACAGAGACCCTCAGACTCATCACGCAAAGACCCACAGACTCATCACATAGAGACCCACAGACTCATCACATAGAGACCCATAGACTCATCACACAGAGACCCACAGACTCATCACATAGAGTCCCACAGACTCATCACACAGAGACCCACAGACTCATCACGCAGAGACCCACAGACTCATCACATAGAGACCCATAGACTCATCACACAGAGACCCACAGACTCATCACATAGAGACACATAGACTCACAGAGACCCACAGACTCATCACGCAGAGACCCACAGACTCATCACATAGAGACCCACAGACTCATCACGCAGAGACCCACAGACTCATCACATAGAGACACACAGACTCATCACGCAGAGACACACAGACTCATCACACAGAGACCCACCGACTCATCACGCAGAGACCCACAGACTCACAGAGACCCACAGACTCATTACACAGGGACCCATAGACTCATCACACAGAGACCCATAGACTCACACCGACCCATAGACCCACACAGAGAGCCATAGACGAATCACACAGACCCATAGACTCACACATGAATCCATAGACTCATCACACAGTGACCCATAGACACACACACAGACCCATAGACTAACCACACAGGGAGCCATAGACACACACACATACCCATAGACTAACCACACAGAGAGCCATAGACTCATCACACAGAGACCCATAGACGCATCACACACAGACCCACAGACTCACACAGAAACCCATACACACACAGACTCATTGACTCATCACAGAGAAACCGATAGACTTACACAGAGACCCATAGACTCATACAGAGACCCATAGACACACACAGAGACCAATAGACTCATACAGAGACCCATAGACTCACACAGAGACCCACAGACACACACACAGACCCATAGGCTCACGCAGAGACCCACAGACGAACACGGAGACCTATAGACCCATCGCACAGAGACCCACCGACACGCACAGAGACTCACAGATACCCGTAGACGCCGTTGCATCATCATCGCCACGTGGTACTAATTTGAGGCCGAGCCGGCCTAGGGGAGGGTCAGACACGTGTGTAGGTGACGTGATCATTTGAGGCCAAATCAACCCAGAGGAGCGCCAGGCACATTTGTCGATAGCGTCATCTGTTGAATCATCATCACGTGGTACTCGTTTGAGGCGGAGTAGACCTAGGGGAGGTCCAGACACGTGTTTAATTCTGTTGATCCGTTGAATTTTCATCATCATCACGTGGTACTCGTTTGAGGCGAAGTCGACCTAGGGGAGAACCACACACCAACGGGATTTATCGAATCATCAATCACGTGGTATTCGTTTGAGGCTGAGTTGACCTAGGCGAGGGCCAGACACGATCGTGGAATTTATCGAATCATCATCATCGTCGTCGTCATCATCATCGTCATCATCATCATCATCACCACGTGGTATTCGTTTGAGGCTGAGTTGACCTAGGCGAGGGCCAGACACGATCGTGGAATTTATCGAATCATCATCATCGTCGTCATCATCGTCATCATCATCACCACCACGTGGTATTCGTTTGAGGCTGAGTCGACCTGGGGGAGTGCCGCACACCAACGGAATTCATTGAATCGTCGTCATCGTCACGTGGTACTCGTTTGAGGCCGAGTCGACCTGGGGGAGTGCCGCACACCAACGGAATTCATTGAATCGTCGTCATCGTCACGTGGTACTCGTTTGAGGCCGAGTCGACCTGGGGGAGTGCCGCACCATCGTCACTGTGGGGGGGGGGGGGGGGGGCTGTGTGCGTGTGGGAATGCGGCCCGTTTTATGGGCGCGTGCTGACGCTTGTTTACGCGTGTTTACGTGTGCTTTATGTGCACGCGGGGTGTGCTTTTATGACTTCGTGTGCGTGGGAGGGAGTTGGTGGGTGGGTGGGTGTGTGTGTGTGTGTGCGAGGGTGTGTGGGTGAAAGTGTGAGTGAGTGTGGGTGGGTGTGTGTGTGTGTGTGTTTGCGGGGGTTGTGTGGGCGAGAGTGTCCGGCAAAAACAATCCCCTATCTCCTCGTTGTGCCGGACGGGCAACTCTCTCGTGGACAGTGCTGTGGGGGGGTGGGGGAGGGCCAATTCCGATTGGCCCTCTCCCCTCATGGCGTCTGTGACCACCACAGCGGCTAAATGGGGGCTCTGGACGGGTGCGAGGGGCTGGTAACCCGTCCACCTTTAATAAATTACCACTAAACCACGTCTAAAACATCTAACTAATAAGCATGTGCCGGAGGCCCCGGGGGGACAGGCGTCTAAGACGTCTCCTGGCCAAACCCCATTTGGCGGAGCCAGGAGATTGAATATTTACCCTCTTTACCCAGAAACAACAAAAAGCCACTACGGATGGCCACATGGAATGTTCGAATGCTCACTGCGGAGGAGAGGCTGCCACTCCTCTGTCGGGAGCTGGACCGGTACCGCCTGGATCTCTGTGGCATTCAGGACGGCCAGTGGACCGGCTCTGGCTCCTGCCACCATGAGGGGTGGACAGTCCTCTACTCGGGGCAGGAGACTGCCAAACAACAGGGTGTGGCTCTTCTTCTGAACAAAAGAATGAAGGGGGTGTGGGAGCGTGGCGGTGAGGTGTGGGAAGCTGTAAGCCCCAGTCTACTTTGGGCTCGCCTTCCCATCAACCGAAGGCGAGGAGTGGTGGTCGTGGTTACTTATGCCCCCACCAAAGACGAACATCCGTGGAGGGATGCAGGCAAGGCCGATGAGTCAGATGCCTTCTATGACCTCCTGTCACAGGTACTGGCTAAAGTGGCCCATCGGGATAGAGTCATCTTGTTGGGTGACTTCAATGCCCAAGTTGGTCATGATGCTGGCACCTGGTCTGGAGTGATTGGAAGGCATGGGCCAGATCAGCTCAATAACAACGGTAGGAGGCTGCTAGATTTTTGTGCAGCCCATAGGCTTGTAATTACCAACACGCTATTCCGGCATCGGCGCATCCACACAACATCATGGATGCATGCCGGGTCCAAGAAAGAACATCTGCTGGACTACATAGTGACGGACCAGCGGATGCGAGCCCATGTCCTTGACACCAGGACCTACCGTGGAGCTGATCTGCCCTCTGACCATCGACTTGTCATCTGTAAGATGCGCCTGCCATTCTTTCACTCCGATGGTGGGTGTACACCCAGGACCCCATTCCAACCTAAAGTGGACTGGTCTCAGCAAGCTGATGAAAGTTGAAAGCGAGAATTTCATCATCGCTTGCGGCTGGGGTTGGCATCGTCCCCCACTCCTCCTGATGTCGAGGGTAAATGGGCGAGGTTTAGGACTGTGACTCAGGCAGCTGCAATGGCTGCTTTGGGTACGTGGTTCAGACCTCCCCAGAGACCCTGGCTGACAGAGGAGGTGTTCAGGATGGCTGAGAAAAATTGACAAGCCCACTCTAATTGTCTACAGCATCCCACATCAGAGAATGAGGAGGTTTACCGCAGCCTTCGCTTGAAGGTTTAGAGAACCGTGAGGCGCTGCAAGGATGGGCGATGGTCGTGGGTTGCTGAGGAGATGGAGTCTGCCTCAATGGTACGTGATCACAAATCCCTATTTAACTCCATCAAAAAAGGTATCTGCAGCACCACACCTATTACCATCATTAGGGGGAAAAACGGTGATCCAATCTCCGACCCCCAGGAACAGGTTTGCAGATTTGCTGAGCATTTCTGTGAAGTCCTGGGGGAGGGGAAATCCCTCGACATGGAAAACATCGCGGGACAAAGTGGGGATGACCCTGCTGAGGCTGCGGTGCCTCAAATATTGGAGGAAGAAGTCACCCCCTGTGAGTGGCTGACTGAGGTGCCATCTGTTGAGGAAGTGCTCAAGGCGATCCAGAGTCTGAAACTAGGAAAGGCACCGGGCAGAGATGATCTCCCAAGCGAAATTCTGAGGGAGGGTGGCGTTTGTGCACAGACTGCCCTACATGACATCATAACAACAGTATGGACCACTGGACAGGTTCCGCAGAATTGGAAGGATGCCCTGGTGGTCCCCCTCTTTAAGAAGGGGGACCGCACAGACTGTAACAACTACAGGGGCATCTCACTCCTCAGTGTGCCGGGAAAGGTCCTGGCAAGGATTATTCTACATCGCCTTGCTAGGCACGCTGAGGAGAGGCTTGCGGAGCCCCAATGCGGTTTCAGAAAAGGGTGGTCCTGCACAAATGCCATATTTTCTGTCCGTTTGCTACAGCAGAGGTGTAGGGAACTCCAACAAGACATACATCTCTGCTTTATTGACCTGGTCAAGGTCTATGATACCATCAGTAGGCCTGGGCTCTGGGTTGTTCTTCGTACTTTCGGAGTCCCTGACCCTCAATCAGAATCAGTCGAGCGGAATTATCTTTTCATCTGCTACATAACGCTGTGTGGAAGCTACCTGGTGTGTTACTCCGCACGAAGCTTCAGGTCTTCTCGGCCACGGTCATTCCCTCCCTTCTCTACGCTTGCGAAACGTGGACCCCCCTAATGGAGCATCTTCGCCGATTGTAAACATTTAGGCTAGCCTGCCTACGATGCATCCTGGGTTTAACCAGGCTGGATTGTGTGAGCTCACAAATCCTTGAAAAATCTGGGCAAAGTCCCATCTGTGAGCTCCTCCGGCAGGCAAGGCTGCGTTGGCTGGGTCATGTAGCCCGCATGCCCAGCCACCGCATGCCTAAACAGCTTTTGTTCGGCCGGATCTAGGGGGCTAAACGGGCGCGGTACGGTCTAGAGAAGAGATGGAGTGATGCGGTACAGGAGGACGTGGAGCTAAGTGGACTTGCCGATGACTGGTACCAGCGGTGTCAAGATCGGCCTCAATGGAGGAGGCTCGTGAAGGACGCTACTGGGCAGTTGGAGGCAGTCGCCCTCCAACAACAACGGAGGGCGGAGTAGCGACGCTCACAACAACGAGCGGCGCTCCGGGTGGCTAAAGCACAGCAAGTTGGCACAGTAGGGGGCACAGGTGGTGCATCAGCCAGTCATCTCAGTCATATCAGTCAGTCGACCCGTGGCACCTGGGTCTGCCCCGTGACCTCCTGCCAGCGGGTGTTCGACACTTCACGTGGCCTCAAGGTGCACCTAGCCTGGCACAAGTATCGTGATGACGTCACCGCCACTTAGTGGCGAATGGCGGTTGTTGTTGTTGTGGGTGAGAGTGTGAGTGTGTCTGTGTCTCTGTGTGTGTGTGGCTGAGAGCGGTGGTGCAGCGGTTAGCGCTACGCTGCGCTACCAACCCAGGGACCCGAGTTCGATTCCCGCTCACGGCCATCCCCAACGACGATTATCTGAACCGGTCCTGGGCTTCCTCTAAGTCGACTCAGCCTTAAACGAGTACCCGGTGTAGCGGTGTGTAGTGAACATTGCCACGGTGGGGAGACAAAGGCGGCCGGGCGTGGTGCTGGCCACCCACCCCCCCCTCGTGTGCCGTGCCAGCCTTCATAGGTGCTCGCTAACAGCACTTGACCCTGCAGTCTGTTAAGGCTATACGGGGGAATTTTGTCTTTGGGTGAGATTGTGTGGGTAGGATTGTAGAGGCAAGTGCTATTAGCGAGCACCTGTGAAGGCCGGCACGGCACACGAGGGGGGGGGGGGGGGGGTGGCCAGCACCACGCCCATCCGCCTTTGTCTTCCTACAGTTTGTCAAGGCTATACGGGGGACCTTTGTCTTTGCGTGTGTTGGGGAGCGGTGGCGCAGCGGTTAGCGCGCTGCGCTGCGAACCCTGGAGACCCGAGTTCGATTCCCGCTCACGGCCGACACCGATAACACTGGTCAACACACTTTTTCTGGCACGAGGTATTCCAACGGATTTAATGTAAATTTGGGGTGCTGATTCCAAATCTGGCATCAGTTTTTGTCTATCACATCAGGTTTTTGAGATATCAAATATTGCATTTTCAATAAAAACGGCAGAAGAAAAATATTAAATAAATGTGGATATCTACATAAAATGATATTATAAACACACCATCCTAAAAATACAGCAACAACTTGCAATCGTAAGTGACAGAGTTAATTTCGGGTAAAATCAATGAAAATGGGGTATGCCGATAGCATAAAAATGAGATGTGATGGAGCAAATCTGAGATCAGATTTGGAATCGGCACCCTGAAATTAGTCTAGAACAGCTGCAAAAGTCCAGGCCAGAAATTTTTTTATTTTTTAAAAATCCTTTATATTAAGTTCGCTTGCTTGCTTAGGACCGTGCAAATCTTTCGGTCGTTTTTTAACCCACTTCCCGTGATCCAATCGAGCTGACATTTTCCACACAGACTCGTTGTGCGTGACAATTAATGTTCCAAAATTGTACATTTCTTAGGACAAAAATATTATATTTAATTACCAATTGCTTAATGGTGGCAGGCAATCATCTGACCCATAGGTGGCAGCCATCTCAAGCCAGAGGACGAGAGGACTCTAGCCGCCACGCATATAAAGGATTAATAGTGAAAAACTTTGTTTTTACGGGTTATACTCATTTTGACCAGTGTTATTTGAACCGGTCATGGACCTCAAACGAGTAGCTGGTGCCGCGTGTGTAGTGAACATCGCCACTTGGGGAGACAAAGGCGGCCGGGCGTGGTGCTGGCCACCCACCCACCCCCTCGTGTGCCACAGTAGGTGCTCGCCAACGCCGATTGCCACTTGTAGATTTGAAGCTTTCGTGACTGCAAGGATTCATACTCTTAGTTCTTTCAGTAAAGTCATGTAGGTAAAAAATGAAATTAAAATTAATAAAATAAAATGATAAAAAATAACGACGTTTCGGAGGCAACACGAGTCTCCGTCATCAGGTGGGACCGTCACAGGCAGATTTGCTGCATCAAGTGAGGCAGGGATTCAAGATGCAAGCTCTTCGGCATCTCTTGAGGAAGGCCAGCGTCTCGAGAAGCTGTGACTTCTTGTCTCGTTGTCTATTAAACATTCTAACAGATGGGTGGTATTAATTCTAGATTTGAAGCTTTCGTGACTGCAAGGATTCATACTCGTAGTTCTTTCGGTAAAGTCACGTAGGTAAAAAATGAAATTAAAATTTGCCACGTCCAATTCATGAGACTCAACAGGAACCTCCGACTGTGTCCCTAGACACGCGGAGACGTGACACCATATTCCCCGAATGTTCTTGCAAGTGGTCTTGCTTGTCCACGCGAGTACGGGGAGTGGTGGTGCACTGCTTAGGGCTGTGCCAGGCTCCGCAAACATCGTGGGGATTACTCTGCCGAGGCTGCGGTGCCTCAAATATTGGAGGAAGAAGTCACCCCCTGTGAGTGGCTGGCTGAGGTGCCATCTGTTGAGGAAGTACTGAAGGCGATCCAGAGTCTGAGATCAGGAAAGGCATCGGGCAGAGATGATCTCCCAAGCGAAATGCTGAGGGAGGGTGGCGTTTGTGCACAGACTGCCCTACATGACATCATAACAACAGTCTGGACCACTGGACGGATTCCGCAGGATTGGAAGGATGCCCTGGTGGTCCCCCTTTTTAAGAAGGGGGACCGCACAGACTGTAACAACTACAGGGGCATCTCACTCCTCAATGTACCGTAAAAACTCCTGGCAAGGATTATTCAACATCGCCTTGCTAGGCACGCTGAGGAGAGGCTTGCGGAGCTCCATTGCGGTTTCAGACCAGGGCGGTTCTGCACAGATGCTATATTTTCTGTCCGTCTGCTACAGCAGAGGTGTAGGGAATTCCAACAAGACCTACATCTCTGCTTTATTGACCTGGTCTGGCCTATGATACCACCATCAGGCCTGGGCTCTGGGTTGTTCTTCGTGCTTTCGGAGTCCCTGACCCTCTGCTCACGATAATTAAGGACCTTCATGATGATAACTGTTTTTTTACCCTTTTATCTGGCAACAAAACTGACACTTTTTTTTACAAGGAGTCATGTTTGCATTGACCACAATACCTGCAGTCGGAATGCAAACAAAAAAACCATAACTCTGATAATTAATGTATGCATTGTCCTTGAAGTTGATTGGTCCATACCCGAGACAGCTTTCCTTAAAGCTCAGTCTCACATGGTGTTGGACCAGATGACGCCAAAAGGCGCACAACTCAAAGACAATGCACCATCAGAGTATGAGAGCTCGGCGTAAGCATTTACACCATTGGAACCTCATTTGCCAGTAAAAAAATTATAATTGTTTTTTTACCCTTTTATCTAGATTTGCCGATAACCGGTACTAGCGGTGTCAAGATCGGCCTCAGTGGAGGAGGCTCGTGAAGGACACTACTGGGCAGTTGGAGGCAGTCGCCCTCCAGCAACAACGGAGGGCGGAGGGAGCGACGCTCACAACAACGAGCGGAGCGCCGGGTGGCTAAAACGCATCAAGTTGGCACAGTAGGGGGGTACATCTGGTCTGTGTGCATCTACCGGTCATCTCAGTCGGCCGACCCATGGCACCTGCTGGGTCTGTCCCGTGACCTCCTCCTGCCAGCAGAGAGCCTTCCACACGTCACATGGTAGCCTCAAAGTGCACCAAGCCTGGCACCGTGGTGACGTCACCGTCACTTAGTGGCGAATGGCGTGGGTAGTGGTGTGCGTGTGTCAGTGTCCGTGCGTGTGTCTGTGTGTGTGTGTCTGCGTGTGTGTGTCTGTGTGTTGTGCGTGGTGAGTGTGTCTGTGCGTGTGTCTGTGCGTGTGTGTCTGTGCATGTGCGTGTGTATGTGCGTGTGTGTTTGTGTGTGTCTGCGTGTGTGTCTGTGTGTGTCTGTGTGCATGTTTCTGTATGTGTCTGTGTGTGTGTGTCTGTCTGTGTGTGTCTGTGTGTCTGCGTGTGTGTCTGTGTGTTTTGCGTGGTGTGAGTGAGTCTGTGCGTGTGTCTGTGCGTGTCTGTGCGTGTGTCTGTGTGTGTCTGTGTGTGTCTGTGCGTGTGTTTGCGTGTGTCTGTGTGTGTCTGTGCGTGCGTGTGTCTGTGCGTGTGTGTCTGTGCGTGTCTGTGTGTGTCTGTGCATGTGTGTGTTCGTGAACGTGTGTGCCTGTGTGTCTGTGTGTGTGTCTGTGCGTGCGTGCGTGTGTGTCCCCGTGCGTGCGTGCGTGTGTGTGTGTGTCACCGTGCGTGTGTGTGGAGTGGGAGGCTCGGCAGGCTCGTAAAGCTCTCGCTATAAGTGGCGATGAGACGCAGGCAGCGGGCACGGCCGACGCCTCCCTGCCTGGGGCCACTTCCATCGCGACATCACCAACATCACCATCACCACCATCACCAACATCACCACCGCCACCACCATCACCACCATTATCACGTTCATCGTCACTGCCATCCGCAACATCACCACCATCACCACCATCACCACCACCACCATCACCACCATTATCACGGTCATCATCACTGCCATCCGCAACATCACCATCATCATTGTCACCAACATCACCATCATCAACACCATTATCATCACCACCACCATCATCATCACCACCACCATCATCATCACCACCATTATCATCATCACCATTATCATCATCACCAACATCACCATCATCATCATCACCAACATTATCATTATCATCATCACCACCATTATCATCATCATCATCATCACCACCATCATAATCATCACCACCATCATCATCACCACCGTCACCACCATCATCAACATCATCATAATCACCACCATCATCATCACCACCGTCACCACCACCACCATCATCAACATCAGCTGCATAAAAGACTTCAGCCTCGTCGATGGGAGGGATACATTTGGGTCTGACACTAAGTTGGAATATTCATCAGCAACAGTGACACCATCATCATCACTACCACCATCAGCAGTAGCATCAGTGGCATCATCACCATCACCACCATCACCTTCATCATCACCATTAGCTTCATCATCATCACAGTGAATATCACCATCATCAGCTGTAACAGTAGCAGCAGTATCACAGTGGCATCATTACCACCATCAGCATCATCACCATCACCACCATCATCATCACAGTGAATATCACCATCATCAGCTGTAACAGTAGCAACAGTATCACAGTGGTATCATTACCACCATCATCACCACCATCAGCATCATCACCATCATCATCACAGTGAATATCACCATCATCAGCTGTAACAGTAGCAGCAGTATCACAGTGGCATCATTACCACCATCATCACCACCACCATCACCACCATCATCATCACAGTGAATATCACCATCATCAGCTGTAACAGTAGCAGCAGTATCACAGTGGCATCATTACCACCACCACCATCAGCATCATCATCATCACAGTGAATATCACCATCATCAGC
>NC_083848.1:793328-812802 GCF_015708825.2 Lethenteron reissneri
TCAAACTAATTTTTGAATCTTAGCAGGTAAAGCCCCACCGTGACCCTGGCACGACCCTGGCCAACACAAATGATAGCTCAGCCAAGTGGCGTCTTAGCGTCATCATCATCGTCGTGGGGAAATTTATAGTCGCAGCCAAATACTCTTAAAATGCGCGACGCTGATTTGAAATGTGGTGAGAAAAACCCGAGGACCCAGAGAAAAATCCACAGCGGCCACAAAGGCGTCGGGGTCGAACCCACGACCTCCTGTATACCAGGCGAGGTAGTTAACATCTCCTAGCCACCGTGGTGATGATGATGAGAGAGAGAGACAGACTCCAAATATACAGCAGGAGTCAGGGTCGGGATAGAACTCACAGCCTCTTGTATACCAGGCGAGGTAGTTAACATTTCGCCACCGTGATGATGAGAGACACGCAAACTCCAAATATACAACAGGCGTCAGGGTCGGGATCAAACTCACGACCTCCTGTAGACCAGGCGAGGTAGTTAA
The DNA here is from genome assembly GCF_015708825.2 of Lethenteron reissneri. Lineage (NCBI taxonomy): Eukaryota > Metazoa > Chordata > Hyperoartia > Petromyzontiformes > Petromyzontidae > Lethenteron > Lethenteron reissneri. The sequence goes on from NC_083848.1 coordinate 793,824, forward strand.
CATCTCCTAGCCACCGTGGTGATGATGAGATGAGATGAGAGACACGCAAATTACACACCAACAGCAGGCATCGTCAGGGGTCAGGATCGAACCCACGAACCTCCTGTAGACCAGGCGAGGTAGTCAACATCTCCTAGCCACCGTGATGATGAGAGAGAGACGCAAACTCCAAATATACAGCAGCAGTCGGGGTCGAACCCACGACCTCCTGCATACCATGCGAGGTCGTCAACATCTCCTAGCCACCGTGATGACGTTGAGATGAGAGAGACACTCAAATTACAAACAGCAGGCATCGTCAGGGGTCAGGATCGAACCCACGAACCTCCTGCATACCAGGCGAGGTAGTCAACATCTCCTAGCCACCGTGATGATGAGAGGGAGACGCAAACTCCAAATATACAGCAGCAGTCGGGGTCGAACCCACGAACTCCTGTACACCAGGCGAGGTAGTCAACATCTCCTAGCCACCGTGATGACGATGAGATGAGACACTCAAATTACAAACAGCAGGCATCGTCAGGGGTCAGGATCGAACCCACGACCTCCTGTACACCAGGCGAGGTAGTCAACATCTCCTAGCCACCGCAGCGCCCTTCCCGCTCCCCCACCAACTCACCGCGCACGCACGCACGCGGTCACGCATTCTCACGGTTAAATAAAGGGAACGGTGACAAGATTTACACCGCAGCACTTGTGGCAAATGGGGGGGGGGGGTCGACGCGGCCGTGACGCACGGAGGGACGGGGGGGGGAGACGCGACACACCACATGGAACTACACAGAGGGACCCACACGCACACAAAGGGACCCACACGCACACGGACAATCGGCGCTGTCGCATTGATGTTCATCCAGCAGTGCAGAGACACGCACGCGTGCAGCTACACAGACGTGGTGGTCATGGTGGTGATGGTGGTTGAGGTTTGTTGATGGTGGTGACGTTGTCAGTGGCTGCTTGCTCAGAGCGGAATAGGAACGCGGGGGGAGGGGGCAGTGAGAGGGAGGGGCTAGCGGGGGGAGGGGCTAACGGGGGGAGGGGAGGGGCTAGCAGGGGGAGGGGCTAGCGGGGGGAGGGGCGGGGCTAGCGGGGTTACTCTCGGCCAATGTCCTCCTCGCAAGCCGTGTCAGTGGCAGTCGCTCCCCACCTCCATCTCCCATCTCCCCAAGCCTCCATCTCCCCCCTCCATCTCCCCCCATCTCCCCCCTCCATCTCCCCAAGCCTCCATCTCCCCAAGCCTCCCTCTCCCCAAGCCTCCATCTCCCCAAGCCTCCATCTCCCCCCATCTCCTCCCCAAGCCTCCATCTCCCCAACCTCCATCTCCCCAAGCCTCCATCTCCCCCAAGCCTCCATCTCCCCAAGCCTCCATCTCCCCAAGCCTCCATCTCCCCAAGCCTCCTCTCCCAAGCCTCCATCTCCCCCCTCCATCTCCTCTCCCCAGCCTCCATCTCCCCCCTCCATCTCCCCCCCCTCCATCTCCCCAAGCCTCCATCTCCCCAAGCCTCCCATCTCCCCAAGCCTCCATCTCCCCCCTCCATCTCCCCCCCCCCATCTCCCCAAGCCTCCATCTCCCCCCTCCATCTCCCCCCCCCTCCATCTCCCCCCCTCCATCTCCCCCCCCCTCCATCTCCCCAAGCCTCCATCTCCCCCCTCCATCTCCCCCTCCTCCATCTCCCCCTCCTCCATCTCCCCCCCCCTCCAGCTCCCCCTCCATCTCCCCCCCCTCCATCTCCCCAAGCCTTCCATCTCCCCCTCCATCTCCCCCCCCTCCATCTCCCCCTCCTCCATCTCCCCCCCCTCCATCTCCCCAAGCCTCCATCTCCCCCCTCCATCTCCCCCCCTCCATCTCCCCTCCTCCATCTCCCCCCCCCTCCATCTCCCCAGCCTCCATCTCTCCCCCTCCATCTCCCCCCTCCATCTCCCCCCCCCTCCATCTCCCCCCCCCTCCATCTCCCCAAGCCTCCATCTCCCCCCTCTCATCTCCCCCCTCCATCTCCCCCCCCCTCCTCTCCCCCCCTCCTCCATCTCCCCAGCCTCCATCTCCCAACCCTCCATCTCCCCCTCCTCCATCTCCCCCCCCCTCCATCTCCCCCTCCCTCATCTCCCCCCTACCATCTCCCCCAAGCCTCCATCCCCCCCCATCCATCCTCCCCCCCTCCATCTCCCCCCTCCAATCTCCAGCCCTCCATCTCCCCAAGCCTCCAGTCTCCCCCTCCTCCATCTCCCCCTCCATCTCCCCCTCCTTCCATCTCTCCCCCCTCCATCTCCCCAAGCCTCATCTCCCCCTCCCTCTCCTCCCATCTCCCCCTCCTCCATCTCCCCCTCTCCGCTCCCCACGCCTCCATCTCCCTCCATCTCCTCCCCCTCCCATCTCCCCCCCCATCCATCTCCCCCCTCTCCATCTCCCCAGCCTCCATCTCCCCCCCTCTCCATCTCCCCCAAGCTCCAGCGCCCCCACGCCATCGCCCCCCCTATCCATCTCCCCCCGCCATCCTCTCCCCCCCTCCAGCTCCCCAAGCCTCCATCTCCCCCCTCCATCTCCCCCCCCCTCACATCTCCCACGCCTCCATCTCCCCCCTCCATCTCCCCCCCCTCCATCTCCCCCCCTCCATCTCCCCCCCCTCCATCTCCCCCCACCTCCTCCCCCCCCTCCATCTCACCCCCCTCCATCTCCCCCCTCCATCTCCCCCCCTCCATCTCCCCCCCTCCATCTCCCCAAGCCTCCATCTCCCCCCTCCCATCTCCCCCTCCATCTCCCCCCTCCATCTCCCCCCTCCATCTCCCCCTCCTCCATCTCCCCTCCTCCATCTCCCCCCTCCATCTCCCCCCCTCCATCTCCCCAATCCTCCATCTCCCCCCTCCATCTCCCTCCTCCATCTCCCCCCCCTCCATCTCCCCCCCCCCCCTCCATCTCCCCAAGCCTCCATCCCTCCCCTCCACCTCCCCCCCCCATCTCTCCCTCCCCTCCATCTCCCACCTACCACCTCTCCCCCCCCCCTCCACCTCCCCCCTCCATCCCTCCCTTCCATCTCCCCCCTGCATCTCCCCCCTCCACCTCTCCCCCCTATCTCTCCCCCACCCTCTACTCGCTATCAATTACCAGTGTGCCGCATCCACTCAACTCCCCCCCCCCATCTCTCCCCTCCCTCCGGCTCCCTGGGTCCACATTCCTCATGGGGTTGTTGGATGAGTGACCTGACACTCACTCAACGGCGACAACAACATTCCTCCAGGGAACTGGACCCGGTCATCAACATCACCACCGCCACCACCATCAACACTGTCACCATCAATACCATCAACATCACCACCGCCACCACCATCAACACTGTCACCATCAATACCATCAACATCACCACGGCCACCACCGCCACCACCATCACCACTGTCACTATCATCACCGTCAATGCCATCAATACCGTCACGACCACCACCCACACCATCATCAACACCGTCACAATTAACACCATCAACCCTACCAACCACTACACTATGTGTCTCTGAGTGAGTCTAAGGGTCTCTGTGTGAGTCTGTGGGTCTCCGTGCGAGTCTGTGGGTCTCTGTGCGAGTCTGTGGGTCTCTGTGTGAGTCTGTGGGTCTCTGTGTGAGTCTGTGGGTCTCCGTGCGAGTCTTTCGGTCTCTGTGTGAGTCTGTGGGTCTCTGTGTGAGTCTGTGGGTCTGTGTGAGTCTGTGGGTCTGTGTGAGTCTGTGGGTCTGTGTGAGTCTGTGGGTCTGTGTGAGTCTGTGGGTCTGTGTGAGTCTGTGGGTCTGAGTGAGTCTGTGGGTCTGTGTGAGTCTGTGGGTCTGTGGGTCTCCGTGCGAGTCTATGGGTCTGTGTGAGTCTGTGGGTCTCCGTGTGAGTCTGTGGGTCTCCGTGTGAGTCTGTGGGTCTCTGTGCGAGTCTGTGGGTCTCCGTGTGAGTGTCTCTGTGCGAGTCTATGGGTCTCCGTGCGAGTCTGTGGGTCTGTGAGTCTGTGGGTCTCCGTGCGAGTCTACGGGTCTCTGCGTGAGACTGTGACTGCGGAGCGAGTGAGGAGGGGGACCAGCAGACTGGTGAATCATCTTTTGCCCTGACGATGATGACGACGCCTCCGCATCTCCATCCTCATCATCATCCTCCTCCTCCTCCATCGGTGTTTGTGAACGAGCCACTGAGTCATGGTGTGGTCATCACGGACAGACGCATGGATGGACGGGGGGGTCTTGAAAGAGGAGTCATCACAGGTCTTTGGATTCCTCTGGTTAGCGCATTTCGCTGCGCTACGAACCCGGCAGCCCGAGATAGATTCCCGGCCAACGCCAGTGACGATTATCTGTACCGGTCCTGGGCCTCCCCTAGGTCGACTCAGCCTCAAATGAGTACCCCGGTGCGGTGCGTAGTAAACATCGCCACTGGGGGAGACAAAGGCGGCCGGGCGTGGTTGCTGGCCACCCACCCCCTCGTGTGCCGTGCCGGCCTTCATAGGTGCTCGCTAAACAGCACTTGCCCCGACAGTCTGTTAAGGCTATATGGGGGATCTTTGTCTTTGTAGCTGTGGGGAGTGGTGGTGCAGCGGTTAGCGCTACGCTGCGCTACGAACCCGGCGGTACGACCCGAGTTCGATTCCCGCTCACGGCCACCAACACCGCCAGTGACGATTATCTGAACTGGTCCTGGGCCTCCCCTAGGTCGACTCAGCCTCAAATGAGTACCTGGTGCAGTGTGTAGCAAACATCGCCCACTGGAGGAGACAAAGGCGGCCGGGCGTGGTGCTGGCCACCGACCCCCTCGTGTGCCACAGTGCCGGTAGCCTTCACAGGTGCCGCTTGCTAAACAGCACTTGCCCCTGCAGTCTGTTAAGGCTACAGGGGGGACCTTTGTCTTTTTGTGGGGGCAACCTTTACAGTCAAAATATTCCCGCAAATTTGGAGGATTTCCCCTCCCGTGTCTTGGCCAAAAGGCCTCCCCGGGTAGCTGTGACGCACAGAGCGTGAACACAAAGACAAAGACCCCCCGTGTAGCCCTTAACAGACTGCTGGGGCAAGTGCTGTAAGCGAGCAACAGCAGCAGCGCCTACGAAGGCCGGCACGGTGGCACGCCAGGGGGTGGGTGGGTGGCAGAGGTCGCAACCGGGTACCCTGATACCCGTACCCTACCCGATACCCGGCTACCCGTATCTGGCCGGGTACGGGTACCCGTTTGCGACCCTGGTGCGGCCGGGTACGGGTAGGCCGTGAGTCACTGGTGAGTAACCGTTTGTCACTCATTTCCCAACGTCTTGTCTCTTCTCACAATTCAAGTTCCTAGAATCAACCCACCCGCACCTGCAACATGGCTTCATCCCAGAGGTCGCAATCGGGTACCCGTTTGCGACCCTGGTGCGGCCGGGTATGGGTACGGGTAAGGAATCAAAACCCGTTTGTGACCTCTGGTGGGTGGGTGGGTCAGGCCCACGCCCTACCGCCTTTGTCTCCCCAGAGGCAAAGTTTACGACATACCGTGCGTGACTCGGCACTCATTGTAATTGGCCAGGTCGCCTCTGAAAAAACACATTCCTGCTGTGGAGGGAGCTGGTAGGAACGTTGGGTTGCTCAGTCAATGGCCTGCAGGGTCAACGGCGGCGTGGTGTATTCCGCAAATATGGCCGACTGTGAGGGAGGGCACAAGCCGGCGTGAGTAGGTTAAACGTTGAGTTTTATAAGGGCACCACGGGGTGACCAGCCCCTCCCCACCCAGCCCCTCCCCACCCAGCCCCACTGTCCCCACCCAGCCCCTCCCCACCCTCCCCGGCCAGCCCCTCCCCACCCTCCCCGCCCAGCCCCTCCCCACCCTCCTCTCTCCACCCAGCCCCATGCCTCCCATTTTTTGATGCACGACGGACGGACACAATAATCCCCTGTGGGCTGGTGGAACCAGGTGGTTCCTACCAGTACTACACCTGAGGACGGCTGCTTGCGTTGTGGCCGAAACGTCGTGAGAATTATTTTATTATGTTTTATTTTTATTATTTTATTATTTCCCTTCTACGTGACTTTACCGAAAGAACCAAGAAGATGAATCCCTGCATTCACGAAAGCTTTAAATTGAAATTTACCGAAAGAACCAAAGACTAAGGGTGCTGCTGTGTCTGATGTAGGCCAATCAGTTTCAAAGACAATGCCTAATCTATTGTTATTATCATTATCAGAGCCATGTGTGTTTGCATGTTCACCACAAGTACCTTGTGGTTAACGCACCAACTTGATGCCTTGCAGAAGCTATAATCTACTTGGTGTTTGAACATATTAACATAGCTCCTGTTGTATTGCCAGAAAGGGTAAAATCCATATCTTGTTTTTTACTTTAAAAAATGAAAGTTATTTTCTCTCGTGGTAGCACCTGTGGTGGAGACATCAACAGCTGAGAATCTCATCCGTGCATCTTCATCTTCTTGCTCACCTACTCACTCACCTACTTACCTACTCACTCACCTACTCACCTGCCCACTCACCTACTTACCTACTCGCTCACCTACTCACCTGCTCGCTCACCTACTTACCTACTCACTCACCTACTTACCTACTCGCTCACCTACTCACCTGCTCGCTCACCTACTTACCTACTCACTCACCTACTTACCTACTCGCTCACCTACTCACCTGCTCGCTCACCTACTTACCTACTCGCTCACCTACTTACCTACTCACTCACCTACTCACCTACTTACCTACTCGCTCACCTACTTACCTACTTACCTACTCACTCACCTACTCACCTACTCACTCACCTACTTACCTACTCACTCACCTACTCACCTACTCACTCACCTACTTACCTACTCACTCACCTACTTACCTACTCACTCACCTACTCACTCACCTACTCACCTGCTCACTCACCTACTCACCTACTCACCTGCTCACTCACCTACTCACCTGCTCGCTCACCTATTTACCTACTCACTCACCTACTTACCTACTCACTCACCTACTTACCTACTCACTCACCTACTTACCTACTCACTCACCTACTCACTCACCTACTTACCTACTCACTCACCTACTTACCTACTCACTCACCTACTCACCTACTCACTCACCTACTTACCTACTCACTCACCTACTTACCTACTCACTCACCTACTCACTCACCTACTCACCTGCTCGCTCACCTACTCGCTCACCTGATCACTCAACTACTCACTCACCTGCTTACCTACTCACTCACCTACTCACTGACCTCCTTATCTACTCGCTCACCTACTCACTCACCTACTTACCTACTCACCTACTCGCTCACCTGATCACTCACCTACTCACTCACCTACTCACGCACCTACTCGCTCACCTACTCACCCACTCACCTACTTGCTCACCTGATCACTCACCTACTCACTCACCTGCTTACCTACTCACTCACCTACTCACCTGCTCGCTCACCTACTTACCTACTCACCTACTCGCTCACCTACTCACTCACCTACTCACCTGCTCGCCAGATAGGGTTAAAAAAAACCCACCTATTTTTAATTTTCATACTTTGTGTGTGTGTTTTTTATCGCAATTCGTCATTTCCCACCGCTCAGACATCGCGACGAAACTATTCTGACGCACCGCACCGCCGCGGGATTTTCCAACTCGGAGGTTCTGTGAACCGCGGGGCGAAGGAAAAAGATAACAAAAATATCCGTGACGGAGGTTTGCTTTTTGTCGTTTTGGGGCAAAAAAATAAAACATTGCGTAAAAATAAACTTGCGTCCATTAAAAACACCACCACCACCATGTACAACACACCACGTGCCCAATTTAGTTACTAGTTCAGCACACGAACCGGTTTCGTGTTGGAGAGTAGACCACAGACTAATTGTCATGTCTGTGAATACACAATGTGTGTCGATTAACTGTAACTCATTTAAATGTATTTAAAAGGAAATAACTATTGTGCAAACACGTGTCATAATAAAATAAATAACTGTGAACCCCCCACCCACCCACCCCTATAATCCCCTATAATGCTTAAACACTATAATGCCATATAATTCTCTTACACCAATCACCGGATACCCACCTCTGTCATTCCAAAATTGTGACATGACCTCCCTAATCACCCTGTAATCTCGTTTACAGCTAAGCGAGGCCATCCAAGGAGTTTGCGTCCACTCAAGGCAAAGGATGTGATAACATCGGGGCGCCGCGGTGGCTGGGAGATGTTGACGACCTCGCCTGGTGTGCAGGAGGTCGTGGGTTCGATCCCGACCCTGACGATGCCTGCTGCTGTATATTTGGAGTCTGCGTGGCTCTCTCTCATCATCATCACGATGGCTGGGAGATGTTGACTACCTCGCCTGGTGTGCAGGAGGTCGTGGGTTCGATCCCGACACTGACGATGCCTGCTGCTGTATATTTGGAGTCTGCGTGTCTCTCTCTCTCTCTCCGTGATCGCGTGGATTTTTCTCTGTGTCCTCCGGTTTTTCCCATCCACTTGTCGAATCAACATCATGCATTCACAGTATTTGTCTGCTATAAGTGTATGTGGGTCTCTATGGTTCTGTACGAGTCTCTTGCTCTACGTGGGTCTCTATGGTTCTGTATGAGTCGCTTGATCTACGTGGGTCTCTGTGGGTCTCTGTGGTTCTGTACGAGTCTCTGAATCTACGTGGGTTTATATGGTTCTGTATGAGTCTCTGGGTCTCTGTGGGTCTCTGTGGTTCTGTACGAGTCTCTGGATCTCTGTGGGTCTCTGTGGTTTTGTACGAGTCTCTGGATCTCTGTGGGTCTTTGTGGTTCTGTACGATTCTCTGAATCTATGTGGGTATCTGTGGATCTCTATGGTTCTGTATGAGTCTCTGAATCTATGTGGGTCTATGTGGGTCTCTGTGGGTCTCTGTGGGTCTCTGTGGGTCTCTGTGGTTCTGTACGAGTCTGAATCTACGTGGGTCTCGGTGGTTCTGTATGAAACTCTGGATCTATGTGGGTCTCTATGGTTCTGTATGAGTCTCTGGATCTATGTGGGTATCTGTGGGTCTCTGTGGTTCTGTATGAGTCTCTGAATCTATGTGGGTCTCTATGGGTCTCTGAGTCTGTGGAAATGTGCGTTTGGTGTATTCGCCTGCTGCTGCTTCTATAATATCCACATGATGACGATGATAAGTCCCGAAGGTATAAAATAAACATGCTTTCTCACCTGATGACGAAAGCTTGTGTTGCGCCCGAAACGTCGTCATTTATTTGATTTTCTACCCACATGACTTTACCGAAAGAAACAAAGAATATGGATTCCTGCAGTCACGAAAGCTTCAAATCAATAATAACACTAACTTCGGAATTCCCTCGTTATTCGCGACCCAGGGTACGGGTAGCCGGGTATCGGGTAGGGTACGGGTATCGGGTACCCGGTTGCGACCTCTGCGGGTTACAGCGCGTGAATTGTGATTTGTGTGTCGTTAAACCCGCCACCACCCGACACGGCTAAGTGGTTCGGCACGAGCCCGTGTGTTGTGTTCATTGGTTTTTTATCCTTTTTATCTGGCAACAAAACTGACACCTTTTTACTGGTTGGAACCTCCTGGTTACACCAGCCCACAGGGGATTATTGTGTCTGTCCGTCCGTCGTGAAGGGAGGGACTGGGTGGGGAGGGGAGGGTGGGGAGGGGCTGGATGGGGAGGGTGGGGCTTTGGTGGGAAGGGTGGGGCTGGGTGGGGAGGGTGGGGAGGGGCTGGGTGGGGAGGGTGGGGAGGGGCTGGGTTAGGAGGGGCTGGGTGGGGAGGGGCTGGGTGGGGGTGGGAGGGGCTGGGTGGGGGGGTGGGAGGGGCTGGGTGGGGGGGTGGGGCTGGGTGGGGAGGGGCTGGTCACCCCGTGGTGCCCTTATGAAACTCAACGTTTAACCTACTCACGCCGGGCTTGTGCCCGCCCTCACAGTCGGGCATATTTGCGGAATACACCACGCCACCGTTGACCCTGCAGGCCATTGAACGAGCAACCCAACGTTCCTACCAGCTCCCTCCGCAGGAATGTGTTTTACAAGGAGTCATGTTTGCATTTACCACAATACCTGCGGTCGGAATGCAAACAAAAACACACAACTCTGAAAATGTATGCACCTTCCTTGAAGTTGATTGGTCCACACCCGAGACAGCTTTACCTAGAGCCTAGTCTCACATGGTGTTGGACCAGATGACGCCAAAATGTGCACTACGTGTGTTGGAGCGTTAAACCCGTACCTTGGCTAGAACGGTAAAAATGTAACAAATCCACGCGACCACGGGGAGAGAAAGAGACATGCAGAATACAAAATTACAGCGGCAGCATGCATCGTCAGGGTCGGGATAGAACCCACGACCTCCTGTAGACCAGGCGAGGTAGTCAACATCTCATAGCCACCGTGATGATGATGATGATGAGATACGCAGACTCCAAATATACAGCAGCAGCAGGCATCATCAGGATCGGGATCGAACCCACGACCTCCTGTATACCAGGCGAGGTAGTCAACATCTCCGAGCCACCGTGATGATGATGATGAGACACGCAGACTCCAAATATGCAGCAGCAGCAGGCGTCGTCAGGATCGGGATGGAACCCACGACCTCCTGTATACCAGGGGAGGTAGTCAACATCTCCTAGCCACCGTGATGATGATGAGACACGCAGACTCCAAAAATGCAACAGGCGTCAGGGTCGTGATCGAACCCACGGTCTCCTGCACACCAGGCGAGGTAGTCAACATCTCATAGCCACTGTGATGATGATGAGAGAGACACAAACTCCAAATATACAGCAGCATCAGGCATCGTCAGGGTCGGGATGGAACCCACGACCTCCTGTATATCAGGCGAGGTAGTCAACATCTCCTAGCTACCGTGATGATGACGAGACACGCAAACTCCAAATATACAGCAGCATCAGGCATCGTCAGGATCGGGATCGAACCCACGACCTCCTGTGTACCAGGCGAGGTAGTTAACATCTCCTAGCCACCGTGATGATGATGAGACACGCAGACTCCAAAAATGCAACAGGCGTCAGGGTCGTGATCGAACCCACGGTCTCCTGCACACCAGGCGAGGTAGTCAACATCTCATAGCCACTGTGATGATGATGAGAGAGACACAAACTCCAAATATACAGCAGCATCAGGCATCGTCAGGGTCGGGATGGAACCCACGACCTCCTGTATATCAGGCGAGGTAGTCAACATCTCCTAGCTACCGTGATGATGACGAGACACGCAAACTCCAAATATACAGCAGCAGCAGGCATCGTCAGGATCGGGATCGAACCCACGACCTCCTGTGTACCAGGCGAGGTAGTCAACATCTCCTAGCCACCGTGATGATGATGATGAGAGAGACACGCAAACTCCAAAAATGCAACAGGCGTCAGGGTCGTGATCGCGCCGTACGTAGCCGACCGTGATGTGTGTATGTTGAACTTCCTTCACACCGTACGTAGTGCTACGTGTGTATGTTAAACTTCTTTCACACCGTACGTAGTGCTCCCCCCCACAACCACCACAGAGACGCACCACGGCCTCAGCGTGTCTTAAACCAATCAGTTAATCGATTAATCGGGGCTTAGTTTAAATGAATTAACCGACAAACTCACCGACTTTAGATGCGTGGCGTTCGGTGCTGGTCCGTCCCCCTCCGCGTTTCTGTTGTTTGCAACAACGAAATAAAAAATATTAGGAATAAATATTTTATATATTTGTTTCTTGTTTATATTACATATACGTGCTCGCGCGCGTGTTTCGACACAAATTTACCTCACGAAATATTTAACGCCGCTGTTGTTGTTGTTATCGTTATCGTTTACAATGATCTACGAATAATAATTCACTGCCACACGAATGCGTCGCTTATCTCCTTTGGCGCTTTTAACTTACTGCGTGGTGACGTCACGCACGGGGTGGGGGGGGGTGGGGCCCGTTGCGTCATGACGTCACCGGACGGTGACACGCGTAGAGCGAACACCCCCGGCGCCGTCTCCGCCACGCATTTCCCAACCCCCCCCCCACCCAACGTGATGACGTCATGCGAACGTGATTGCGTCACGAATGAGTATTGTTTGGTTCCGTCAAATCTCGCGGGAAAAAAAATTTCAAGGCGTAATGACGTCATCGAGGAGAGTGTTGTACGCGATGACGTTTCTAGCACGCTATGACAGGCCGTACGGGGGTAACCGAGGCGCGATGACGTCACGACGGCGAGATTATTACGTCACGGCCGGTATTGTTTGGTGTCGTCCGATCTCGCGGGAAAAAATTAGGCGTAAGTGACGTCATCGGTGGTTGTACTCGATGACGTCGCTAGCACGCCTTGAGGACCAAACGGGGGAAACCTAGGCGCAATGACGTCACATGTGTGAGATGATGACGTCATGACCTGTTGTTTAGTGCCGTCCGATCTCGCGGAAACATTTTTTCAACACGTAAGTGACGTCATCGGGAAGTTATATGCCATGACGTCACTAGCACGCCTTGCAGGCGGAACAACAGGAACACCCGGGCGGGATGACGTCTCGATCGTAAATTGATTGCGTTCAGACGGGACGTGCGCTATGACGTCATGGAGGCGTGCGCAATGACGTCATAGTATGCCATTGAAGGGGAAACAACGTGAAAACGAGAGTGCGATGACGTCACGATCACATTAGGGTGGGTAGAATAATACATAGTGTTATATTAAATGCATAAGGTATAGGTTAGTTTACAGCAATACAGTATATAATTTAATGTTGGCAGTATATAGTACGGTATATGCTCGTGTGATACAATAGAATAAAGTTTAGATGGAAGCATATTATATAATTTTTACGACGTAGAATTGTAATGTATTACTTGCTGTTAGTAACTCAGCTTAGTGTAGAGTATAGTAAGTATACTGATGGTGCTATGCAATTTATACTTTAGTTTTTTATGTAGTTTATACTTTAGTTTTCTACGTGGTTGTTGAGTAACTGCAGCTACATATCATTAACATTCCTTTCCTTGTTACTGCTAATCCCTGCACCCCCCCTTGGTGCTGTTGATCCTGCATAATGCATGGGCATAATATGACTTTGAAACCCCCCCGCCCACCTCCTACGCATTTCCATGAATATGCTAAATGCCTCTTCATATGCACATTCTTTTGTTAAGGCGCTCTTTCTTCCACCTCCAACGCAGCTTATATATAAGCTCCTAGCTTGGCATTGTCTCATTCTTCACCTGAGGACGGCTGCTTGCGTTGTGGCCGAAACGTCGTGAGAATTGTTTTATTATGTTTTATTTTTATTATTTTAGTACTTCCCTTCTACGTGACTTTACCGAAAGAACCAAGAAGATTATTTTACCCACATGGGGATGGAGGGTGAAACCAGCCGTGCGTGGTGACGTCACACGGCTGGCGTGATTACGTCACGCGGTCTGGGAAACCCGTGCGTGATTACGTCACGATCGTAACGTGATTACGTCAAGCGGTCTGGGAAACCCGTGCGTGATTACGTCACGAACGCAACGTGATTACGTCACGCGGTCTGGGAAACCCGTGCGTGATTACGTCACGATCGTAACGTGATTGGGTCCCGCGGTCTGACGTCGCCTCCTGCTGGCGCGAGTTTATAAAAGAATGACGTGAAACCAGGCGTGCGTGATGACGTCACGCGACTGGCGTAATGACGTCACTACTCCGCACCACCGTGCGTTGTTAGCGTGGGAAGCCCTGCGTGATGACGTCAGGATCATTACGCGGTTGCGTCACGACCGAAATATACAAATTTGTTACAGCATTTCATTGTGCCCAGAATGAGAATTTCTAATCCGAGAAACTTCTTCTCAGATGCACCGAAACGTCACCTATTGCATATTTTTTCTGTTAAAGCCACACGCAGAGTTATTAATTGACGAATATACCTCGTTTTTTTTATTATTATAACGTTTTCACCCCCCCCCCCCCGTGCCCCCACTTAACTGGACATCTTTTTTTTTTAAAAAGAGCTTTATAGCTCATCGGATTGTTGCGTTGGTCTGTGGGTGGAAACACCGTCTAAATGATTCTAGACTTGAAGCTTTCGTGACTGCAAGGAATCATATTCTTAGGTGTTTTCGGTAAAGTCACGTAGGTAAAACATCAAAATTAATAAAAATAATAAAATAAATTAAAGATCACGACGTTTCGGAGGCAACACAAGTCTCCGTCATCAGGTGGGACAGTCGCCTCCGAAACGTCGTGATCTTTATTTTATTTTATTTTTTTATTAATTTTGATGTTTTACCTACGTGACTTTACCGAAAACACCTAAGAATACCGTCTAAATGCCCCGCCCCTTCATGTAAATTTCTCGTGAAGTGGGCTGTCCTTAGCCTAGGGGGCGGAGCAAACGCATACATCCCCCCCGCCTGTTTATGTGTCTCTCTCCCCCCTCTTCTGGACATTTATAACACCCGCATCACCAGCAAAGCAATCAAGATTGCAGGTGATCCCACCCACCCATCTCACAGCCTCTTCAGCCTGTTGCCGTCAGGGAGGAGACTGCGGAGTCTTCCAGCCAGGACCAGCAGGCTCAAAGACAGTTTCTTTCACCAGGCTGCTGTCAGGAGACTCAACTCGCTCCCTGCTCTACCATCACTCCCCCCCTCTGCCCACTCACCCCCCTTTGCCCCCTGACCCCATCCCCCACACACACATTCACTCGTACATCCTGATCTCTGGACTGCACATTGCACTACATCGCACTGCCACACTGGTTTAAATATCTTATTTCTTTAAATACTTTATTTAAATAATATTTTACATTTTAAAAATTCTTGACTGTTGTTTATTTTAAGTTTATTACATTTTTGATTATTTATCTTGTGTTGATCGCCGATTGTTTATTGTTTATTTATGTCTGTTAATTGTGATTAATTTTTTAATTGCTTGGTTGCACCGTGGGACCAAGAGAGAGGACTGTAATTTCATCTGTGTTGTATGTCATGCATGTAACACACTTGACAATAAAGTGACTTTAAGACTTTTTTTTAAAGATAAATAGGCGGGGCTTCAACCAAGAGATGTGGCTATCCCAACGTGAGGCGGGGCGGAAAGGGGGCGGGGCAACGTTTGATGGCCACGCCCACTTATGCTAATTTATGAATAGGCGGGGCTTCAACCAAGAGATGTGGCTATCCCAACGTGAGGCGGGGCGGATAGGGGGCGGGGCAACGTTTAATGGCCACGCCCACTTATGCTAATTTATAAATAGGCGGGGCTTCAACCAAGAGATGTGGCTATCCCAACGTGGGGCGGAAAGGGGGCGGGGCAACCTTTGATGGCCACGCCCACTTATGCTAATTTATAAATGGGCGGGGCTTAGACGTTGGAGGAGCAATGGCCGCCGACGCTCCGGGACCGGGCCTGAGCGAGGCCTTTGAGCGAGGCTGGCGCCTTCACGAGGAGCTTGAACGCGGCGAGGAGTTGGCGGACGGCTCCTCGCAGGCGCGGGCACTCGAGGCGATCGCCCTTCTCGAGCGCGCCACGGAGATGGTCAATGAACTACAGCTGTTCAGGTGACCGGCGGTGGGTGGGTGGGTAGGGGGGGGTGCGCTTGCCTAGAAGGCGCTGCCGGGCTTGGGGCGTCGTAGGCGGCAGGGCGAGCGGGCGAGCTCGGGTGGTCGGGCCTAACTGTAACGAGTAATAATATGAATGATGATGATTGCATTCATAATATGGGGAGTTTTTTTCGGGTTAAATCGCGTAAATATCAATGTGTCGTTAAACCCGCCACCAACCTGACACAGTCAATGAATAAGGGGGTTGTCACGTAAACAGAACGTAGCCAATTCGTTACTAGTACAGCACTAACCGGTTGCTGTGTGTTGGAGAGTTAAACCCACTACGACATTTACAATTCGTTACTAGTACAGCACTAACCGGTTGCTGTGTGTTGCAGAGTTATACCCACTACGACATTTACAATTCGTTACTAGTACAGCACTAACCGGTTGCTGTGTGTTGGAGAGTTAAACCCACTACGACATTTACAATTCGTTACTAGTACAGCACTAACCGGTTGCTGTGTGTTGCAGAGTTAAACCCACTACGACATTTACAATTCGTTACTAGTACAGCACTAACCGGTTGATGTGTGTTGGAGAGTTAAACCCACTACAACATTTACAATTCGTTACTAGTACAGCACTAACCTGTTGCTGTGTGTTGGAGAGTTAAACCCACTACAACATTTACAATTCGTTACTAGTACAGCACTAACCGGTTGCTGTGTGTTGGAGAGTTAAACCCACTACAACAGTTACAATACGTTACTAGCACAGCACTAACCGGTTGCTGTGTGTTGGAGAGTTAAACCCACTACAACAGTTACAATACGTTACTAGCACAGCACTAACCTGTTGCTGTGTGTTGGAGAGTTAAACCCACTACAACATTTACAATTCGTTACTAGTACAGCACTAACCGGTTGCTGTGTGTTGGAGAGTTAAACCCACTACAACATTTACAATTCGTTACGAGTACAGCACTAACCGGTTGCTGTGTGTTGGAGAGTTACAACCACTACAACAGTTACAATACGTTACTAGCACAGCACTAACTAGTTGCTGTGTGTTGGAGAGTACATCCACAACATTTACACCATTTAAAAGTGGGATAGCTCCTATTGGTTTCCTAATATCAGAAGAAAGAGACTCGTAGAGACCCACAGAGACCAATACTCACGTTGACCTTTCGCACCGTACGTAGCCAACCGCGCTAATCAGAGGTGCAGGTTAAGAAGCAGTGGTGAAGAAATGAGTTTCGTCAATCTAGAGGATGATGATGACGATGTAAACGTAGCGTAGCTCCCCAGGGGCTTCCCAACATCGGAATGAAAGAGAACGCGTTCCAGACGGCCGCGGGAGAAGCGTGCCTCGAAACGACCCACGGTAGCATCATCGTATACGATCAGAGCATGTGTCTTTTTACACGCTTTTATTTAACTCGCTCTGTCTGTTAAATTTCGATTTAAAGCTTTCGTGACTGCAGGGATTCATCTTCTTGGTTCTTTCGGTAAAGTCACGTAGAATGGAAATAATAAAATAATAAAAATAAAACATAATAAAATAATTATCTTCACCTGAGGATGGCTGCTTGCATTGTGGCCGAAACGTCGTGAGAATCGTATTTTTTTATTTTTTTATTATTTCCCTTCTACGTGACTTTACCGAAAGAACCAAGAAGATGAATTGCTGTCTGTTGTTTTCGTTGTTGTTGTCGTATCCTCAAATCTTGTAACTCAGTTTTAACCCACTTCCCAATGTGGTATCGACTACTAACTTGGTATACTTGTGTCATACTGATGACAATACCATATTCTATCATAAAAATTGAACAGAAAAAATGTAAACTCTTTTTACACGCTTTCTATGAACTCACTGTCTGTTGTCGTATCCTCAAATCTTGTAAGTCAACTTTAACCCACTTCCCAATGTGGTATTGACTGCAAACTTGATATACTTATGTCATATTGATGACAATTCTATATTCTATCAAAAAATAATAATTTAAACACACATTTATACATGTTATGTTTCGGCTTGGGTCTAATTGTCCACGCTCAACTGACGTTGGCTGTAAATCACCACGGCCCCTTACGCTATGGCAAGCTTCGGGGCCACTTCCTGGAGTCGTGGAGTTCTTCCATTACTAGTAGGGTACATTCCATTAAAGCGTGCTTAAAATTTTTTTTTTAATATTACTTATTTCTGTTTGCATGTTCACCACAAGTACCGTTTGTGGTTAAAACAGTCCATGATTCCTTGCAAAAGGTTTCTGTTTGGTGTTTTAACATCTTAACACAACTCCTGTTTTACTATAGTCAGAAAGGGTAAAACGCCTCTGTACGTGCATGGCCAATGCGGTGTATGGTAACCGACGTTGCATCGCCGATGTAACCAACGAACCGTTGACTAACGTCCCCATGTTCAATAAATTCACTCGGTTAGCCTCGCCACTCTCCTCACCCCACCCTCCTCACCCCATCCTCCTCACCCTCATCCTCACCCTCATCCTCACCCTCATCCTCACCCTCATCCTCCTCACCCTCACAATGTCCTCCTCTACTCCCTCCCCCTTGTCATCCTAATCTCCCCTGCCGCATCTTCCTCTCCCTCCGCCTCATCGCCCTACTCTCCTCCTTCCCCTCCTATTCCTCCGATCCTATTCCTCCTCCTGCTCCTCCTCTTACTGCTCCCCCCTACTGCTCCTGTCCCTCCTATTCCCCCCCCCTCCTATTCCTCCTCCCCCTCCTCCCCCTCCTCCCCCTCCTATTCCCCCTCCTCCCCTCCTATTCCTCCTCCTATTCCTCCCCCTCCTATTCCTCCCCCTCCCCCCTCCTATTCCTCCTCCTCCCCCTCCCTTTCCTGCTCCTCCCCCTCCTGCTTCTTCTCCCCCCCCTCCAATTCCTCCTATTCCTCCCCCTCCTTTCCCCCCCCCTCCCTCCTCCTCCCCTCCTATTCCTCCTCCCCCCCCCCCTCATATTCCTCCCCCTCCTATTCCTCCTCCTCTCCCTCCTCCCTTTCCTGCTCCTCCTGCTTCTCCTCCCCCTCCAATTCCTCCCCCTCATCGTCATCCTCCTGACCCGCTCCTCCTCCTCCCCCTCCTCATCTCCTCCTCCTCCCTCCCCACCTCCTCCTCCCTCCCCACCTCCTCCTCCTCCCCCTCCCCCACCTCCTCCTCCTCCCTCCCCACCTCCTCCTCCCTCCCCACCTCCTCCTCCTCCCCCTCCTCACCTCCTCCCTCCCTCCTCAACCTCCTCCCCCTCCCTCACCTCCTCCTCCTCCCCCTCCCCACCTCCTCCTCCTCCCTCCCCACCTCCTCCTCCCTCCCCACCTCCTCCTCCTCCCTCCTCCCTCCTCACCTCCTCCCTCCCCTCCTCACCCTCCTCCCCCTCCTCACCTCCTCCTCCTCCCTCCCCACCTCCTCCTCCTCCCTCCCCACCTCCTCCTCCCTCCCCACCTCCTCCTCCTCCCCCTCCTCACCTCCTCCCTCCCCCTCCTCACCTCCT